>NC_063050.1:49932941-50287941 GCF_018812025.1 Megalobrama amblycephala
TTGCTCCAGCGCAAACCCTATTTTGTAAAAAAAAAAAAAAAAAAAAAAACTACTGTTGGGATTTACTAAAGGCACACAGTGAAAAATTAGCACTGAAAAGGCATGGACAAGGTTATTTTTGCAGCTGATCTTATTGCATTTGTTTCCCTTTCAGACGCAAAATGTTATGGGAGGAGAGTATTTAATTAGGCAAGGTGATTTACTAAGGTTTGCACTAGTCAGTTCACTGGTATTTGCACCATCTCCCCAAAAAAGCATGTTGCTAATTTGCGCTGCTCTTGGTAGATTTTGTTGGCCATTATGGAAATTATCCTGCTGTGTCTGTGTTCTTTAATTTGTGTATCATCGATAGATCATGAGCAGAAATTTCCACTCCTATTGGTGCTTTTCTTGGAATTGCGCTCTCAAATCTGGTAAATCTGTTTAGTAAATCTGGCCCTTAATTGCATGTTAACTGGAATTAAATGAAAATGTATTATGGTTTAAATTTATATTAAATGCAATTAGCTGAACTTTAGTGTGCTTACGACCCACTTAAATATGTTTAAGTACATACATGTACATATAGTATGTCATGTAATTTCATAATGACTTTTATGAAGTTGCAATTTAGTGGATTTAAAATATATTAACAATTAAAATTATAATCAAGTCATTTACATGTGTTTTTGTATGTTAGTTAACACATCAAGTCTTTAAAGCATAGTTTATTAAAACATAATGATTTAAAATGTACTTTAAAGTGAAACTTTTAATATGACACTATTACATAAGTGCATGTTTAAGTGTGTTAAAAACATTGTCTGTAAATGCATTTAAGTGGCCAAACAATATATATGTATATATATATATTATTTGTAAATATATATTATTATTTATCTGACACTTTTTTCACAAGGGTAAACATCATTCATTTAATTTATTATAAATATTAACCTTCAAATAATTTGTAAACATTTGTGCATCTCTAGTGTTAAACACACATCCAATTTCAGAAGGTGCTGTATTTAGTATTGTATGCATCAATGTCTAACACAATACATACATACATACATACATACTGTGGTGTGTGCTACATCCCCAATTTCCATACAAACACCTATGCATACTAATCAGAGATCACTTTGGCATGTTTTTCATTTCCTCTTGTAATGAGAATTCGAAGAGTTGCATATTTCATCCTTATGTAGCAGACAATATTTATTTGTTTGATAAAGTCTAATAGGATATTAAAAGAGTAAATTATGACTCACAATCAAAGCCCGTTGTCACTTTTACTTGGGCCATGATTGTGCCAAATACCTAATGGAGTGTAGAAGTGTTTCCCAAATGAAAACCAAAGCAATAAGAAAGAGTAATGGCTGTCCTTGTGTACTATTCCTGTGGTAACCATTTAAATGGGTCTCCTATACATCAGTATTGCTCACTGAAACAATGTGCACCCAGAAAAATCACTTTATATGATATTGAAACACATTCAGTTAAATAGTGCCTTTTTTTTCTTAGAAACATGAGGAATGTGAAAAATAAAGTCTGACGACACTACTGGCACTATTTGAGGGGACAGCAGCCATTTGTAGTGGTGCCCGAAACTATCCCAGTTATTACATTTAGAATCAAAAAGGTTTTTTTTTTTTTTTTTTAATGAATAGTCTTGGCAGATAAATGATCAATAATTGCAACCTATGCATAAACCAGTAAATGCATAAACTAGCATAACTTAAAAGGCTGAAGATCTAAATAAAATTGCAGCCACAGCACAGGTACACTCCAATAAGGACAATTAATAATGACAATGAGACAGATTATGTATTAACCAATTTTCATTACTGCATTTTCATCAATCTCTGTTAATAATCCTAAAATCACAGCATTAATAGAAATGTTGTGATATCTCCGTCAGTGTGGATGAATAAATTCAGGAGAAAAAAAAAAAAAAAAAAAAATATATATATATATATATATATATATATTATTATGTAACCTATCGAGAATATGAACTTGTTTCATTTCATTGCTACATTATCAGATGTGATGTGCCTGAACATTATGCACTTCATTACAATAAAAAGGCAAAAAGGAAAGCCATTTTTAAATTTACATAAGCAGTAGCTCTATAAAAACTAACGAGCTGACTTGTTGTCTACTGCCTACATATACTGTTGCACACAAAACAGCACTGGACACGAGTTTACCATCAGCAAGCTTCCAACACTATAGGATACTTTGCATGTGGCAGCAAAAAGATATCTTAAAAGCAATGCAAGACTATTTGGAACATCCTTTGTGCCGAGAGTATGAACAATGCCTTAAAATGCCTGTGAAAATACGTAACTCACTAGGTTTTTAAACAGAACTAATGTGTTTAGCTTTTAAAAGGGGCTTTCTCAACGCAGCAACCTTTTCATAGTTCAGAACTATTGGCAGAAGTACCCGGATTTTGTTCTAGAAACTCCTTTTGGGGGAACTAAATTAGCTCCTACTTCAGAGTAGGGTCTAAACCAGCCCTATAGGAGCTACCAGTGACATAAGTGTATGTTGACTGGTCAAACGCATGTAAAACACCAGCAACCGTCATTTTTAAAAAGCCGTGTAAACATATTTACTTCACGAACATGAAAAACACCTGATTTTTACCTGTTGTCAGCAGCATTGTGTTCTTTTCTCCACCTTGATGATATGTAATACTGCAAGTTGTCATAGGAGATTTCGTCTCTTAGCCCCACTTTTTGCTCTTTCAACTGAGTAAATTATGCATTTACATTCCATCTTCGTTATTACGAAACCCACGACACACAACAAACACAATAAATCCAATAAATCCACCGGTTTTTGACGTTTGTAAATGCTACACTTAAAAAAGCCACTGTCAGCCGCTTCAGAGTTCCTACTTCCGGTGCTAATGCAACTATGAAAATGGCCCAGGGGGGAAATAAGTTCTTTGGGAACTATCCTAGTGACTAGTTCCTATAAGTGAGTTTCTCAGAAGTACACGGTGCAAAAGCCCCCAAAGTGTAAGTTTGCAAATTTTCAACTCAACAGCTCCAGGACTTTTGTGCTTTTTTGCATCCCCACCGGACAGTCGGGTCATCAGAGGGTTATTAACAAAACAGTTATTGCAAGAGCTGTTTATCACTGAAAATGGAATTGTACTTTGTCTACTCTTTAAACAGCATTTAGGATAAAAACACTATGGTAACATTCTTGCATGCCGTTTTGCTTCAGGGGGCTGCATTCGGAGTCAGGCAGTTTGACTACTGACTATTCAAACATGGAGGTTTTTCACACTTTCTTTTGCGGTGTTCTCTCCATATTTATGATTCTTTGCAGCCTTTAGCTGCTACCTACAACACACTGGATCCTTCACTGGAAACCGAAAGTAACTCACTCCCACAAAGCGCTTTTGAATTTTTGCACCTGGGAACAATACAAGTCGACACCATGATTACTAAAAGTTTACTAAGAAGTATTTCCTACTAAATCAAGGTGGTATTTGACTCTGGTAAGCGTATCCATAGCAGACTGATGGGATTGGCCTTGTCCACTGCATTATGACTGCAACATGCCCACTGCATTATGTGTGCTGAAGTTTTCCTAAATACAGTACATGGCAAAAGAGAAGACAACTGCCCTTTTTCTCTGTTTTCTCTAGTCAGGTAGCACTGATTTCAATTTTTTTTCCACCTTTCTACCAGATAGACAGACAAGTTTTATTAAAAGCCCATTTTTCTAGCAGTGAATTACCCCTTTAAGAGTTAAAGAAAAGCTAATACCAGTGCTATATAGACATCACATCACATAGCAACTCTGTTCTGGAGGTTGTTTAACATTGTGCTTAAATTTGAGCACTAAAAATGGGAATGCTGCTAGTTTGAGTCCAGTAAGGAACAAAGATTGTCCTTGTTAGAAGTGCTTTAATAAATGCATCCATCTAAATGACTACTTACTCTTCATGCAACCTTTTTACTTTTAATAAAGGCACATTAAGAGACACAGAACAAACTATTTTCTTGTTCGCAGCAGGCAGAGTTCATCCTCTACCGATCTATACTCTTTATGTAGATAGTGCACTGTAATTACATCGCAAAGTTTAAGTACAGTCCTCCAACAATGCAAATGGAAGAGTGGGGGAGCTCTCTCTCAATCTCTTTTTGTTTTTCTCCAAACATGCTTTCTGATTTCCTCTGTAATTACCACCCACACTGTGAACTACAGTACATCAGCAGATACAAAAAAGCACTTTTACTGTACGATCGTCAGACCTACAATCTCAGGGCATGGAGGTCGGCAATGTCAGACCAGTCTTCAGTTTAACTGGGCGCAGAGAAATATGGAAGTTCATTTGTGTAAGTTGTTTAAAGACCTCCTCTGGTGAAAATGGGGTTTTTAATGTTGTTTATATTATGCGGTGTTTTGATATGCTTTAAGACAAACCATGTGCAAATTCATATTAGTCAACACCATTGCTGAGTATTTTCTCTTTAAAACTGCAGTGAACCAAAGACGGTTTGAAATCGCTGGTGTTTCTTATGTCACAGACTACCTTGTAACCAATCACGTCAACGTGTGGGCGGGGCTTTAGCATATCATTAACCATGACCGCTCAGAAGCAGGGGAGTCTGCATCATCATATCCGCAGAAAAATATACCGGATATGACATATCGGGTACTTTTAGCAATATAGTGTGTGAATTATGTATATGCAAGGTCCAATATACATTGGTTTGGCTCATTTTTTGAAACAGATACATTCTCAAAACTCTAAGATCATTTGGCAAAACAGTCTTACAGTTCAGTACAACACTATAGTTCACTTGCAAAAGCTCATATCTCTCCCAAAACTGTTCACTCATGCTTCAAAACTAAATTCCTTTACCAAATAAATAGTCAGTGCCACAGAAATGGCAAAGATCCCTCTCAATTGCTTTGGCTCATTTCTTGAAACAGACCGGACATTCTCAACACACTTGGTGCTTTTGTCAAAATAATGTGGATGGTTCGGCACAACACCATGGTTCACCTGCAAAAGCTCATGCCTCTCCCAAAACAGTTCATTCATGTGTCAAAACTAAATTTCCTTCTCATTTAAACAGTCAGTGCCCCCAAAATGCTTCGTCCCTTTGGCATTGTTTAAGCACTGCAAGTCAAAAGGTTTAGATGTTTTGTCACTATGGCAGAGGACCATTGAAATATCCCTCATGCCCACCTTTCAGTCTTAGCCCAGTCCTTCATTGACAATGGTTACTGTACTGTTTTTGTCTAGCCAGCATAATACATTAAAACTGTAATGGGTCATTGTATGGGACAGTGTGAATTTCCACCGTGGCCCGCTCATCAGGGCCTGGTTCACTACTCATCCAAGGATGGTCATGGTGTTCCTACCACCTTACTCTCCTTTCCTCAATCCTATTGAGGAGTTTTTTCTCTGCTTGCAGGTGGAGAGTGTATGAGCATCGGGCTCAAGATCAGAGGTCCCTGCTCCATGCAATGGACGCTGTGTGTGAGGATATTACAGGAGATCATTGTAGGGGATGGTTGTGACATGCACTGTGTATAAAACTGAAAAAAAAAAGAAATAGGATTTTAGGGTAAGAGTAGCCTCCAAGGTTTGACATCACACATTGCACTCATACTGCCAAGGAAATTGTAACCATTATCATTCACACACAAAGTAACTTCCATACATCAGAGTAAAAAAAAAAATGTATACAGCATAATATACTGTAATATAAACACACAAACAAAAAACAATGAAAATTATATGCAGCCTACAGTGCTGTAAATAAAGCTGGAGTTTCACAACTAACAGTTCTTTGCAGTGCAACGAGGGAAGAAACGGTGTGCATGTTGCAACCATCCCCTACAATGATAATTGTAATATCCTGTAATATCCTCACACGCAGTGTCCGTTGCTTGGAGCAGGGACCTCTGATCTTGAGCCCGATGCTCATTCACTCTCCACATCCAAGCAGAGAAAAACTCCTCAATAGGATTGAGAGTAAGGTGGTAGGAACACCATAACCATCCTTGGATGAGTAGTGAACCAGGTGAGCGGGCCACGGTGGAAATTCACATTGTCCCATACAATGACATATTGTGGTAGGTGAGGCCCCACGAGACCTCTCTCATTTTCAGGGTTCAAATCAAAATTAAGGCGGTCCAAGAAGATGAGAAGCTTCTGTGTATTGTATGGGCCAAGTCTGGGGATGTGAGTGACCACACCATTCTCAGATATGGCAGCACACATAGTTATATTGCCCCCTCGCCTCCTTCGTTAGTCAAGTTCTAGTTTCACCTGACTGTCAATTGCTGTAATAAATTTATAAAATGTTCCAAGGATTCATATATGGTATTCATGGTATTATGTTCTTGACTAATTTTGACAATTGAACAGACTATTGTGCACATGATGACTTATACAGGGAGTGCAGAATTATTAGGCAAGTTGATTTTCTGATCATATTTTTTTCCCAAGCACATTTTACCAATTCCAATCCACATCAATCTTAATAACTACTATTAATATTGTTTTTAATCATTTATAAGTGATATATAATTGTTCATGAAGGCTGGAAATGAAAAATGCCTTATATTCAGGTGTGCAGAATTATTAGGCAAGTTTTCTTTTACAGGCAAAATGAGCCAAAAAAGAGATTTAACTCAGACTGAAAAGTCAAAAATTATTAAATACTCATGAGAAGGACGCAATACTAATGCAATACTAGAAATTGCAAAGTTAAAGCATGACCAAGGGACAGCAAAATGCTCATTGGGTCAGCGGGGTCAGACAAAAACAGGTGGAAAAGAAAAGACACATGTTAACTGCAAAATAATTAAGAATTATGTGTGAAACCATCAGGAACCCTTTAGTCTCCAGCGCCACCATTTTCCAGAACTGCAACCTACCTGGAGTCTCCAGAAGTGCAAGGTGTTAGGATCTCAGAGACTTAGGTTAGCTAAAGAATCCTAAAAAATGACCCGCACTTGATAAGAATCACAAGCTGAAGTGTTATGAAATACATGAAGACTGGGTTTTTATAGGCCTTATAGACAGAAAGATTGAGAGTGACTCCTGAAGGACCAGCACCACATCCTCTTGTACCACTGTTTGAAGAATTTATCTTCCAGAATCTGGCAGTAAGTTTTGGAAGATCATTTTTAGTCCATCTCTGCAAGACAGACATTTCAGGATAAGAGATGGACTAAAAGTGAACTCAAACACCTTACTGCCAGATTCTGGATAAATTCTTCAAACAGTGGTACAAGAGGATGTGGTGCTGGTCCTTCAGGAGTCACTCTCAAGCTGTCTGTCTATAAGCCCTATTAAAACCCAGTCTTCATGTATTTTATAACACTTCAGCTTGTGATTCTTATCAAGTGCAGGTCATTTTTTAGGATTCTTTAGCTAACCTAAGTCTCTGAGATCCTGAGACCTTGCACTTCTGGAGACTCCAGGTAGGTTGCAGTTCTGGAAAATGGTGGCGCTGGAGACTAAAGGGTTCCTGATGGTTTCACACTTAATTCTTCACCTTAATTCTTAATTATTTTGCAGTTAACATGTGTCTTTTCTTTTCCACCTGTTTTTGTCTGACCCCGCTGACCCAATGAGCATTTTGCTGTCCCTTGGTCATGCTTTAACTTTGCAATTTCTAGTATTGCATTAGTATTGCGTCCTTCTCATGAGTATTTAATAATTTTTGACTTTTAAGTCTTGAGTTAAATCTCTTTTTTGGCTCATTTTGCCTGTAAAAGAAAACTTGCCTAATAATTCTGCACACCTGAATATAAGGCATTTTTCATTTCCAGCCTTCATGAACAATTATATATCACTTATAAATGATTAAAAACAATATTAATAGTAGTTATTAAGATTGATGTGGATTGGAATTGGTAAAATGTGCTTGGGAAAAAAATATGATCAGAAAATCAACTTGCCTAATAATTCTGCACTCCCTGTACAATGAAATGATGCTGACACGTTTTGGAGCGAACGACCATTAGACTGAGAATCAACAATCAGTTTAGATCAACAAGATCTATTCACTTGGAAATTGTGCTAAATGTAGGCTACCTGTACTTAATCATTTGCAAAGATGTACTGAGACATTAAGACATGTACTTAGATATTTGCAATTTGATGAAATGAATGAGAAATTCAATTCTGTTGTGAACAATTGCCAAGTGGTTTGGAGATTTGTCCATGTTGTTTTGAGAATGTAATTTCTGTTTCAAGAAATGAGCCAAACCAATGGAGAAAAACTGTAATTACCGCTATGTGTCAGACATTGTAAAGAGCGATAACGTTGTGCAAAGTTTACCTCAGTAAGTTGACCGAGTGGATCTCTGAGCTGGTGCGAGTGAGTGGAGGCGGAGCTAATTTGCATATTCATGTATCCACGTATAGTACATTAGGTAAGGGTGTAGAATTACATTCAAGCTATTTTAAGGCACGAATACATTTTTTTCACAGAAAAAAAAAAATGTTTAAATGGGTCATTTTCGAGATCAAAGATAAGTTTTAAGGGATACAATTATTGACTACAGGGGGACTTTAAGCAAATATGATTTAAAGCAAGAAAAACCTTTCCATAGTGAGACACTTACAATGGAAATGAATGGAGTCAATTCGTAAACGTTAAAACACTCACTGTATAAAAATTGAAGTCACAAGTTTACTGACTGCTTACTAAGCTGTCCAATTTTACAACTTTTTTTCCATAAATGCAACACTTTAAAAGCTAAAACAACAAAAACATTTAACAGAAATACATAATCATAAGTATTCTATTTTTTTTTTTTTTTTTTAAATACTGTAGTCCAAAAATTGGCCCCATTTGATTCCATTGTAAGTGCTTTACAATAACTTTGCTGTTATTGTTGTTATTTGTACATTACAGTATGCCTAAAATGCAATTGATTGAGCATAATTTGTACTGATTCCTTTAAATAATCGAGCTTATTAGTTTAAAATCAAGAAGACATGGCATCATTTTACTTTTGCAATGTGGCTTTTCCATGTGAAACTAAGTATTTAATGAGAAATTACTGGGGGAAAAAAAAAATAAAATAAATAAATGCAATTTAATAGTCTCGAGACAGCATCAATAGCACTGAGATCGTTTGTAGTTGTAACAGTTCAACAGCACAGTAACCTTGAGCACACTTTAACTGCATTTCATAAATTACCATGTTGATAATACACCACAGGCTCAACCAAAAAGTCATCATCAGCTATAAAATCCAATTATGCAATGCATTGTACCATCTTTGCCTCGAGCAATCAAGCACTCTTTTGCATGAGAGGCATCATCATCACAATTTAAGTTGAATAAAAATGATTTAATTATGTTCAGTGTTCCCTGTGATCATAATTGAACCACCTCCATGTTCCCACAATCATTGTCATGGTTGTAGGAAGACGCTTGGAGAACCTGATCAAGAGGAAAGAAACATTTGCTCTGATTAAAATGCTTTAACATACTGTAACGGTTATGTTTGTGTTTACTTTAGTTCCTGTGTTTTCTTCTGATCTGTGTTTAAAGAAACAATGGAGGAAGAGCGTTCTTGTCTAACATCTGCATCACAGTTATCTATTATCCCGCAAGGGATCTCTAGATCAGTAAAAGGCCGAAAGGCTTTCGGCTCATATCAAGATCATCTGTTGTCCATGTCTATTGCTCTGCAGTGACTGAGAACAGCCTCTACAGAGGTGAAAAGACTTGTTATTGAGGAGCAGATACAATCTGTCCACCACCTGTATGCTTGGGTGATTCTGCTGTACTGTGTTGCCCATACATAATGACTTATGGGAGCTGACACACACCAGCTGGACCTACAGTAGCAAAACAAACTCACAGGGACCTGCTTAAATCTTAATGTGTTTGTGTGTGTGTATATATATATATATATATATATATATATATATATACTCAACCTGCGAGCTGTTAAAGCTCCGCCCTCTTCTGGAAGGGGGGCTGGGAGCAGCAGCTCATTTGCATTTAAAGGGACACATACAAAAACTGTTTTTTTTTTTGCTCACACCCAAATTGGGGCAGATTTAACAAGCTATAATAAATGATCTGTGGGGTATTTTGAGCTGAAACTTCACAGACACATTCAGGGGACACCAGAAACTTAAAAGGGGCATAATAGGTGCCCTTAAAGTGAATGTAAACAGTTGAGAAAGAAAATGCATGTGTAACAGTATAATGGATCCGTGCATCAGGTCTTAAAGTGACAGCAGCCTAATATACCTGCTGCCAAATTGTGAGATAATATTAAACATATCTGTATGGCATTTTTTCCTCATGGCATCAATGTCTAAATTGTGGCCAGTGAAAATGCTGAGTGGCTAGTGATGATTTTATATGAATTTATATGATGTTAATCATACGGAAAAATCATATGACTTTTTAGAAAGAAGACATATGACTTACCCATCAGTTTGGCAAAAGTAAAATAGGTACAAATTGCCATGATATTTTGTTTTTCAGGAAAAAAAAAAAAATGAAACCCCTGATCCAACACATTAATGATAACAATGTGCATATTGTATAACATACCAAAAAAAATGATCGAAGGTGTAGTTGTTGCTGCTGAAATATTGTCATTAAATTTGGATATTTCATTTTCTGAAGCTCCTCATTTAAGTGAAAGCAAGACAGCATTAGTGAAAGCGAGAAGGAGAGACACAATGGCCGTAATGCCACTATCCAGGAAGAGGCATTTTTCCCACATTTTCAGTAAACAATTCATTTGTGTACCTACACGGTTCATGCATCAAGATGCCACCTTTAAATTGCTAGGTAATGGAGGCACTCTTTTCTTTTTTTTAATAAAATCTCCCCTGATACTGTTTAGAGGTGACACGAAAATGCAATTAGCTTTAATGGAAGAGTAGTAAATTCAATAAGACAGGCAAATGAAAGTGATGTTAAAGCCACATGCATTAGAGAGCGAGAGACCCTCACTTCAGTGATACCGCAAACAAATTAACAGCGAACTTGGAATGAAAAATGAGTTTGAGCAGTTCGACTTTAGAAGATTCAATAAGTTTATATTTAATAAAGAAATACCAAAACAAAAGGCTATTTGCATTAAAATGATACATTGATAATTAGGGCCACACGATATGAACCAAATTGTTTTGAGATGTTGAAACACTGAGCTGTGCCGCTCTGGAGCCAGTAGCACATCTATTTATTTGAATTAAAACACAATCTGTGCAATCTGACAATTGCATTAAGCCATATCACAATATCAATTTAATTTCGATATATCGTGCAGACCTAATGATAGTAGTCCACATGGTCAGCCAACAGAAAATATACCAACATCTGTTCCTTACTATGTGCATTGATTCTCAGTTCGGCACAAAACATCTGAAGTTGCATTTCCCACTCTTTGATAAACAGGAGGGCTGGGCGCACCTGAAAACCTCTCCTCCTTAACTCTAAACGTATTTCCTACTTCTGGGACACAAGCTTTACTCATGCATTGTTGCGTTCATTTAGATCAACGTTTGAGGTTTTATATCACAGTGCATGAATGAATAACTAGCAGCAGCTCTTTCATGAGCCGCTCATGCCTCCTGAGTTTCAGATCTGACTTCCGCTCAGCAGCCCCTGATGGTCTTGTGCACATAAATAAATAATCTCAGCATTCGGCTGTACCGAGAACAGAGCTTCACAGCTGTAGATGGTCTAGTGTTCATCTGGCAGCAGAGGATCTTGGGGTTGGTGGAAAATTGAGTAGCAGCGGCCACATGAGACTCCCTTACACAAAATATAAAGTTTGGACATTTATTTTTAGAGTAATTTGATTTAGAAATATAATGATACAGCAATAGGGCAAGAGTGAAGGGACAGCAGTTTTTCCGTCCCTGGTACACATGTAAAAAACTAGCTATGGTTTGGGAAAGTTAGCTTATTTAGCTAATCGGTTCTAATGTTAGGTAATATTAAAGTTACAACTATCTGTCATGGGAATTTTGTAACACAAGATATACACTACCAATCAAAAGTATCAGGTTTTGATAAAAAATATAAATAGGAATATTTTGAAAAAATTACCATTTAAAATAAATGTATTCTATTTGAATATAATTTAAAATGTAATTTATTCCTGTGATCAAAGCTGAATTTTCAGCATCATTACTCCAGTCTTCAGTGTCACATGATCCTTCAGAAATCATTCTAATATGATGATTTGCTGCTCAAAAAATATTCTTATTATTATTAATATTGAAAACAGTTTTTATGGAAACTGATACTTTTTTCAGGATTATTTAAAGGTGCCCTAGAACTTCTTTTTAAAAGATGTAATATAAGTCTAAGGTGTCTGTGAAGTTTCAGCTCAAAATACCCCATATATTTATTTTTAATTCATTTTTTTAACTGCCTATTTTGGGGCATCATTAACTATGCACCGATATATAGGTTGCGGCCCCTTTAATTCTCGTGCTCCCCCTCCCCCGGAGCTCGCGCTTGCCTTGAACAGCATAAACACAGTTCACACAGCTAATATAACCCTCAAAATGGATCTTTACAAGATGTTCGTCATGCATGCTGCTTGCATACATCTGATCATGTGAGTATAGTATTTATTTGAATGTTTACATTTGATTCTGAATGAGTTTGATAGTGCTCCGTGGCTAAAGCTAACATTACACACTGATGGAGAGATTTATAAGGAATGAAGTTGTGTTTATGAATTATACATACTGCAAGTGTTTAAAAATGAAAATAGCGACGGCTCTTGTCTCCGTGAATACAGTAAGAAACGATGGTAACTTTAACCACATTTAACAGTACATTAGCAACATGCTAACGAAACATTTAGAAAGACAATTTACAAATATCACTAAAAATATCATGTTATCATGGATCATGTCAGTTATTATTGCTCCATCTGACATTTTTCGCTATTGTTCTTGCTTGCTTACCTAGTCTGATGATTCAGCTGTGCACAGATCCAGACGTTAATACTGGCTGCCCTTGTCTAATGCCTTGAACATGGGCTGGCATATGCAAATATTGGGGTCATACATATTAATGATCCTATTAATGATATTAATGATGTGTTATGTTGAGATTCGCCTGTTCTTCGGAGGTCTTTTAAACAAATGAGATTTATATAAGAAGGAGGAAACAATGGAGTTTGAAACTCACTGTATGTCATTTCCATGTACTGAACTCTTGTTATTCAACTATGCCAAGGTAAATTCAATATTTAATTCTAGGGCACCTTTAATTCAATTGTTCAAGTTCAAATGTTTAAAAAAAAAAGGTAAAAAAAAAAATAAAAAAAAAATAATATATATATATATATATATATATATATATATATACTTTTTAACCACAAATGCTCGTCTTGCACTGCTTCACGATGCTCCACACATTTCGTAATCACGTTGGAAAGGTCACGCATGATGTAGGCGGAAGTACGGAGCAAGTGTTTACAAAGTGAATCTGTAAAGACTAAGTCAAACGCCCTTTACAAAAAAAGGTAAAACAACAATGTCAGACGATTTTGTAGTTGGAGGAGAAAATGAGTACTGCAGTACTTCTGCCTACGTCACGCGTGACCTTTCCAACGTGATTACGTCATGCATGGCGCATCGCAGAGCAGTGCAAGATGAGCATTTGTGGTTAAAAAGTATATATTTTTTTAGAAAATGACTGATTGTTTCACTAGATAAGACCCTTATTTCTCGTCTGGGATCGAGCCCTTTCAATGATTCCCATTGAAGTCCATTAAATGGAGAAAAATCCTGGAATGTTTTCCTCAAAAAAAACAAAACAACAACAACAAAAAAAAAAAAAAACTTTTCTACTAAAGAAAGAAAAACATAAACATCTTGGATGACATGAGGGTGAGTAAATAATCAGGAAATTTGAATTCTGAAGTGAACTAAACCTTTCAAGTCATTTAGAAAACAAAACAAATGAGAATTAGAGTCTATAGCTGTTGTCAAAATGCTAGAATGGTGAGCATGAGAAAAGTGAGAGAAAAGGCCGAGACCCCAACAGTTCTTTGGCCATGTATGCCCCGATTAGAGACAAAAACGAAGTCCAAATATACCAATCAGGACTCCATTAGATGCCACTCACCGACTCTTTCAGAGGTATTTGGCCTGTAATTGAGATAAATGGTTCAACTGCTCTCAGTCACGTCCATCAGAGGCCTAGAGTGAACCAGACTTCAGGAAGAAGAGTTCCACAGCAGCACTAGGGATGCTGGAGAAAAACATATCCATTTGAAAGCCAAATTACATTACAAAAAATAAGTAATTTGTTGAAGCATGTTTATTTTTGAGTTTTGAATCTTCATATATTATCTCAATTGATTACTGGCCAGTGTGTAGGCATCTGTGTTGATTCTGAATGTTATATAACGTTAAAATATTTTTGGTATTTGAGTTTTTCATGAGAGCAGCAGAAGATACTGGCATGTTGTTTATTTTCATCTTCACTGCATTTTGCCACAATTTTTTTAAGACTGTTTTTCAGAGGACGTCTTTTTAAAAAGTGAAGCAGCGTTTGAAGCTGGTTTTAAATATTCTGCCGCCTACTAATGTAACTAATTCATTATTAATAAGCTGTTTTCTATATTGGGATAATATCAGTTTGAAATGCAAGTCACATTGGTCCACCCCAGCACCATTAAACAGACTTACAGATATGAAATATGAACATAAACATATGAAGATTAAAAAGGTTTAAAGGTTAACATTTACCATTCCTTTATCATTAAGCTCAAAGAGAATGTCTTCTTTTCTCCAACATTTTGATATCCATCATCTCAAATTCTCCATGCTCATAATCAATATTTAATTACCCTACAATTTTGTTTGATCGATCTCCATTAGAGATTATTGCGTATATTCAGTCAACAAGGCAGTTTGCCACGAGTGAGACAAACAAACAACCATGCGAATAACATGTACGATCGGTCAAACAGAACCACCAAAAATCCTTAACGTCATTAATCACCTGAAAGTCATCAATCAGCGGTCTGTAAGTTAGCTTTGCTTTCTGTACAGTACTTTCCCTATAAGTTGTTATCCAAAGCCACACATTTTGACAGTTTATTTCCTGGGAATCGAACACATGACCTTGTGGCATTGCTTGTACCATGCTTTGCTGTTTGAGCTACAGAAATGCTTAATTAGGGGTTCAAGCGCTGAAACTCTATTGTAATTGTTAAAATTTCCTAGGATCAGTATTCTCCCCTAAAAGTGGCTCAGTCAGGCAGACCAAACCGAGTCAAGTCACAGAGACTTGAAACTTTGAGGGGTGGTAGTACTCACACCGTCTACAATGTCACCAAGGCTCGCCCCAATTGGCCTGATGGGGGCGCTACAGCAGTGAAAAGTATGGAATCGTTCAAAACTCCTTAAACCACTTTAGATTTTTGTAAAACCTACTTTTGTGAATTAGTCCTAATGTAGGTTTTTGGCCCGATTGGAGCCAAACCATTGTAGCAAGATTCTCTGTAGTCTGATTGTCAATAATCATCATCATCATCATCAAAAAAAAAAAAAAGTTGAAATTTCGATTCTCGGTCTCTAAGGGCCGCCAAAACGTTCAAAGTGGGTGGAGCCACTTTTGCTAAAATGGCTATAACTCGTCCACCAAATTTGGCACATATATGTAAGAGCTCATTCTGTGGTTGTGTGAAAAAGGACATGGTGACTGGCCACTTGGTGGCGCTATAGCATGGAAAAAAATTAAACATGGCTATAACTACACAACCCTAAGTCTGATTGACTTGAAAATTGGCATGTGGTGTCTTTGTCCAAGGTATTGATGGATTCTTATATATTTATGTCAATTTTCTATACTGAGAAGGAATATTTATTGTCATCAGTGCTGGATACTGTGTTTTCAATTCATACTTGCAGCCGGAGGGCGCTCTCTGTACACCTTTAGTCCACAAATTATTCTAAAGAAGAAGAGGACATTTCAGGAATGGTGTTTTTAATTCATACTTGCAGCCGGAGGGCGCTCTCTGTACACCTTTAGGCCACAAATTCATATAAAGAAGAAAAGGAACTAGGAACTAACGGCATGTCTTCTAGAGATCGCTAACCATTGCTTTAACATCCAAATAAACACTTTTCAAGACAATAAATACACGATTGAGGCGATGAATGCATTTATTGCCTCTGAATTTGCGTCTGAATAGCGCTGGCTCCGTGGGCGTGGCCGCATTAGCGGATAATGAGCTGAATCACAGACTTCTGACATGGCTCTCTTTTCATACAGATTACATAAACACAGAATGTTTGTTTTCGATTTGACTTGCACGATTTAAAACCTGACATTTCAACGTTTCTTTAGACGTAAGTGTCATTTTTTTTGTCATTAGTATTCATAAGTTACAGTTCATTTTCTGAGAACTATCAGATTGGACTTCGTTCAGAGGGAGAGGAGAGATCAAGCATCATGTTAGTTTTCTTTATTTTACAAAAAGCACAACATTGTGTTTTTACTCTGAGTGTACACAAATAAAAGAAGATATTCTATAGTTTCAATTGATATATTACTTATGTCTCTATGACAAGAAATTACAGAATTTAAGTCTGTTTTGCTGCAATGTGAAAAAAATCCTGCAAAACGCGCCGGCGCATTTTCAGACCTCAGGGAGTTAAGACTGCCTTTGACGACATCTGCATATCTCGAAAAATGCGGCCGGTGGTGGCTAATGAAGTTTGAGCAGCTATCAGACAAGGTTAACAGAGGCCAATCAGAGCAAAAGAAATCAAGAAATCAGCCACCGGGGGGACACCTTCACATTTTTCATGGTAGAATTCCTCATTCTGAGCAACTTTGCCTCTAGGACCGCCACTGTCAATCGAATCATTCGTTAGATATTGTAGATTATTTCAAAAAACAACCTTGGCGAACTTGTCCTAGGTTTTTGGCTCAACCTCAGTAAAACCAATGCGGCAAAATTATCTGGACTCTCTAGGAGGTCAATAATTATCAAAAAACCCTATAGCACCGTCATTTAGAAAATAGGCGTGGCCAAGTCTACACAAAAGCCTATCATTCCCAAAATGAAAACTCAGAATTTAGCATCGTTAGGTGTGCACATGCGGCACACAATTCTAACAACGCATGCAAACTTTTATGGAGATCGGACCATAGGTGGGGCTATAAATGTTAAAAAGCTTAAAAAAAACAAAAATCAAAACATCCATTTCCTTAGTAAATTGCCGGTATTGGCTGTATATGGTCTAAGTGGTTACTGGCTTGTTAAAGGGGCTCTATGCAGGAATGACACCCAGTGTTCAAAATAGGTACTGCAGTCCAAATTCAAAATATTGTTAGGCCCGCCCCCTCGTTCAAAGACGCAGGTTGCCAGCAACAATAGGGAGCACAATTGACAATGAAAGCTGAGGAGACTTACACACTGTAACCTGATGAGTTGATTTATCTTTTTTAATATGCTGTTGTTCATAGAGATATTTAGATGGATTCAGAGGCTTTTAGGTCAAGTAGAATCTGCGATTCTCTGACCCAGTTTGTTTGCTGGTTTCCATGGCTACGCTGTGTTTTCCGCCAACTGGCAACCTGTGATGTCAAAATACTATTGGATAAACTGGCAGCACAAAGTTTCACACAGACCAAAACAAAGACAGACGTTCCGACACGGAACGCACATTTCAAAGTAGAATGTCTGGCTGTAGCATTGTTTTTCTGAGAAACAAGTAGGTGAACTTAGCATGTTTCCTAAATATCTGCAAACATATTGGGGTATTTTTATGCTTTATTAAAGTGAAAATCTTATATAGAGCCCCTTTAAATAAAAATAATTAAATTTTATGCATGTGCTTTTTTTTTTGGTAGGAATCCTGCAGGATCATCAATCGAGCAACCAAGTCTGTGAAAATGATGCTACATATCAAGGTCATTGAATTAATACTCAACATCGGCTTTGTAAATGTGCATGCACATGATAACACACAAGGCAAAGCCTAAGAAACATATTGGCTTCCAAGACCGTAGAGTGAACATAAGATTATGAGGACTAGGTAAGATTTTTTTTTTCCACTCCTGGCTTTCAACCATTTTTTCTTCTTAATGAACATGACTATTTTCATTAATGCTAAAGGATTATGAGAGACACAGTAAATAGATTGTGCCTGTGTTTCCTATTTATTCAACACACACAGGCCTTTAGACAACCAGCAGATGGGAAATGGATGGAAAAGTTTCATTTTTTTTTTCTGTTTTGTTCAGTTTGGCTCTGTTCCTAATGGGCAGGAGCATCATACAGGAACACCACATTATTACATAAGCAAACACAAAGATAACGAAAGTAGTGTTTCAACTCCAACATGCTGACTGTTATTGTACAATTTTACAATTACCTTCCATTTGCATGCATATTTGAGTTTGGTAATCCAAAAGCATAAAAAAAAAATGTATTATATGCAATAATGTATATCTGGTTGATATCATCACATGTATTCCTATGTAAAATTTTGTTCTAGTATAATTTTCACAGATTTGGACAGTCAGACACTGAAAGACATTGCATCTAAAATGTAAAACCTTTTACTTTGGAATAATAGATAATAATGTATTTTATTGTATTTATAATAAATACAGAGTATTACACATGTTTGTGAGGATCCATACAAATTTCTACATTATAAAAACAATCTAATTTTTAAATACATATATATTACATACAAATAATTATTCATGAATTAATGCATTTATTAATTATTATAAATATTGACACTATAATAAATATTTATAATAATGTATACATTCAAAATATTAATATTATATATAGACACACACACACACACACACACACACACTTATGATGAATATATATATATATATATATATATATATATATATATATATATATATATATATATATATATATATATATATATATATATATATATATATATATATATATATATATATATATATATATATATATTATATAATATGAATATTTATAACACTATTCATATTTAAATTAATAAATTACTAGTTTAATTTATTAATATACATATTAATAAGATTATTCTCTTTAATTACATGCAGTTATAGTTATTATGTATGGTTTCATTAACCAACATGAGAACTTGATCTAGGTCCATGTATTATTTCTGTTGGAGAAATGTGTAGAGGACAATGATGGAGAGCATATGATCTGTGAATGGTGTGGAATGGTGTGCAATTAAAGTTATGGGGTTTATTATCTTATTAGCTGCTTATGAAGGCTATGAGTCAAGGCTGTGCAGAGAGAACGTTGCAGAGATCTGGTAGCAGTAGGTACACATTACACTGTCATCAAAGAAGCCATTAAACACCCGTGTGCCAATAATCTCAGGAGGTCAGAGAAACGCTTTCATCCCTTTACGTGATGCACAATTAGATTAGGAGAGGCGCTGTACTGAGATGAGATAGATAATGTTTGAGTGTTGTTGATGCTTCACAAAATCATATGGAAATATAACAAATCATATGCTTACAGCAGGATCCCCCAAGATAATAATAAAAAAAAGAACAATTTTATCTTTTTTTCATCTGTAACTTGCATTAAAATTACACCTGCCAATATATCTATTGAAGGGGTGCTTGAATACACCTCACATCAGGATATACGGTTTAAAACTCTCCATCATTTAACCCTCTGGTGCTCACACTCATACTTCTCGCGGTTCCAATCATATACATGATATTTTGAGTGTTCATGTAGCCAGTGCCAAAAAAAAGTCACAGATTTTGGCACCATTACAATAAAGTTACATAAAAAATAAATAAATAAATAAATAAAATAAAATAAAATAAAATAAATCTACACTTTTTTTTTTTTTTTTTCAAAATTGACTGAAGAGCACCAGAGGGTGGTGCTGCAAAATTACTGTAATTATTAAGACAGCAACTCAGAGATTCTGCTCAGAGCTGTTCACATCTACAGAAATGATAACACCAAAAACACTGTTTATTCAGTGCATTATTTCAGTCTATATTGTACCAAGATTTAAACTCGAGTTTGAGACATATTGGAAATTCATATTTATGCTAATTCTAGCATGATATGAATGCAACAGTAATAATGTGCACAAATATCTCTATCTAAAATTCAATTTAATCTAGCGCTGTGTGATTAATTGTAAATGATTTTCGATTTTGTCTTCCAACGATTATGAAAACAAGATAACTGAGATAAAATCAACATGTTCTCTAATCAATATGCCTATATAGGTCGCTTGTCACTTCCCTGAAATACGACCCATAGGAGCGTTTACTAAAGTTGCGCCCTTATCAACAACAGGACACTTTCATTTTAAAGGTGCCCTAGATTCAAAATTTGAATTTACCTCGGCATAGTTGAATAACAAGAGTTCAGTACATGGAAAAGACATACACTGAGTTTCAAACTCCATTGCTTTCTCTTTCTTATGTAAATCTCATTTGTTTAAAAGACTTCCGGAAAACACGCGGATCTCAACATAACACCGACTGTTACGTAACAGTCGGGGTGTACGCCCCAATATTTGCATATGCCAGCCCATGTTCCCAACATTATGAAAGGCATTAGACAAGGGCAGCCAGTAACGTCTGGATCTGTGCACAGCTGAATCATCAGACTAGGTAAGCAAGCAAGAACAATAGCGAAAATGGCAGATGGAGCGATAATAACTGACATGATCCATGATAACATGATATTTTTAGTGATATTTGTAAATTGTCTTTCTAAATGTTTCGTTAGCATGTTGCTAATGTACTGTTAAATGAGGTTAAAGTTACCATCGTTTCTTACTGTATTCACGGAGACAAGAGTCGTCGCTATTTTCATTTTTAAACACTTGCAGTCTGTATAATTCATAAACACAACTTCATTCTTTATAAATCTCTCCAACAGTGTGTAATGTTAGCTTTAGCCACGGAGCATAGCCTCAAACTCATAGAGAATCAAATATAAACATCAAAATAAATACTTTACTCACATAATTCGAAGCATGCATATAGCATGCATGACGAACATCTTGTAAAGATCCATTTGAGGGTTATATTAGCTGTGTGAACTTTGTAAATGTGCTGTAATATAATCGAGAGCTCGTGTGGCAGGGAGCACGCGATTTAAAGGGGCGGCGCGCTGAAAAAATCAGTGCATAGTTAATGATGCCCCAAAATAGGCAGTTAAAAAAAACAATTTTAAAAAAATCTATGGGGTATTTTGAGCTGAAACTTCACAGACACATTCAGGGGACACCTTAGACTTATATTACATCTTGTGAAAAAGCATTCTTGGGCACCTTTAATGCATTTTTCCCTTTTATCTGTGTCATATTTCGGGTTTCGCATAGCTCAATTGGCAGAGCATTGCAATATATAACAATATGTGATCATGTGATCATGTGATCATGTGATCGAACCCACAAGTGGATTCGATCCCAGGGAACACATGTGCTCATAAAATGTATATGCACTATAAATCACTAAGGGTAGGTTTAGGGGTGGGGTGGGTGTAGTTGTTAATAAAAAAATGAGTTTTGCTAAATGGAAATAGGACAAATGGTGTAAAAAGTCCACACATTGCATTTAAATGAACACACATTTTGATTGGTAACAACAGTCATACGTCATTTCATGACGACAGACGTAACACGACACGCCAGCTAGAGGGTGCATGACTTTAAAACGTAAATATAGATCGTAATAAGGTTGTTGAAAAACGACCTATAGGGTAGTTTTTTTTTTTTTTTTTTTTTTGGAGGGCAGTCTCTGTAAAATGATTATTGTCTTGCTGCTGCATTCTGTCCAGCGCACCTTCCTTTCTTTCACAACGGTGTGCTTTCGTTCTTCCCTAAAAGCCCAAACTTAACATCCAAATCAGCCGAATAAGTGAGTGATATATAATGCAGTGTACTGTTGCTTAACTGCAGGATGTGTTTGATATTAAACAGTGTTATTAAAAGCACATTAAGCCAAAAAAAAAAAGACACTGTTCCCCAGGCGGCATTCTGTGTGCGTGCTCTGAGACGGAGCTGAACGTGGAGAAGCAAATGGTGATTTCAAAACACTGCTTCATGAAGCTTCGAAGCTTTACTAATCTTTTGTTTTGAATCAGTGGTTCGGAGCGTGTATCAAACTGCCAAATTCACGCCCCCCAGTGGTGAACCATTAAAATTTCGAAACACTTATGACATAACGAAGCCTTGTTTACTGAAATCACATGACTTTGGCAGTTTGATACACACTCCAAACCACTGATTCAAAACAAAAGATTCGTAAAGCTTTGAAGCTTTAAGCATGAAGTGGTGTTTTGAAATCGCCCATCACTAGATATTGTTGAATAAAGTCATTATTTTGTTTTTTTGGCACACAAAAATTATTATTGTCGCTTCATAACATTAAGGTTAAACCACTGTAGTCACATTAACTGTTTTAAATATGTCTTTAGTAGCTTTCTAGGCATTGAAAGTGTAAATTATCTTGCTGTCAATGGAGGCCTCACTGAGCCATCAGTATCTTAATTTGTGTTCTGAAGATGAATCAAGGTCTTACGGGTGTGAAACAACATGAGGGTGAGTAATTAATGACAGAATTTTCATTTTTGGGTGAATTAACCCTTTAAGTAAACACACAACTGAGAAAGAAAACGCGTGTGTAACAGTATATTTGATCCATGCAGCTCTTAAAGTGACAGCAGCCTAATAAACCTGCTGCAGTCCGTCATTAATCATAAACAAACAACAAATTACAAAGGAAAATCACTCACCGATCTTGACTGAATAACTTAAGTAGCTTTAATAAGGATTAATCTATATTTAACATGTAGAGTGAGACTATAAAGTGTCATTTTACTTTTGATTATTTAATTGTTTTCATTCTATTGTATTTTTCTCCATTTTGTTTGTAATTTGTTTCTTTGTTCTTATTGTATCAATAAATGTTGAATTCAATGTTTTTGTCAACTTCTTTTATTTCAATTAGGACAGGTTTTGTATTTCTTTTTTGGAAATGATTGATCATATTGATCTGTGCTTATGTACCTTTATCACACTAGTGTGCTTTAATGTTTTGAAATGCTTTTATTTTGTACAAAATGGAACAAAGTCACACTTGTGGTGCTCCTGGTCAAAAATGACCGACTTACAAAAAATAGCTTATAAATATGTTGCTATGCTATAATATTAACAAATATTGGATTTAATCTTTCCAAGCACTCGCGATACTTCTCATTGGAAGGACGAATGAATATGCAACTGTTGCTTTGTCGCATCCAGTGTAGACAAGCTTCTAGCTCTTACGACACATCAACGATCGCGTCCGGTGTAGACACGCGTCAGATCAATGAGTCCTACAATCAGTGCGTTTCAAAAATAAATACAAAACCTGTCCTAAATGAAAGAAAACAAGTCAACTGCCGTGCCATCAGATGTTGCTGCTGTCAAATGAGTTGTCCCTGAGACACTAATTGCGTTTAACTAGCCCAAATAAGAAAATATGTTTAATACAAATGGAAGTGTTGTTGTGTGTAACCATCTGTCTGTCCATACAGTTATTTTTCTACATTAATTATGACCTGTCAACATGTCATGCAGTGATTGGTTGGGCCGGCTGGCTGTCAGACCTGGCACTGTTGATTGGGGAATGACTCATTTCTGAGTGGAGGTGGAACTTTGAAAAGATGAAAAGGAAAACTTTTGAGAAAGATTTTGCAGTTAAAAGAAGATGGTGGGAATAGTCAAGCCGTTGAGACCAGCCATTTATCTCTGGTTTCGATTAATCAGTTGACCCTTTGTGTGCCTATTTCTAACTCCTGATCTAAGAAAACAAGAGACAAATATTTCTGTCAGGATGTTGAGGCCCAATAGTATCAGGTCAAAGCAATCATCATTCCTGCCCTTTAGGAACATACAGAAACGCTTTCATACTTCAGGAGGCTTAATGGAGTTCGCAGCAAAGTTTTTTTTTTTTTTTTTTTTTTTTAGATATTTCTTATAAGAGACAAAAAATATAGTATACAGTTGGCATGCAGTACAAGCATGATGCTAAAAAATTAATGTGAACTGCATAAATAATTTGGTCACATGTTGAATGAAATGTGAATGTAATCAAAAATAATAATAATTACAATTTTATTCTCCACTCATATTTATGGAAGCCCTGAATTCCCTGGTGGGAAAAAAAGAGAAAACTTATGGTGAGAGAAAAAAAGAAAAAAATTATCTCGTTATTTCAACAAAATAACTTGTCATTTCAACATCATAACTCGTTATTTTTAGATATTAAGTTGTTATTTTGACATAAAACTCGTTTTTCGAGATATTAAGTCATTATTTCAACATAATATCTCATTATTTCGACATAACTCGTTATTTTAACATAATAACTCATTATATCAAGATATTAAGTCGTTATTTCAACATAATATCTCATTATTTCGATATATTTCAACATGTCTCATTATTTCGACATAACTCGTTATTTTAACATAATAACTGGTTATTTCAAGATATTAAGTCGTTATTTCGACATAACTCATTATTTCAACATAATAACTCATTATATCAAGATATTAAGTCGTTATTTCAAAATAATATCTCACTATTTCGATATATTTCAACATAAGTCGTTATTTCGACATAACTAGTTATTTTGACATATCTCATTATTTCAATATATCTTATTTTGACATAAGTCGTTATTTCGACATAACTAGTTATTTTGACATAATATCTCATTATTTCAACAATATCTAATTTCGACAAAAGTTGTTATTTCGAGATATTAAGTTGTTATTTCAAAATAATATCTCATTATTTCGATATATTTCAACATATCTCATTATTTCGACATAACTCGTTATTTTAACATAATAACTGGTTATTTCGAGATATTAAGTTGTTATTTCGACATAACTCATTATTTCAACATAATAACTCATTATATCAAGATATTAAGTCATTATTTCAGAATAATATCTCACTATTTCGATATATTTCAACATAAGTCTTTATTTCGACATAACTAGTTATTTTGACATATCTCGTTATTTCAACATATCTTATTTCGACATAAGTCGTTATTTCAACATAAATAGTTATTTCGACATAACTAGTTATTTTGACATAATATCTCATTATATCAACAATATCTTATTTCGACAAAAGTCGTTATTTCGAGATATTAAGTTGTTATTTCGACATAACTCATTATTTCAACATAATAACTCATTATATCAAGATATTAAGTCATTATTTCAAAATAATATCTCACTATTTCGATATATTTCAACATAAGTCTTTATTTCGACATAACTAGTTATTTTGACATATCTCGTTATTTCAACATATCTTATTTCGACATAAGTCGTTATTTCAACATAAATAGTTATTTCGACATAACTAGTTATTTTGACATAATATCTCATTATATCAACAATATCTTATTTCGACAAAAGTCGTTATTTCGAGATATTAAGTTGTTATTTCAAAATAATATCTCATTATTTCGATATATTTCAACATATCTCATTATTTCGACATAACTCGTTATTTTAACATAATAACTGGTTATTTCGAGATATTAAGTCATTATTTCAACATAATATCTCATTATTTCGACATAACTCGTTATTTTAACATCATAACTGGTTATTTCGAGATATTAAGTTGTTATTTCGACATAACTCGTTATTTCAACATAACTAGTTATTTTGACATAATATCTCATTATATCAACAATATCTTATTTCGACAAAAGTCGTTATTTCGAGATATTAAGTCGTTATTTCAAAATAATATCTCATTATTTCGACATATTTCAACATAAGTCGTTATTTCGACATAACTAGTTATTTTGACATAATAACTGGTTATTTTGAGATATTAAGTCATTATTTCAACATAATATCTCATTATTTCGACATAACTCGTTATTTTAACATAATAACTGGTTATTTCGAGATATTAAGTTGTTATTTCGACATAACTCGTTATTTTAACATAATAACTGGTTATTTTGAGATATTAAGTTGTTATTTCGACATAACTCGTTATTTTAACATAATAACTGGTTATTTCGAGATATTAAGTCATTATTTCAACATAATATCTCATTATTTCGACATAACTCGTTATTTTAACATAATAACTGGCTATTTTGAGATATTAAGTTGTTATTTCGACATAACTCGTTATTTTAACATAATAACTGGTTATTTCGAGATATTAAGTTGTTATTTCGACATAACTCGTTATTTTAACATAATAACTCATTATATCAAGATATTAAGTCGTTATTTCAAAATAATATCTCATTATTTCGACATATTTCAACATAAGTCATTATTTCGACATAACTAGTTATTTTGACATATCTCGTTATTTCAACAATATCTTATTTCGACAAAAGTCGTTATTTCGAGATATTATGTTGTTATTTCGACATAACTCATCATTATATATCAAGTTTAATAAAAGACACAGAATTCAATGTCTTCAGAGTTATGTTGAAGTAGTGAGATATTATGTTGAATTAACGAGTTATATTGAAATAAGTTATGATTTACAAGTTTACATTCGCTCTCTATTTAAACTCGTTGTCTACTATAAACTGAGATGATGAAGACATTAGTACATTTTCTTCCTAAAGTCCATCGCTCATATCAGTAAACCTTCCACCCCACTTTATCAGTAACACAAAACCCTTCAGTCAAACTTCTGTATCAGAATCATCTGAGAACAGACTCACTCAGTTTCATCATGCTGATGGTGACGGCTTCTCCAGGCATGAAAAATTCATCTGAGTGGCTCCAAAAAGTGGCACTCATGTCAGCAAATAGAGCCACGCAGGGACTGATGATGCAAATCATTATTGTCCATGTAGGAGATGTGGTCTAGCTGGGGGTTACAGCAGAGGACTCTCTGTTGGAAGAAATCCTAAAGCTACGGATTCATTAAAACATGTTTACCAAGACTATAATAACTGAAGCATGCCACATGAATCCTTACAGTGTATGATTGAAATGTGTCATGCAGAACTCCAATCTTCTAGTACACACACTGCTTTAACCCAGTGGGTATTTCACAACTCTCAGACATTACATCAATAGCATGTAAAGGGATAGTTCACCCAAAAATGAAAATTCTGAAAACAAGCATTGTCACTAGTGGCAGTAGACAATATTTTATCCTGTTATTTATCTATAAATCTAATCCAAAATTATATTCAACAAAAGTACAATAAATATAATGATCATTTATATCAGAATAAAGACACATTGGATTATTTTAACTTTACACATTTCGTAGAATATAATTATATGCATTCATATATGTTGTGTACATTTTTTTTTTCTTTTTAAACTTAATTTAATTTAATTTAATTTAACCCAACCTCACAACCCCCTGCAGTTCCACCGTGAACCCCTAGGTGGTTTGCAAATCATGCATATCCATGTATCAGCTGGCTCAGACACTTGCTAATCAAGGCTTCTAACTGAGGCATGAATTTGACAAATATCTATTTCCAGATTAATTAATACAATGAAAAGGACTGGAAGGATTAAAAACCTTCCAAAACCACCTGATCCTGTTTATTGGCAGCCACATTTTGGATGCTCATATGTCAACATCTTGGCATACATCAATTGGCTAAACAAGAACATTGTTTCCCTTGAACCTTGTAACAAAAACACCTGGCCTTCCAAGACAAGACTGATAGCAAAATATAATTTGAAGGCCTTTTTCTTAATTGAATTTAGAATTAACTGTGATGTTTCTTTTAACATAAACCCCGCCCCCGAGAACATGCAACAAAGAGTGTGAGAGCATGTTGGGCTGCTTTAGAGACGAGGAAGAGTGTTGTTGTCATGCCGTCATTTTACACCGGACTGCTTCACAAACAAGGGTCAATTCAACACTGGATTTGCACAAAAGATGAACATGACTAGTTGATGAGTTGAATCAACTCCACAGCAACTACATAAACCATTCAGAAACATCCAGTTTCATCCTAAAAGTTGTATCTTCTTCCTGAGTCTCTCCATCAGTGTCGACTCCGGTTTGAACAATGTAAGGCTGAACACCGTTACTGACAATCCTCATTTTGGCTGCGTGAGATTCTCCAGCTTTGTTGTTGCTGAGCAACCGAAGCTTGAGCTGTTAAAGCTCCGCCCTCTTCTGGAAAGGGGGCTGGGAGCAGCAGCTCATTTGCATTTAAAGGGACACACACCAAAATTGAGTGTTTTTGCTCACACCCAAATAGGGGCAAATTTGACAAGCTATAATAAATGATCTGTAGGGTATTTTGAGCTGAATCTTCACATCAATCTGAGGACACCAGAGACTTATATTACATCTTGTAAAAGGGGCATTATAGATTTTAATCTATATTGAGATATTCCACAACAAAGTCAGCGAAAGATTTACACATCAATAGCTCAATTTGCTGATGTTATGGCTGTTTACCTGATAAGAGCCTTTGCAGAAACACTAATGGAGCTGCGATTACCATGTTGTGACCAAAATGCTCATGACGAACAATGACTTTGCTATTATGTCATTATGTAGATTGTACTTAATACCAGAAATGCCATGATGACACCAGTACAAGTCATCGTCGTGATCATCAAAAAATGACATAAATAGGCCCATTTTTCGCTCACCATTTGCAGAGTTAACAAACAAGTCTACACATATATACATCATTTGCCAGAACGCATAAATACAGCATGCTTAAACATGAAATGAATCTAATTTTCCACTAAGAAGACTATGCAGGTTGGCATAATGCTCAGACTATTTTCTTGATGAAGTAGCCCATCTGTGCCGCTGTAATTGTGCTAAGTACAATCTGGACAACATTATCACTTAATATAGTAAGACATCAATCACTCTCTTTCTCAGTGTAGACACAGCTAGACATTCTGCTTTATTGACTTTGAAAACTTTGGTGTTATTGTTGATTTTTATGCAGCTCAAAGTCTTCGAAATCCTTCGGTTCTGTCTGGGGCAACTGTTGGAAAGACCTTTTGATTCTGTGAGCTGTGAAACTTGAGGAGCAGCAAGCAGTCAAAACAACTCACTCTGCATTTCAATCAAAGCCAAAACAATATAAATGTCATTGTGACTGTTTAATGCAATCTGTTTGTTCTGCTCCTGTGGTGGGCGATATGACGCTGTGCATATTTGCCCAAAACCATCTGTCACAGGCAGATATTAAAAATCCATAAAGGGAAACAATTTGAAAAGCCTCATAAATTAAACACTACTGAATAGCCATTTTAATACAGGCATGAACTGGAGGCGAGCTTTGATCTGCTACACAAATCCGTCATAATGGACTTGTTTAAAACCTGAGCTTTTAATTGTCACTCATAAAGACCTGACTGGAAAGGTAGAGCGTATTTAAGTGCAAGTGTCATTTGTGTGTATATTTGTTGGCTCTTCTTCCTTCTTTGTGTTACAGTGCAAAATGCATTACTGGTCCAAAGTAAACTACTGCTGAAAATCACATATTCCCCCAGAAATGTCTTATTAGAAAAGAAATATTTGCATGCTACTATTGCAGTTCCTTTGCCATTTTTAAAGATATAAAAGATATATAAGTTACACGATCTAGTGGTGGGTGGTAAGATGAAAATCTTATATCATGCTAAAAATAATTTTATATCATGGTAATGGTCATGATTACAGTCATACTGCTATATTTCCTCAAATTCTGAATGCATGAATGCATATGTTTACATTAAATATATTTGTTTATTAAAGTGTAATATTGTCCTTTTGAATTATTATTATTTAAAAAAAACTCTAAAATTAAAGTGACTTTATGATATTTGAATTTAATTAATTAATTTATTTATTACTTACTTACTTACTTATTCTTGGAACTCCACAGATCAAACCAAAAGAAATGAAATCATATATAATATAATATAATATAATATAATATAATATAATATAATATAATATAATATAATATAATATAATATAATATAATATAATATAATATAATATAATATAATATAAAAATTGTCACAGTCACGTTCAAGCTTACTTTAGTTATCATGGACTTTTAGTTTGTTTTCATAAGTCACGTTTCCTTTGTTCTATTTTCCCACCACAATCTGTCATCATGAACACTAACCTCATCATCACAGCTGTCTGTCATTTGAGTTAATCGTCTATGTATTTAAATTCCTGGTTTTCCTCAGTTCAGTGTCGGGTTTGTATTGTACATGCGTTTATTGCGTTGTGTTGCTGTCTCCATCTGTGTTTGCCTTTTGGATTATCTAGTAAGGACTTGTTAAGATTTATCTTCGTCGTCGTGTGAGATTCTATACAGCCAACCCATTACTATAATACACTGCCCGGCCAAAAAAAGTCGCTGTTAGGATTTTAATAGGCAAATATTTAAGAATCTATGAATAGATCATTATTACAGTGATTATGTTTCTAGCATGTTATGTTTGGCAACGGTTCTTCTAACCCTTAAAGATGGAGTGTGTAGCTTTTAATTTCTTAAACAACCATGTAGGAAGACACATGATGGCCATACCAGGATGACAATGCCAAAATTCACCAGGTTTAAAATTGCATGAAGCAATGAAGAATCATTTTCACACATGAATTGGCAACTCCGAGTCCAGACCTTAATTTCATTGAAAGTCTTTGGGATGTGCTGGAGGAGACTTTACAGAGTGCTCACCTCTTGCATTGTCAATACCAGATCTTGACCAAAAATTGATGCACCTCTTGATAGAAATAACATCACAACATTTATTTCCATCAAGAGGTGCATCATGTTTTTGGTCAAGATCTTGATTACGTTGAATGTTCTACGCCTTCCCTATTCTACTTACGGAACAAACGCGGCGCCAGTTTCGTTTTTTCCGTAACTTGAATAGGGAAGGCGTAGGACATTCAGCGTAATCATTATGAAGAATGTGGAAACGGAAAGTACGTTCAAGGCGATGTTTTGTTTATAAAGCATAAACGGTTGTATTTTTTTTTAAAATGACCGATCGTTTCGCTAGATAAGACCCTTATTACTCATCTGGTATCGTTTAAAGCCCTTGAAGCTGCACTGAAACTGTAATTTTGACCTTCAATCTGTTGGTAGCCATTGAAATCCACTGTAAGGAGAAAAATCCTGGAATGTTTTCCTCAAAAACCTTCATTTCTTTTCGACTGACGAAAGAAAGACATGAACATCTTGGATGACATGGGGGTGAGTAAATGTATAAGGAAAAGTGTATTTAAAAGTATTTAACTATTCAAATCCAAACAGCGACTTTTTTTTTTTTTTTTTTTTTTTTTTGGCAGGGCAGTGTATAATATAATATAATATGTGATCCTGGACCACAAAACCAGTCATAAGTCGCATATATATGTAGAAATAGCCAACAATACATTGTATGGGTCAAAATTATCGATTTTTCTTTTATACCAAAAATCATTAGGATATTAAGGAAAGATCATGTTCCATGAAGATATTTTGTAAATTTCCTACTGTAAATATATCAAATGTATTTTTGTAATTGGATATGCATTGCTAAGGACTTCATTTGGACAACTTTAAAGGTGATTTTCTCAATATTCAGATTTTTTTTTTTTTTTTTTTGCACCCTCAGATTCCAGATTTTCAAACAGTTGTATCTCGGCCAAATATTCTAACAAACCATACATCAATGGAAATCTTATTTATTCAGCTTTCAGATGATGTATAAATCTCAATTAAAAAAAAAAAAAAAAAAAAAAAAAAAGACCCATATGACTGGTTTTGTGGTCCAGGGTCACATAAAAAATATATATATATATATATATATATATATATATATATATATATATATATATATATATATATATTATTTATTTATTTATAAAATATCTTGGTAAACATTGCAATAAAGTTTTATTTGTTAACATTAGTTAACTATATTAGTTAACAGCATGATCTAAAAATCTGATCTAAAAATCTAATCTAAACTAATCCAAGTTCATGTTCATGTTAATTTCAATATTTACTAATACATTATTAAAATCAAAAGTTTAATTTGTTAATTTTATTGGTCCCACTTTATATTAAGTGGCCTAACTACTATGTACTTACATTCAAATGAATCATTTGATACAATGCACTTATTGTGTACATACATGTTTTACATGGTACTTATATTTTAAAAACACATGTTATGTAATTACATCTGTAATTAATTTCTGTAATTACATTTATAATTACACTTCCCATTACACCTTACCCCTAACCTTAAACCTACCCATACCGCCAAAGCTTTCCCTATCCTTACCCGTATCCACCTCAATAGCAGCAACAGTGTTTTGCAATTCAATATGAACCCAATAAGTACATTGTACTTATTTTTTGATGTAAGTACATAGTAGTTAAGGCCATTTAATATAAAGTGGGACTATTTTATTTAATGAACCACAACTAACACGAACTAACAACGAACAGTTGTATTTGTATTAACTAACATTAACAAATTAATACATACTGAAACAAAATGTATTGCTCTTTGTTAGGTAATATTAGTTAATACATTACCTAATGTTAACTAAATGTAACCTTATTGTAAAATGTAACCAATATCTATTGCATACCCTCATATCAGCCAGCACTAGTAGTTGCCTTCTACAAATTTAGTTGTGTGCAGAATACATACTTTGTAAAACTAGTTAATCAATCACTTTAATCAATCCACTAGTCCACTAAAACACACAAACACTCACACAAACACAAGTACTTCTACAGACAGAGGAAACTCCTGTGACTTTCTTGGAGGTTTATGCTTCTGAACAGAACCTTTCTAATGTTCTCATTGATCTTCTCAGGAGACGGTGCACGTCAGTGATGCCTAAAAGCATGCCATAATTCAAAGGTTTTGCAAAAGCTGATGATTCATCTATAATCTACATCGTGATTTCGAGACATGAGTCAGTGCAGCACAAAGTAAAACCACCTTCATACTTTTCTGAAGTCTTAATAGCATTTTAGATGCAATAGGAATCAAGTTTATCTCTCGCAACAACTCCCATTTATGTGACGGCTGACGAGAACAAATGTCGGCACTGCTGCAGGGCTCAAAATCAGACATCTTCACTCACAGATGATGATTTGCAATGACATCATGCACAAACATAACGAGATTCACTGAACGGAGGAAGATTTCTTCAACTTCAGGCACTTTTATGTCCCAGATGTTGATTTTTTTTTAATAAAAATATTTATTTGTATTAAACTTTTAATTGATTTTGGTCAAAAAAAGAAGCATTTTTTCTATTTTTACCCAAAACGGGGCGATGTGAGCATCATGGAGCGCTTCCAACCACACACCTTTGTGATGCTGTTAGCGAATGTTTGTTGGAACTATGGTTCCAGGAAACACAGACTCATTGGATATGCTGATAATGATGGAACTTAATTTTAATCATTCCCCCCTTACTTAATGCACTCGTTATATAAAAGCCACGCAATATCACGTTCATATCGCAGATGAATCGCCTTCGATAATGAACGCGATATTGCGTGGCTTGTCAGTGATCTACGGTTCTGTCTATTAAATGCCGCTCCATTTGAAAGCAGGTGATGGCAATTTAGCGGTAATCAGGGAACCGGCTTTACTGACGAAATGCGCGTGACAATCTGATGCGATATATTGCCCAGCCCTAATTGAGACAAGTAAAATCCAATAGAATCAACCATGTTAAATTAACAAGAATCAATTGTGTTCATTTAAAAAAAAGTAAATAAAAAGCAATAAATAAATAAATAAATAAATAGTTTTCATATACATTGATTTTTGTTTCTTGTTTAATTTTGTGATTTACATAACTTTTGTGATGTTCTGTGTTAGAAATCTAGATGTGATACTGGATTCATCCTAAATTGCCTTAATCAAAAACATTGTAAAGCCTAAATTGATCGTAAGTTCATTGGTTGAAATGGTTTTACAATCAACATAGGCTTACAATACTTTTGGGAAATGCAACCCAGAACACTACCACAGTGATTACTTTCTTATTAAAGTAATTTGAAAGTTTGTTAGCAGGTCCTCAACCCAAGCACAAGTGCAACAATTCACCACAATGGTAACCCTAAAACTATTAATTAACAGAAACTTTTAAATACCAACATAATAGAAAGTAAACATTAAAAAGTCTTTCCATTTTCTCATCTTCCTTAAAACTGCTTAAAATAACACTTTATTTCAACATTTACACTCCTAGTTCAGCCCCTTTGCAAAGCATGATGGGAAGTGAAAATCCTGTTTGATTGAGTCCTGGGCTGCGTTCAGCCCCAACAAAACGTTGCAAAACATTTTTTAAACGGAAACGGTGGCACGTTGAACACCCTGTTGTGATGACGCAAGCGTTGCAACTATGGCAGCTGAGAAGGCCATTCTCTGTGTTCTTTTTGAAGAATTTTCTGAGCCTGATTAAATCTGTATAAATACGTGTTTAATACTACAAAATACCCTCGATGTTACAGTCATTGCCCTCGCCGTCCAGAATAAAAGAGAACATCCCAATCGAGTGAGGGATTCGTGGAAACTTCTACTTATTGTGATCCAACATTTGTCTCGCATTTCAGCATGAAAAGACAAACATTACAGGTGAAGGATAATCCACTTCTTACCTCCGAGACTGTGTTATGATCTAGGCTATATTATTTTTATTGTGAGTATTAGGCTTATCATTATTGCTGATCACTGTTGTTGTGCTATGATATTGTAATATTTACCATTATATAATCAGAGGAGTATAGAAAAGTTTATTAAAGTGTCACTTACAATACAATAGCAAAATATATAAGGATAGTATTTTTATGTTACATTAATACCCATTGTGCGAGCTGTCCCTTTAATACCGCGTGGTTTATATACATCTTGCCGCTGATTGGGCTGACATTTCTGACACACCCACCAAACAAGAGAAAACGTATCTCAAACCTGTTGCACACCGTTGCACACCGTTTCTAGGAAACATGTCGTTCAACCCGGAAAACGTAGCAAAACGTTGCGCACCGGTTTGAGCTTGAACGTGCCCCTGGTTGGGTTTACTTGATTGAAAACATGTTATTTTAATATAAAAACATCAAGTTAAGTCAACAAGTAATTGTTTCAACTTAATTTAACATGAAGCAATTGAATTTGAGCCAGAAACCTAATACAATGGTGTTGAATCAAAATAAGTTGTTTAAATAAAGTGAACAGCATCAAAAAAGCATTTTTTTTTCAGTGTGTAATAATAATTATAATTAAAAATGTAAAAAGGTAACACTTTACAATAAGGTTCTTTAGTTAAACATTAGTTAAAGGGATAGTTCACCCAAAAATGAAAATGTGATGTTTATCTGCTTACCCCCAGAGCATCCAAGATGTAGGTGTCTTTGTTTCTTCAGTAGAACACAAATGATGATTTTTAACTCCAACCGCTGCCGTCTGTCAGTGGTATAATGCAAGTCAGCGGGAACTTGGACTATAAGACTAAATAGAACACGACAGACAAATCCAAATTAAACCCTGCGGCTCGTGACGACACATTGATGTCCTAAGACAAGAAACGATCGGTTTGTGCGAGAAACCGAACAGTATTTATATCATTTTTTACCTCTAATACACCACTATGTCCAACGGCATTCATCACTCGATTCGTTTGGTCTGATCGCGCTCTGACAGCGGCAGTGATGTCTCGTGCATATACTTCAATGAGAGCGAGACATCACTGCCGCTGTCAGAGCGCGATCAGACCAAACGAATCGAGTGATGAATGCCGTTGGACATAGTGGTGTATTAGAGGTAAAAAATGATATAAATACTGTTCGGTTTCTCGCACAAACCGATCGTTTCTTGTCTTAGGACATCATTGTGTCGTCACGAGCTGCAGGGTTTAATTTGGACTTGTCTAAGCAAGTTTTATTTACTCTTATTGTAGAAGTTCCCATCCACTAGCATTATTTGACTGACAGACAGCAACGGTTGGAGTTAAAAATCATCATTTGTGTTCTACTGAAGAAACAAAGACACCTACATCTTGGATGCTCTGGGGGTAAGCAGATAAACATCAAATTTTCATTTTTGGGTGAACTATCCCTTTAATGTATTTAACTAACGTGAACTAACCATGAGCAATACATTTGTTACTGTATTTACTAATCTTTGTTAATGTTAGTTAATGAAAATGCAGTTGTTCATTGTTTGTTCATGTTAGTTCACAGTGCATTAACTAATGGTAACAAGAGTTTAATAACGTATTAGTAAATGTTGAAATTAACATTAATAAAGATTAATAAATGCTGTAGAAGTGCCTTATTGTTTACCTTATTGTAAAGTGTTACTGTAAAAATATAACAAAAAAATCTCCTGTGATGCTTGTACTTACACTGTTGGACATCGCTAGGAGACAAATCAAATATAAAGAGTGTAAAAAGTGTGTTTTAGAAGTTCTTTTCTAAAAGTCCAGAGGGTCAAAAGCACCCACAGTTGGAAAACACGTTATTAAAGGAAGGATTCTCATCGTGTCACGAGTCCCTGCGTATAACATCCCCTCGAGTCCTGATAAAAGTGACAAAGTGTTGCATTGAAGTTTAATCCACCATAAACCATTTCCAAAGGCCCTTTCGAATGGCATCTTGAATCACAGAAGATTAGATCAATGGGAAAAGTATTGCATCTCAGATCTGAAATTGAATATCAGCTGGTTATGATGCAATAAATGGCATCTGTGTCATAAAAGTAATAATTGACTGTCTAACTTGTGAGTGGGAACAGTGTGGCACTACACCACTCGTCCTTCTCTTGTGTTCATCAAAATGACACACGGCCCGCAGCAGCCATGCAGGTGTTAGTAACAGTGAAGAAAGTCTCCTGTCGCAAACACACCGACGGCTGCTGTGTGGTAATACTATCCGATAACCTCTTTTTCTAGCCGACACGGTGTTGACAGGTGGTATTAGGCAGGTTGCACATTTGCAACTGAAGCGTGGCTTAAAAGAATATAGAGGTCAAAAGAACAGTTCACCCAAAAAATTAAAATCTTGTCATTATCTACTCAACCACATGTAATTCCAAACACAATAACAGAAATGTAAAAAAAGTGTATCGCTCCAATTTTTCATACAACAGTGACCATGCCTGCAATGCAACACAATTCTCACTTTTAACTCAATTTAAAGCACATATTAATGCCTTTTTCTGCATGACCATATCTTAATCTTACCTAATACCTAAACTTAACAACTACCTTACTATTAATAAGCAGTAAATTAGGAGTTTATTGATGCAAAAGTCATATTTAATAATAGTGAATATGTGTTCCCTGTACTAAAGTGTTTCCCAACAAACCTACAGTACACCACTGTTAAAGAAGGTTTCAGGTCAGCAATGTCTTTTTAAAAATGTTTTTAAGGTCGTCACCAAGGCTGCTTTTATTTGATAAGTAAAATAATATTGTAATATTGTGAAATATTATTACAATTTAAAATAACTATTTTCTATGTTAAGCTGCTTTAGAGAAGAGGAAGAGTTGTTGTAGTAGAGTGTTGTTGTCATGCCGTCATTTTACGCCGGACTGCTTCACAAACGAGGGTCAATTCAATGCTGGATTTGAACAATGTAAGGCTGAATACCGTTACTGACAATCCTCATTTTGGCTGCGTGAGATTCTCCAGCTTTGTTGTTGAGCAACCGAAGTGTGAGCTGTTAAAGCTCCGCCCTCTTCTGGAAAGGGGGCGGGAGCAGCAGCTCATTTGCATTTAAAGGGACACACACAAAAACTGTGTTTTTGCTCACACCCAAATTGGGGCAAATTTGACAAGCTATAATAAAGGATCTGTGGGGTATTTTGAGCTGAAACAGACACATTCTGGGGACACCAGAGACTTATATTACATCTTGTGGCATCATAGGTCCCCTTTAAAGCCAAAAGAGGGTTCGCGCTGGTGCAAGCTGTTAGTAAATCTGGCTCTTAGTCTATTCTCAATGTGATCAATGCCATACTACATTTTCAGACTGATGGCAAGAGGTCTGGACTCCATAGTAGCATTAGTTGGCGAAGGACATCCTAAGAGGACGTCTGACCGACACGTAAAGCAACCAATCACAGTTGGTTTTGCTCAGCATCATGTTTAGGGGTGTGAAAATGTAAAGTCGATGACTTTACTCCCAAAGTGTTTCCCATTTTGTGTGCCATATGCGTCTGTGACGTCTGAGACTGAGACTAGATGTAAGTTTAAGTACAAGCCGATGTCCAGCACAAATTATGAGTGCATTTTTAAGACGGCAAAAAAAAAAGTACAAAAATTGTCATTCTTGATTGCAGTTCAATGGGGAAAATTAGGCAAAATGTACATAATCAGCAAAATCTTAATTCCTTTTGAAGCTAATGATCTCGCACTGCACTGTAATGAAGTGAAAGCCAGCATGTGCTAACTGTGTGCTAATTTTCTCATAAAAAGCTGTAATTATGTTAATGCTAGTGCCTAAACTGACACTCTATGTCGCAGGGATAATGAAATAGTGGCATTTTTCCCTTCACAAGCCCTCTTGAGCCGCAGTTCTCTCTCGCCGGGAATGATGCCTCTTACTAAAACGATTGTCAGGGTAGTTTACGGATAGAAAGGGCAGAGTATCCACTGCTAAAGGGGAGAAGTAGAGGAGTCAAGAGGTTTCAGCCCTCTTCTCAGTGAAAGTATAGCTCTACTCATTTTTTGAAGACAAGTGGCCCTCCATGTGCTTCACTGAGACACAATGAGAACTGTGTTGGCACATCATGTGTTCTCAGCAAAACAACAATATCAGCCAGAAAACAGAGACAGCGTGTGTGCTAAGAATGACTCTACTGTTCAAGATGTACAGGTCATTAACTGGTCATTACTTTGTAAGACATCTGAGTGAGTGTGTATAGTGGAGACTGGGGCTAGTTGTCACATTTTTTTTATTTTAGTGAATATTTTTATACGTTTCATTTTGAAAGTCAATTTCTGTGTAGCTACACACTGTGAAATCTTGATTAGAAATAATATTAATAATAAAAAGTTATAGAACATGTCATCTATTATAGCCCAGGAAAAAAAGATACCGTTTATTTGCTTCACCATTAATCAAGTGGTTTTATTGTGTTCACCACTTGTTTTCCCAAAATCTATTGGGAAAAAAATGACAATATTGGAATATTTATTTTAGTATGTACGTTTAAAAAGGTTGCAATTTGTTAAATCAACATTTACCAGCATCTCCTTTGTGACAACTAGCCCCGGATTCCCTTATAAGTTATGAATATGACAAATAGTGTTGTGGCATCAATGTAAAAAAGCAAGCAACACAGCCAAAAGATCAAAAGAAAGAATTATGTCAGAACATGCAGTATGTGATCTAAGAAAACATACAGTTTAATGGACAAATGCACCATCTGCATAAAAAAAAGGTTTATGTTGAATTAAAAATTAATCTTTAATTAAAATCTAGAATCTGGTGCCATAAGAATGATTTGAGCATCCATCCACTAAAAAACAATTATAATATTCAAATAATTTTGAGATGGTACTACATGCAAATAAATATACTAATAAACTATAACATAATCAATAAAATATATATGAAGAAATATAAATAAATAAATACTAATAATAATATTAATAATAAAAATACTAACAATACTAATAAACTATAACATAATCAAAATATATAAATAAATACAAAAAAAATAAATAATAATAAATGATCAATAAAAAATGAAACATCACTAAAGCTCATATAGAATACTATATATATATATATATATATATATATATATATATATATATATATATATATATATATATATATATATATATATATATATATATATATATATATATAAAAATATAAAGTATAAGTGTAAAGGCAAAGTATAAAAAGAGTGAAAAAAAGTCATAATAAATAAATATGTGAATCAAAACGTTTGCCTGATGCTGTTGTTTGAATGAACAACTCAATCTAACAGCTGGGAAATGTCAAATGGAATTGGATACATGAAATATATTTTATGACTTAATTAATTTATCTGTGTGAAGAAATGCATATGGGCCCTTTGACATCTGTGCAATGTGTTTGAAAAGTCAAAAAGTAAAAGTGGGTTAACGGGAAGATACTTTAATATAAGCTACAATACGAGTTTCAAATAACACAATTCAAGACACAAACAAAACAAGATGTCTGAGAAAACATGTTTTCACTTATTTTGGTTTCATACTCTGTTTTTCTCATTCTGCACAGGAACCAGTGCTCTGATTAAACAGATTTTAACAAAGAGCCGATCAAATCTTGTACTATCATCAGATACTGATGAAGTACTCAGGCCAGCTGCACTCTTGATAGACTATGAGTCTATAGGACAGGCCGTAGTGACACCATAAAACCAGAGGCACTGATATAAAACCATGAAGATGAATGAGCTACAAGCAGGTATTATGAGATTAGCAACTGATGCTCTCAAACTGCTGCCACAGAATCAGGTTCTTAATCAATAACACACACTGATGCAATAAAAGCAAAGCATGCCTGATAAACCCTCTAGAACATTAACTTAATTAACTGAGAAACACCCATTTTAAGGGTATACTTTTGTGAGCATCATCTTGTTTTGTTGCAAATTTTAGTGAATAATTCCCTTTATTTACAATTGAGCACCACGCAAATACCATTGCATTGTACATGAATATGGTAATCATTCAGTACCATAATATACACTGCCTGTTTGGATTTAAATAGGCATATATATACGAGTCTATGATTGGATCATTATTTCTATGATTATTATATTTCTAGTATGTTATATGTTTGGCAGCATTTCTTCTAACCCTAACTGATGGAGTGTGTAGCTTTTCATTTCTTAAAGCTGCAGTCCGCAACTTTTTTGGTTAAAAATTATCCAAAATCAACTTTTGAACAAGTACATAACCAGCCAGTGTCCAAAACTATCTAATTATCTTGTCTCGATTCACGACGGTTAGCTTGTAATAATGTTTTATAATAAGAGCGAACTGGCGGATTTCCGCGTTAAATTCAAGCATGCAGCGGTTCCTCTGTGCGTCATTACGTCACGTCCGTAAACAGAAAGGAGTCCCGTCGAGAGGCTCAGTTATATCATGTGAGGAAGCTGCCGGTAGCGGCACGTTTATAGCCTTTTCTCACAGCAGCTGAAATAATTAAATTTATCATTTTGATGGCGGATTGTAATCCAGAAAGATCCAAATGACAATCATCAGTGACAAATGGAGATTCACCTGTAGTCAAAAAGCAAAAGACTTCGGACTGTGGAGTGGATACAGAAATTGAAATCTACAGGTAACGCTAATACACACTAAATACACAGTCACACAGTGCTGATGTTGTGAACATTAACAATTTGAGAACAATATAACAGGAATAATAATTTGCACGGTTTGGCGTGATCCGAGCTAAGCGATTGTTAGATTTAATCATCATTGGCAGCGCGATTTATTGTAGGCCTAATGCTTTTTTCCTCAGTTGGTCAAAACAAAAGTGGCAGAAATGTTACTTACTTGTTCAGATGATATTTTCCAGTGAAAATTCTTATATTGGGCATACTTTCAAGACGTAGAGTCTGTGATTCTGAAGTTCAGTATCCACACCGGTGCGGTGACTGACAGCAAACATTAGATTCATCCGCGCTGACGAGCTGTGTCGACGCACAACGCACGTACAGATAACTGTTCCGCATATGACTGCAATCGCATGTTTCAAACAGAGATGGCAACAAAGAGGAAAAACTGCGGACAGCAGCTTTAAGCAACCATGTAGAAAGACGTATCATGGCCATATTCTAGAGAAATCTGGATTGTTTTTTTTTCTGAGTAACTTCCTTAAAGGCCCACTGAAGTGCCTTGAAACACACAGCATTATTCCAGAGATGGGCACTCGAGTTAGAGACTCGGACTCGAGTCGCACTCGAGTCGCATTTTAACAGACTTCAGACTCGGACTCGACCTGAAATGACTTCAGACTTGACTCGACTCGGCACAAAAGACTTGGAATATTTTAAAAATGACTCAGGTCTCTTACCCTTAACTACTGATATAATAAATAAAGAATTTGTGTTGTGTTTAAAAGGTTTTATAATATCTGCGTCACATATATTTCCTTATGTGTCGTGGTAGATTGGACTCTTGCCATAGAATTTGATTACGTATGTCCGTGCGCATAAACTCCGAAATGTCATAATAAGAGTCCCATGCAACATGACGGGAGCCACCGTGCCATATGTTCTTTCGTTTGGGTTTATTATCACGTCAGATCAGCTAGACGCACAGAATGTGGGAAAACAATTAAAGACACCGGAACAGCATCATCAAATTTTATGAGACATCGCATCCACAAAGGTTAGTCACATTAACTCACACAACTAACTATTACTCTGTGGTGTAGCTGCATGGCTCATTTGAATTGCCAGACTGTTAAAATATGAACAAAAAAAATATAGCCTTTAAACCTAGCACTACGTTTAATCAATCTTTTCGTATTATTTGCAGATTTTCTTTTTCTTAATGTGTCCATAAGAGAGAGAGATAGAAAGAGATGTTAATCCATTTATTACTTAAAGCTCATATCTTAACGTATCACAATCAGCATGTGTAGAGATTTCTATTGACATTCTTAAACATTCCGAAGTTTGCTATTTTCTGATAATGACTGTCCTCAATAACAACAAAGCTGTATAACAAACAGCTGTATAACAAACTCACTGGCCCCATCTTGTGTCCGTTTAGCGACTGTATTGAAAATGACTACTCGTGTTGCCAGGACGACTTATCCCGATTATCCCTTACATCATAGGACCTTATTTTCAAATAATTATAGATTATAGACAGATCATATAATTTTTCTATATAATACAACTAGGATAAACTAGGATTTGATTATGAGAATATATATATATTTTTTTTAATGACCCGAGACTCGACTCAGACTCGTGACAAAAGACTCCAGACTTGACTCAGACTCCAGATAAAAGACTCGTGAACATCTCTGCATTATTCAATGTGTTGACGTAATTTCCACTGAAACAGGAAGACAGGGCAGGACATATCAAACAGCTCCTCCCCTTTTTAAAAATAGCCAACAGCGTTCTGTTTATATCACAGCTCGGCCAGAGCTGTTGAGCTTGGTAAAGCCTCAGTTTCCTCCTATTCTCTAACTGTTTATCTTCCTAATCTCCATATCGCTTTAAAATATATCATTCTGTGCAAAATTCAAATGGGCCCGATATGTTTTCTGCGTTGTGGCGGTTCACGTGACACTAACGTGACACCAGACTTAATTCACCCCAATGGAAAGCAGATCTACACTGTCTCAGTTGTTCCCTATCCCCTATAGAGTGCACTACGTGCCATTCACCGTGTAGAAAACAGTAAATGTGTGAACAAGTGACTAATTTCAGCTGCAGCTTCAGCGTTTATTTATAGTGTAGGGGGCGGGGCTTCAGATTCTAGAGAGTATTTGATTGGACAGAAGATCTGATGAGAAGCTGAAGTGCAGAGTGATGTCATCAAAATCATTAATCCATATTGGTGGAAGTGAGAGACTGTAAGTTTTGAATGCTTATATCTTCTAAATAAGTCATTGTTTTGGAGCACACTAGCTTATAGACAACAAATATTCATACTTAAAGCAAAAAAAAAAAAAAGCAGACAAGCTATTTAAAAGTACATTTCATCTAAATATCAATGAGTCAGCGTTTCCCTAGCGAAAAGAGAATCTAAAAATTTCCTTTTTATCCTAAATTACCATTGTAAATTTTGATCAAATGATAAAAATAACGTCAAGTGCCATTTTTCCAAGATTAAACATAAAATACATCATCAGTCATACAACATTTCCCTCCAAGTCTGTGCCTACAAAATACATCCAGTGAGCGCTCAACCCATTCGCCTCTCCTGAACATCATCATCCGCTCAACCATCTTATATCTTTACACTTGTGTCGCATAACTTTAAAATAATGGCCAATGAAAGTGGACGCAGCGGCTGATTCAGATGTTCAGGAAGGGACTCTTTAGCAGGTGTGGTCTGTGACAGCTTCCATCAGGGACTGCAGAACCTCTCCTGGTGCCTTCATATACAAGTTTCTCCCTCCAGCAGGCAAATTAGCATCTGCCCCATATCCCGAGGGACTGCAGCAGATGCACACACCGGAGTGCCCGGAGATTAGCCATGCATGAGGATATTGATATACAGAGGTATGTGTGTGTGTGTGTGTGTGTGTGTGGCTTGATATAGCTCGGTACATCGTACTGAGTGATATCCTTTATCAATCCCCCAGATGCCTAATTGTTGTGCTAATGATGCCGGGGCTAATGGAAATGTTTATAGTTTCCATTTTGAAATGATAGCGCAGTAATTAGCCACACTTCAGATCATTAAGCACTGTGAGAGCCAGACAGGAAGTGGCACTCATATGGTGGGGGGGTGTTTTGAGAGCCTGAGAGGGAGGAGTGGTCTAGTGCATCCGTCAGTTGATGTCATTAGCAAGTTTAACTCTTATTTTATCGATAAAGGGAATGTTTAACATCTATGAAAAAGTCTGGACTACTTTCAGCACTCATTATACACATGGAGTTACTAACTAAAAAGAACCAGAAAAATACTTAAAAATGTATAAAATGTATGTGGTGCAAGCATGCATGAAAATAAGACACATGATCTAGGCTTTGCAGTTGAGCTACTGAAACACATACCTGCCATAAGTTAGCAGGCGATGTTCTTAATTTGACAAATGCATATGTATTTTCGTGATTCTTGATGGTATTCACTTACATTTATGCATTTGGTTTTTATTCAAAGCAACTTGCATTTCATTTAAGGTTTACATTTTATCAATTCATGCATTCATTGGGAATCAGACCATGACCTTGGTGTTGCTACTGTAGCACCATGCTCTGTTTGAGCTAAAGGAATAAATGAAAACATCTGCAACATCTGCAATGTTTGGCATTGACATTTCTCAGTCTTTCACAGAATGGGCACTTCAGTTTGCACATAGAAATCATCATATGGAAGCCTGTTTCCACCACATATGGGTGAAAAAAAAAATCATACTTTGGTAAATCATAAATATGAGAGTTAAGAAAAAAGTAGAAATTATGACAAAATGTTACTCATGTATGTCAATTTATACTTTTTATCTCACAATGACTCATTGTTGACTCAAGTTGTAAATTTGTCCTTTTATCTCATATTTATGACTTAATATATCATTTAATATTTCATTATCTGGATTTTTTTGTCATAATTCTGACTTTTTGTGTCATAACTACGACTCACAAAAGCATTTTTTCAAACGTGCTTCCATATTGTCAGTATTCAAAGGTTGTTGTTGTTGTTGTCATGCCATCATTTTACGACAGACTGCTTCAGAAACAAGGATCAATTCAACATTGGATTTGCACAAAAGATTAACACGACGGCACATGTACGGTGTACATTTTAGGACTTCCTCACACCTCAGTCATACAACAAAAAGGCATCATGCCTCAGACTAAAAGGCTTCAGTCATTGGACAAAACGGCATCGCGCCTCAGACTGAAAGGCTTCAGGTCTCAGGAAAAACGACGTCAGGTGTCAGGTCTCGTAATTAGGCATCAAACGAAACAGCCTCAGACCAAAAGGCATCAGACGAAACGGACTCAGACTAAAAGGCATCAGACTAAAAGGCATCATTTTTTTTTTCTTTTTTGTATAGCCTAACTTTCTATTGGCTTTTATCCCATCATAATGCCGTCCATTCAGTTGCCTTTTTCTTTCTTCCTTTTTTATATATTTAACTGTTACTATTCCCAAATTGATGTAAGGTGTGTGTGCGAGCTTTAATTAAACATTACACTGGTTAGGTTCTATACAGAAAAGAACATGCTGATTTTCACATTGGTCTGCAGAAAAACAGCAACGGGCAGAATGAAAATGTAAAATGTGATTCTTCCATCCAGATAGTGGTATTCTGTTTTTATTGTTATTTTTATTTTTTTATGCATTCCATTTTTATTCTTATGTATTTGTTTCCTTTTTATGTAAAGCACTTTGAATTACCATTGTGTATGAAATGTGCTAAATAAATAAAATTGCCTTGCCTTGCCTAATTGACTCTATGACAGTAGGTGGCGCTGGAACAGAAATAAAGCTGTTTCCTTGGTAACCTCTGTACACAAAGCAGCTGTGCTTATAACAACGCAGTCAAATAGCTCAAAATAATTTTTACTTCTTTTATAAAAATTAACCATGGTTTTACTACAAATAAAACAAAAACATGGTTATTGTAGTTAATGATGGTAACCACAAATTAACCATGGTTTTGCCACACTATAGTTTATGGTATTTGTAGTAAAATTGTTGTTATATAAATAGCAGTCTATCAATCAAAAAAAAAAAAAAAAAAAAAAATCATAGTTAACACACATTTAACCATGGTTAATTTTCGTATTTGTTCACGATAGTTTGCAATGCAAGCTAGCTGCAATTTGTTATTTAGCTAACTTTTTATACATGCAAATAAAATTAGTGAATAATTTTATTTGCATGTATAAGTCACCTTGGGACGGAGGACTTCAGTTCAGTTTGGATCCAGCCTCTTAAAAAAGACCTCAGATGACCAACACCTATGAAGAGACAGCGCCAACTCCTGCGGGGATTTCAGAAGACGCAATCATCCGGATCAACATGCACATTGACAATTTCTATATCCTAATTATTGTTTATGTAATTCATTTTTCCAGGAGCTCATTGCTTCTACATTCAGTTAAACTGCTAACAGTGATTGTAAATTAATTGCCTAAATTATTACATTATTTGCTAACTGCATTTTTTAAATTGTAATGTTGACATGCATTCTCTGTAAAGCTGCTTTGAAATGATAAATGTGAATTGAATTGAATTGAATTGAATAATACAAATTTACAAAATAATCTCAGTGGGATACGTTTTATACAACTTAGTGTAACATTTAACAGAAAACTGCATGCACGTGACGTCACATTGAGGTGGAGCAATTTGCTTCTTTCTAAATTCGTTTCTTCTGATGCCTTTATGTCCAATGCCTTTTTATCTGAGTCTGTATCGTCTGATGCATTTTGGTCCGAGGCCGTTTCGTTCGATGCCTAATTACGAGACCTGACACCTGACGTTGTTTTTCCTGAGACCTGTAGCCTTTCAGTCTGAGGCACGATGCCATTTTGTCCGATGACTGAAGCCTTTTTAGTCTGAGGCATGATGCCTTTTCGTTATATGACTGAGGTGTGAGGAAGTCCTAAAATGTACACCATACACATGCTAGTGGATGAGTTGAATCAACTCCACAGCAACTACATACATTTATCCACTAACCATTCAGAAATGTCCAGTTTCATTCTAAAAGTTGTAACTTCTTCCTGAGTCTCTCCATCAGTGTCGACTCCGGTTTGAACAATGTAAGGCTGAACACCATTACTGACAATCCTCATTTTGGCTGCGTGAGATTCTCCAGCTTTGTTGTTGTTGAGCAACTGTAGTGTGAACTGTTAAAGCTCCGCCCTCTTCTGGAAAGGGGGCCGGGAGCAGCAGCTCATTTGCATTTAAAGGGGCACACACAAACAGCTTTTTTTTTTTTTTTTACACTCATTTTACACATACATGTGTACACCTACGTCATTACCAAAACAACCCATGCAGGTAGGTTGGTTATGTCTGGACTGGACACACAAATCTTATTTGATCACTTTCAATTATTAGTGCGGAAAGTCTGCCTGAAATGACCTGATTTGAGTTAAAATCTGATTTGCCTGCAGTCTGAACATAGCCAAAGACTAAAGCTTTTTTAATTATGACTTTTTTTTTTTCTTCAGACAGGAATTAATTGAGGAGTAGACGCATCCTGGCTGAGGGAGAGATGCCAGCTGAACAGAGTGAGCAGAGGCCCCGGGCGCAGGAACAGACAAGCCCGCATTAGTCCGAAGTGGGGTGGCAGATTTGACGTGTAATTAAATACACCTATTTCCACCCATCAAACACCTTCCGCAGTCAGGCCTGGGCCATCTGCTACATCAGCTGGTCTAAACAAACAGCACAAAAGCGGCAGGAACGCAGATAAAGCAAGTAAGAAAGAGCTGTGTTTGTGTGCTCACACAGAGTGTTACTTTTGACGGCAACTCTTTTGGCTCCTTTTCTAGCTCTCCTGCTGGTATGATACAAGTCAACTAAAAAGGTTGCGACTGGTTTAATTTATTTCTGTTTCCATGACCCCTTCCTCATAATAACATATCCCAGCTTGTGTCAGGATTACAGAGCAAATAAGTTGCAATTTAGCCTCTTTTGGGGCAAGAAGGTCAAAGGAAAGAAAATAAACATTAAACCATGTCCACTAACCACCCTGAGAATCATGGCAAAAAAAAAAAGGAAAGTGAAATAACATATTTATTTGCAATAGTGAGAAGTTGAAAACCCCACTGGCAAAATCCTGGCAAAAACTCATTTATTAGCATGCTGTGCCAAAGGACATGGAAAAATTCCTCGACTTCAGCTGTTACCAGGCCTGTGTACCGCATCCAACTTATCCAAGTATGTAACGGTGGCTTTGCCAAGATCACACCAAGCCAAATTTAGTGTGTGGGGCATCACACAGAGAAGTGATGCATCATCTAAATACATCCCACAACTCAGTGCTCCAACAAACACATTTAATCTAACATTTAAACATGCCAGGAGTCTTTTGTAATCCAGAAGATACAAACCAGTGCAGCAGAAAATACATCAGACATGATGAGAGCAAAAATGTTTGATGTCTGATGTTTGAAAAAGGCAACTCAACTTACTAGTACACTACCAGGCAATGGTAATAATTGGGTTTTCTAAATAAATGAACCTCATAATTAATCTCAATTTTCTGATGAATAACAATTGAAATGGAATAGTTGTTGATGATTTACATGGCACCAAATTAATCTGAAAAAAAGCAAGGAAATGTGACATTATTTGATTTGGAGGGCATTGCTAAAGTGTTTGTACAGGCTAAATCACTGTGTATTTTAAGGCATTTACAAGTTTTACATTGTGCAGTCCAGAAATTGTATCTATAATATTCAGAAGCCATGTTCAATTGATAAAGAAGCTCGTTTACGCCACGGAATAACACAAATTAAAATATAATTCTGGCTTTTTATTTCACAATTCTTACTTTTTTTTCAGAATTGCATGTTATAAAGTTGCAATTGTGAGTTATAAAGTCAGAATTGCTGATATAAAGTTTATATCACACAATTCTGACTTACAGAATTGTGAGAATCCTTAGAAAAATGTCAGAATGTCAGCTACATTATATTTCACAGTTCGGACTTAACGCAATTTTGACTTTATAACACGTAATTAGACTTTATATCTCACAAGTCTGACTTTATAACTCGCAATTGTGACTTTATATCATGTAATTTCTACTTTATAACAAGCAATTCTGACTTTATAACTCACAATTCAGACTTTATAACTCACAATAGCAACTTTATATCATGTAATTTCGACTTTATAACATGCAATTCTGACTATATATCTTGCAGTTCAAACTTTATAACTCGCAATTACTAGTTTATATCACGCAATACTGAGAAAAAAAGTCAGAATTGCGAGATGTAAACTCACAATTGCGAGAAAAAAGTGTCAGTTATTTTTTATTGTTTATTCTGTGGCAAAAACAAGCTTCTATACAACTGTGTATTCAAAAAAAAAAATAATTCACTTAATGACACAAATAACTTTTTTTATGATTTGAAGGTGGGTAAATGACAAAATGATGAACTATTTCTTATAAAAAAATAAAATAAAACATGAAAATGGGGAACTATGTGACAGTGGATAACAGAATACAGCAAAAATGTAGAGTTGCTTGTTTGTGTCAGATTGACTGTTGACTAGTTCCTTCCTGCTGTCACCATCTACAGTACTGCACAAGTGCAACTTACATCATGTGATCCATGACCAGTCAAAACAGACACAACATACTGATTAGTGGCAGAATTCTGGAAGAAACAGAAAAAACAAAAAATCTAATATTTATGTAAAATTTACACAAATACATTTATGTAAAATTTACACAGATAGCAATTTAACTTTTCCAACTATAAACTGTGAGATGTGCTTGGCTGCACTGAAAAATGATCATATAAACCATTTTTCTAGAGGGTGCTTTTGTGCTTGAGGCATTTATATGATTTTTTTTTTTTTTTTTTTTTGTCTAATATTTTCATCAGATTGTGCATAGATTGTTTTCAATTTACAAATGCAGATCATACATTAATGTAAGTCTTAAAGTGTTTGCAATGTGTCAGTGGCAATATATTGAATGCACCATATGATTCCTGTTTGCGTTACATTTCAAAAAGAGATCCAAGTATGCCTGTTAATGACAAGTGAATGGGCACATAAATAACTGAAAGAAATGGAAAATTGCAAACTCTTATTATGCATTATCTAAAATAAAAATGATCACAATGCAAGACAATTATTTTCAATGAAATTTAAAAAAAGCCACTTTACTGATATTATTTCACTTGACATCAGTGAAATGCAGCATATTGCTGATACTGCAGTATATAAACATTCAACAGTGGCTGTTTTGGATACAAACATGATAGTTATAGTGCAGAGGCATGCTTGACAGAATAATTTTACATCACCACAATGGATGGAGAATAGCTAAAGCATGCACGCAAATGTCAACATTGATTTCATTTGTGACATTGACTGAATCAGACCACATTTTCCTGCCCTCATCACGACACTGGGCCTGAAAGAGTGAACAGCTCTTTTGAGCTTTATTGATAACTAACATACACCGTAATAAAGATAAAACGTAGCAAACAAACAGCAAATGGAACCGTACACTATATTGTGTTGCCCTCAGCATGCCTTTGCTTCTCATTTTTCCTGCGTTTGTTCTTAAAAGTCAGCAGCACATCTGTGTCAGTGTGGAGTAATTGCTTTGGGAGCAAAAGCTCCAGGCACCAAAAGTGAAGGACATTTATGCAGTGTAAAGTATGTGCAAAAACTGCAAGAAGCTTAGTAAAAAAAACAAAAACAAAATGTGAAATGTAAATTTTATATATATCGCCATCTTGAGATTATTAGGTTCTACAGTGGGTACGGAAAGTATTCAGACCCCCTTAAATTTTTCACTCTTTGTTATATTGCAACCATTTGCTAAAATCATTTAAGTTCATTTTTTTCCTCATTAATGTACACACAGCACCCCATATTGACAGAAAAACACAGAATTGTTGACATTTTTGCAGATTTATTAAAAAAGAAAAACTGAAATATCACATGGTCCTAAGTATTCAGACCCTTTGCTCAGTATTTAGTAGAAGCACCCTTTTGATCTAATACAGCCATGAGTCTTTTTGGGAAAGATGCAACAAGTTTTTCACACCTGGATTTGGGGATCCTCTGCCATTCCTCCTTGCAGATCCTCTCCAGTTCTGTCAGGTTGGATGGTAAACGTTGGTGGACAGCCATTTTTAGGTTTCTCCAGAGATGCTCAATTGGGTTTAAGTCAGGGCTCTGGCTGGGCCATTCAAGAACAGTCACAGAGTTGTTGTGAAGCAACTTCGTTATTGTAGCTTTTCTTTTTTCTTCCTTATTTTAGCGTTATTTTTGTTTTTTCCACACATACCACTTAGAATTAAGGCCAAAAAGTTCTATCTTGGTCTCATCAGACCAGAGAATCTTATTTCTCACCATCTTGGAGTCCTTCAGGTGTTTTTTAGCAAACTCCATGCGGGCTTTCATGTGTCTTGCACTGAGGAGAGGCTTCCGTCGGGCCACTCTGCCATAAAGCCCCGACTGGTGGAGGGCTGCAGTGATGGTTGACTTTCTACAACTTTCTCCCATCTCCCGACTGCATCTCTGGAGCTCAGCCACAGTGATCTTTGGGTTCTTCTTTACCTCTCTCACCAAGGCTCTTCTCCCCCGATAGCTCAGTTTGGCCGGACGGCCAGCTCTGGGAAGGGTTCTGGTCGTCCCAAACGTCTTCCATTTAAGGATTATGGAGGCCACTGTGCTCTTAGGAACCTTAAGTGCAGCAGAACTTTTTTTATAACCTTGGCCAGATCTGTGCCTTGCCACAATTCTGTCTCTGAGCTCTTCAGGCAGTTCCTTTGACCTCATGATTCTCATTTGCTCTGACATGCACTGTGAGCTGTAAGGTCTTATATAGACAGGTGTGTGGCTTTCCTAATCAAGTCCAATCAGTATAATCAAACACAGCTGGACTCAAATGAAGGTGTAGAACCATCTCAAGGATGATCAGAAGAAATGGACAGCACCTGAGTTAAATATATGAGTGTCACAGCAAAGGGTCTGAATACTTAGGACCATGTGATATTTCAGTTTTTCTTTTTTAATAAATCTGCAAAAATGTCAACAATTCTGTTTTTTTCTGTCAATATGGGGTGCTGTGTGTACATTAATGAGGAAAAAAAATGAACTTAAATGATTTTAGCAAATGGCTGCAATATAACAAAGAGTGAAAAATTTATATACAGAGTGAAAATATATATATATACAGTACAGTCCAAAAGTTTGGAACCACTAAGATTTTTAATGTTTTTAAAATAAGTTTCGTCTGCTCACCAAGGCTACATTTATTTAATTAAAAATACAGTAAAAACAGTAATATTGTGAAATATTATTACAATTTAAAATAATTGTTTTCTATTTGAATATATTTCACAAAGTAATTTATTCCTGTGATGGCAAAGCTGAATTTTCAGCATCATTACTCCAGTCTTCAGTGTCACATGATCCTTCAGAAATCATTCGAATATGCTGATCTGCTGCTCAAGAAACATTTAATGTGTACAATTGTACAAAATATTTGTGTACAATATTTTTTTTCAGGATTATTTGATGAGTAGAAAGTTCAAAAGAACAGTGTTTATCTGAAATCTAATCTTTTGTAACATTATAAATGTCTTTACTGCCACTTTTGATTGATTTAATGCATCCTTGCTGAATAAAAGTATTCATTTCTTTAATTTCTTTAAAAAAAAATAAAAATAAAAATTCTTACTGACCCCAAACTTTTGAACGGTAGTGTATAATGCTACAGAAGCTTTGTATTTCAGATAAATGCTGTTCTTTTGAACTTTCTATTCATCAAGGAATCCTGAAAAAAAAGTACACAACTGTTTTCAACATTGAAAATAATCATAAATGTTTCCTGAGCAGCAGATCATCATATTAGAATGATTTCTGAAGGATCATGTGACACTGAAGACTGGAGTAATGATGCTGAAAATTCAGCTTTGCATCACAGGAATAAATTACTTTGTCAAATATATTTAAATAGTACACAGTTATTTTAAATTGTAATAATATTTCACAATATTACTGTTTTTTACTGTATTTTAATTAAATAAATGTAGCCTTGGTGAGCAGACGAAACTTCTTTTAAAAACATTAAAAATCTTAGTGGTTCCAAACTTTTGGACTGTACTGTATATATATATATATATATATATATATATATATATATATATATATATATATATATCCTTGGTGGATAAAATTATTAATTTCTGTAAAAAAAATAAAAATACAAATCAGTCTGACCTTTTGGAGTTTACTGTTCGGCATAGTGCCGCCACTTTTCCACAGCTCAGTGTGCTATTTACGCACACCAGAGTCTGCCTTTCATTAGCCAATAGCCAGAGACAGGTGGAGTAAAATTCATTGATGTTCACTGCAGTTATCTCGACACACTCACCCTGCCTGGAGAGAGTGGGCAGATACTGTCAGAACAGACCCTCAGCTCAGATTAGGCTATTCATCAGCCTGCCGCTATTGCCCTGTCTACCAGCCTAATAGCCCCACTCATTGAGCCTGACTCACACTCCAGGAGATGCACTGGAAACTCGGCCAGTCAATAACAGTCAAAGGTCTGACTCTGCAAGAGTGTTTTTCCTGAAAATATGACTCTACTTATGGGGGGGATGTACTACGGTTTCCACAAAAATAGTAAGCGGCAACTTTTTTAAACATTGATAATAATCAGAAATGTTTCTTGAGCAGCAAATCAGCATATTAGAATGATTTCTGAAGGATAATATGACACTGAAGACTGGATTAATGATCGCGGAAATTCAGCTTTGCATCACAGGAATCCATTTGACCCAGGTACAACACGTATCTCACCTCAGAAAGCCCACAGAGAAGCTTGAGGCGTTTGCATAGTCTAGCACTGTCACACTGCGACAAAAGAAATAAAACAGAGCGGTTGAGAACAGAGCGGCACAATATCCAGTTCACAGTGGCCCTTTGAAGGGCATCAATGCACCACAGATCAATAACAGAACGAGAAGAAAAGAAGTAAGAGGATTGGAAAAAACAAAAAAAAATGCTGATGAAAAATGATGAAGTGGAACATGCAATGTTCTGAAGGTGATCTAATTCACATAATACATTGTATTATGGGGGAAATATTAGTTATATTCCTAGATTCTTTATCATGCATCAAGCCTTGCTAAAAAGCTTATGAGAAAGATCCATAGCTCAGAGGTCATTACATGCCATAATCATTACTGGTCCATTATCATGTATAGCATATTAGCCACATGATAATAAATAAAAACTCACATTTGAGAACTTGAGCAAGAATAAAAAGCATCAGTGGAGCTTACATGAGGTTAAAGAACTGCTCTGCGGATCAAATGACTGATCCGTTTATAATTTGCGTAGAAAGGCACACAAATGATGACTAATTACCGTGTTTACAGACCCCCATTACAGTCACACATGGTAATGACATGTCTTACACCGCTGCAGTGTGCAGCAGTGCTTTGACCGCAGGGAAAATTACAGTCTTCAACAAAGAATGGAAATTAAGGTGAATAGCATTACGACATCAAAAAAATAGGAATTCCTACTTCGACCAATAGTGATGTCTGATAAAAAACATAGCTGTGTCAATGCCCCTTTAAATTTAAACATCAAGAATCACAGAAGGCCACTATTACTGCTTTATTTTCACAAGACTGCTGATCATTGGTTGCATTTGCAATCTGGGGGCACATGAGATAAAATGTTTCATACACATTAGCAAAAAACACTGGAATGACATCATAAAAAAATTCCCAACTTTTGAAAATCAAGTTTTTAATGTTGTTTTTATGTCTATGTGGTGTTTTTAGTATGCTTTCAGACAAACCATGTACAAATGCATAAGTCAACACACTTCTTTACAACTGCAGTAAATTCAACACAGTCTCAAAAATGTGGTTTTCACTGGTGTTTCTGACATCACAAACTACCTTCGATCCAGTCATGTCAATATGTACGGAAGCCCTAAACGGCCATGGATTACAATTTTTTTTCCTATCTTGTTTTCTTGTGATCACGACTTAAAAGTTCTTTTTACAGTGATTGATTCTGAAACACACTGTACACGGATTCTACTGTTGCTATAGTAACGAACACAACTTTCGCATGATTTATCCGTTGATCAGATGCGCCTCAAAGTTGTGTTCGTTACTATAGCAACAGTAGAATCCGGGTACAGTGTGTTTCAGAATCAATCACTGTAAAAAGAACTTTTATGTCATGATCACGACAAAACAACTTTTGTTATCTCGAGATCACGAGAAAATATGTCGTGATCACGAGAAAACAAGATAGAAAAAAATTATAATCCATGGCGGTTTAGGGCTTCCGTACAATACTTCACAAAATAAAGCGATCACGAAAACTATCTCTGTCCGAAAGTCATACAATCTGAGCCAATATGAACTAATACAGTAAAGTGGATATTTACAGCACATCATCAGTTATATTTGGTAATATACTGCCACCTGTTGGCAAATTTATGTAATTTGGAGCAGAGATTAAGTCGTGATAACGACAAAACAACTTTTCACAAGAAAATAAGTCGTGATCACGAGAAAACAAGATAGAAAAATAATAATAATCCATGGCCGTTTAGGGCTTCCGTAAACATGTGATCATCAACGAGTGAATCTCTGAGCTGGTGTGAGCGAGTGGAGGTGGGGCTAATTTGCATATTCATAGAACTGTGTATACTAAATGAGGCAAGGGTGTAGAGTTACATTCAAGCTATTTTATTTCTAAGAAAAAAATTGTTTATGTCATTTTGGTTTATGTCATTTTGGAGTTTTAAGGAATAAAATTATTGACTACAGGGGGACTTTAGGGGAAGTAAAGCAATATTGTAATGCATTACTTTTTAAAAGTAACTTTTGTGTGCAACTGAAATAACTTCACTACCTCTAATTTCAAAACCTATTTATAAACTGCTTTCATTTAAACACTGTTTTAACCAACTGCTTGAGTGCAAACAGAATCTGCAGCCTTTAAACTTTGTTGGATGTAGTAAGCACAACGGACAGCATAAGGTCCACGCCTTGAGTGGAAAGGGATACACTAAGGAAATGAGGAATAGATAATGGAAAATTTAAACCCGTACCACACCTAGGACACAAGTATCTGTGTCTGGTCACAGGCAAGTTGTCATGCATTTTTTTAATGTTATACATTTCTAGAATTTAATAATAAATAAACAATCATTTATTTTATATTATAATATATAATCAAATATATATTTATAATTCCTGAAATAAAGGTATAATATATGAATGTCAATCTGGATGTTTATTTGTTAATCTGAATTGTTAATTATATGAACATACATGCAAATCCAAATATATAGTTGTGTATCTAAATATAAAGTATGCATATATAACTTTCAACAGCTTTTTTGCCAAGACTTTAAAGGTATGCGCCCAGACAGAAATTGACCTGATGGATTTTTACCGGAGTAAAGGTGTGAGTGACTTGCCCCAGTCTTCTCTACAGTGTATAATTGAGAATCTGAAGGCCAGCTGACTCATTAACTGGAAAAGAGTGGACCGCGGCCTTCAACAAGATCTGCATCCACATCACCAATTACACATCTATCTGTTCGAAACCCTCCATATCACCAGAGTATACTAAAAGAAAGCAAAAATTTCCTCTCGGGTCTCAGAGGTTCATCCTCACGTGACTCATAGCAAAGGCTGCTGGTGTAAAATGTATGCGGACCTTGTGAAAGCATGTCATGAACACAATATGTCATGTTTCACTGCTTGCTGTTGGATTGCATAGATCTATGGCCCACATGAGAGCTGCTTGCTTGCCATATCACAATAGGCTGCATTGTCATTGTCTAATTGTATTTTGGAGACATACATTACCTCAGTCAGTAAACAGCTATAGTTATGTTTACTAGGAAGTCAAGCCTCATTCAGGCATCCATATCTAGGTAAAGTCCAGTAATCAAGCTACTGCTTGGCTATGAACACACTGGGATGAAAAATGACAAAAATAGGTTCTGTAAATCCCTAACAGACAAATGTTTTACATCTGTGGTCTTTTGCAAACAAAAAAAAAAAAAAAAATGTACACTTCAGCAATTTGGATTCAAGTGGGTCAGGGAAAAAAGCTACAAAAGTGACCCAGTTCTCCCTCCTGTTAGTGTTTAATATCAGAACATACATTGTTTCAGGCGATGGCAACCACACCAGATGTGACGCTGGCAGATGTGTGCAGTAATTAAGGCGCTAAGAGGCTTTCTATTAATTATTCTATTTTCCCAAAGGGAGAAATCATACACATTCACATAAGAGGCATGCACACTATTACTGCACAATTTAGATCCAATTGTTTCAAACAGCCATGGAATTTGAAAGATAATATAACTGATTGCATAACCACTAGTGTGTTGGTGTCTTACCATTTGGCAGTATATTGTTTAGTCTAAGTTCTGTTTCCCCCTTTTTTTTTCATGCATTTTTTGTTAGAATGTATGTTTTATTTGTTTGCATAAAAAAAAAAAAAAAAGTGTAGTTATGAAATTCCAAATAAAAACATCTAAATACAAGTTTCCCGATGAAACAAATATTATTAATAATGCAACAGTAATTGTTTTCTTCTGCTTGAGATTCATGCATTTCAATACAAATTCTGCTAATGGCTGGCAAATTTGAAAGCCAGTGCAAAAGCGCAGGTGAAAAAGAAAAAAAAAAAGTAATTTTGCCTCTTTTTTTTATTTTTATAATTAAATTAATAATATTGTTAAAGGGTTAGTTCACCCAAAAATGAAAATAATGTCATTTATTACTCACCCTCATGCCGTTCCACACCCGTAAGACCTTCGTTAATCTTCAGAACACAAATTAAGATATTTTTGTTGAAATCTGACGTCTCAGTGAGGCCTTCATAGCCAGCAATGACATTTCCTCCCTCAAGATCCATTAATGTACTAAAAACATATTTAAATCAGTTCATGTGAGTACAGTGGTTCAAAACACTGCTTCAGGAAGCATCGGAGCATAATGAATCAGTGTGTCGAATCATGATTCGGATCATGTGTCAAATCGCCAAACTACTGAAATCCCGTGACTTTGGCGCTCCGAACAGCCGCAACTGTCTCTACAATGTAGGCAAGTCTGGTTTAACTGTAAACAGTTAATTCAGTGTAATGTAGAAATGACCTTCACTCTTACTCATGGCTCTACCATCTATCTTTTACACCCCAACAAATACCAAACTCACAAGGGCATTTCCCAAATTTCCCATTGGACCTGTGCATGTGGGTATTTATGCAAGTGTAAAAAATACATGCATTTCCTTAGCCAAGCTCTAGTCCTCTGCAGACCTGACAAAGGTCATTCAGAATCAATTACATGACATGCTAACATGCCTCTCTTCCACTGGGCTTCATTCAGACTTTGTCAGAGTTCCCCTCTGGGCTCAGAGACAAGCAGAGATTGTAATGAGCCTTTGTAAGAGGAAAAGAGATAAACAACAGATTATTTGAATGGATAAATAGTGGAGCACATTTTTGCATTCGAAAGCTAATACCTATTCAGTGCTTTCATCTGCCACAATTATGTCATTGAACTATCATCTTTTGGGGGGGTTTCCTCACCAAATAATGCAGATTATTCTGCATATCAGGTAATCTGTTAAATTTTTTATCAATTGACAGTCCTAAAGTCAATGCAAAATCACTTGCGATCAATGCTTTTAAACAATGATTACAAAGCTCTTTAAACATTGAATTGCAATTATGTATAATGCAAGTATGAAAACTCGAAGTGTGAGAGACAAAACAAACACATATATGATCAAATAGGAAAGGATAATGTGCATTCAGCTGGTCATTATAGCAAAATAAACTGCAACAGGGTGATCAGAACCCCAATGCACAGTTGCAACTTGCATTAATATGATTAATGCATATGCAACACAAACTTCAGGGCTTACCTATATGGAAAAAAATAAAAAAGGTAATCTCACAATTCTGACTTTTTTTCCTCACAATCGCAACTTTACATCTCTCAGTTCTGCCTTTTTCAGTGATAGGAAAAACCATATTTCTGAATGACATGTAGATGGAGAATAGAAGTGGTCCAAGCACTGAGCCCTGAGGCTCTCCAGTAGTTAGATGTTGCGACTTAAGCCGTGTTTCCACTGCAGGAACTTTCCCCAGGTACTAGGAACTTTGGGGTGGTACTCGGTGTGTTTCGACTGCAGGAACCAGGGTTTAAATGAAGTTCTGGGTAAGAAAGTACCTGCTCACTAGGTAGTACTTTTTCAAAGTTCCGGAACTTTCGGGGGTGGGACTTGGGCACTGAACATGCTAATTGGTTGAGTTCACGCAGCATTTTGATTGGTTGACTCCATGCAGCATTTTATTTCAACCATCTTTTTTTTTAAAAGTCTGTTCCGGTGCATGCAGTAAGAGCTGTTTGCTATTCGAATCAACAATGGAGCTTAAAAAAATACGACCGATGGACCGATGATGAGGTTCAGGCTTTATTAAGCTTATATGCGGAAGACGAAATCCAGCGGGAACTGGAAAGTCATGCACAGTCCTACGTCACCGGACTACCTTTATGGTACTTAAGACCGCTATGGAAACGCAGCAAGCAATAGGTCTGGGGGAAAAAAGTTCCGAGTAATTTCAGTGGAAACACGGCTTTAGACACCTCACCCCTCCACGGCAACCTGAAGGACCTACCTGAGAGGTAAGACTTAAACCACTGGAGTGATGTTCCTGAGATGCCCTTCATCTTGAGGGTTGACAGGAGGATCTTGTGGTTAACTGTGTCAAAAGTAGCAGACAGATCCAGCAAGATGAGTACTGAGGATTAGCTCTTGCCAGTCTCAGAGCTTCAATAACAGAGACTCAGTTGAGTGTCTGCTTTTGAAACCAGACTGGTTGTTGTCCAGGAGGTTGTTATGAGTAGGAAATGTAGAGAAGTGGTTGAAAAAGTGGTTGTTCAAGTGTTTGAGAAATTAATGGAAGAAACCGGTCTGTCAATTTCTAGATGTGCTGGATTTAGAGTGAGTTTCTTAAACAGTGGGATTACCCGTGCCTGCTTAAATGCTGTAGGAAAGGTACCAGTGTGAAGAAAGGTGTTGATGATATGAGTGAGTGCGGGTACAACTGAGGAAGAAATAGCTTGAAGGAGATGAGTGAGGATAGGATCAAGCAGACAGGATGAGTTTGGGATGAGTTTGGAGACTTTTGCCCCTGAGAGTGGATAAAAAAAAGTCAAAATTGTGAGACAAAAGGTCACAATTATCTTTTAAATTGTTTTATTCTGTGTCAGAAACGAGCTTCCATAGTTACCTTTTCAGTTTTGAGAAGATGTTATTTTATCCATATAATAAAAAAGTCAATGGGGTCCACAAAATAGCACTGGGCCTCGTTTACTTTCGGGTAAAAATAAATAAATAAATAAAAGTTTGTAATGATAAAATAAATAAATAAATGCTAACAGAAACACATAATTTTCAAACTATTCCTTTAAGGGGCTGGTGCCAAGTCAATTTCATTGGCCCAGAATAGCTTTTTTTTCAACAACAGCACAGTGAAAAAGCTTTCCAACACCAAAATGGCAGCTCAGATATGTGTCCTCCCACAGACTTGGTTGATTTCAGTAAGTCAGTTTTGTACAGGGTCAGTGAAAAAGAAAAAAAAAAGAAAAAAATCTTGCATAAGTTGTAGGTTTTAAACCTGCGCAAAAGCTTATGATTGAACTATATTACTTATGCACTTTAACAGATCTGCAGCTTCTCCGGTTTTTCTTCACTGCCTCGCGTTTGCCATATGAGCAACAGCTTTCTAAATACAGCACCATTGCTTGTTATTGTGGTGGCACACAGCAAAGCATAAAATACTCCTTTACGACTGTGACAGAAGGATTTTGTAACATAATGCTCTCTGAGGAAAGGCTTAAAAGAGAAATCAATTACATGGCCCTACACAAGTAAAGAAACAGCTGTCTCGAATCCTCTTCCATAAAATTCACCAGCTGAATGTTCCATTCAAAAGACTATTGAGATTGTCTCACCTCTTGCCTCTGCTCCTCCACATTTCTCCTCTGCAAAAGAATGAAAGACCCAGCAAGCTTTCAAAAGACATGATCACTTCTCACAGCAACGTAATTCAAACTCACGGGTACTTGAACATTCACACACCAGTGGATAGCACATGGTGCATGGACACAGGCAATGGAAACGGGAAGCAATCTTGGCGGCAAACTTTATTTGCAACGAGAACAGAAAGCGGATCAAGAGGGTGAAATATTGCCCTCTGGCTATCAGCCTGCTGTGTGTTTGCATTTACAAGTGATTCTCTTGAAACATATTGCCACAGCTTACAGCAATGAAATCTTCAGACTAATTCATTTCAGGGAGAAAAAATAAAAAAATTAAAAATCTGAAGTTAAAGGACCTTGCTTAAAACTAAAAAAGGAAACCTCTTATTTGAAAAATGTAATGTCTCCAAAAAAAAAAAAAAAGAACAGACAAAAGGAAGAAAAGAAAAAGAATGAAAGAAAATATGAAAGGAAGAAAAGATGAAAGAAAGAAAGAAAGAAAGAAAGAAAGAAAGGATGAAAGAAAAAAGAAATAATAGAAGAAAGGATGAAAGGATGAAAGAAAAGAAGAAAGGAAGAAAAGATGAAAGTAAGAAAGGGCTAAATAAAAAAAGAAAGAATGAAAGGATGAAAGAAAAGTTGAAAGGATGAAAGGATGAAAAGACGAAAGAAAGAAAGAAAAAAAGATGAAAGGACGAAAAGATGAAAGAAAGGACAAAAAGAAAGAGAAAGAAAAAGAACGAACGGACAAGAGGAAGAAAGGAAACAAGAAAAAGAATGCAAGCATGAAAGAAAGAAAGAAAGAAAGAATTTAATATATACTTACAGTAATTATATTATTTCACACTTATGATTTTAAAGCATCTTAAAATATATATAGTGATATGGATAAAGTATTCATGAAAATAATGTTATAATGCAAAAAATTTTAATCCACCTGTCTTCACTTATCTATACATAAAAGTCAACGTTTTAATATACTAATCAATTATTTAAATTATATTTATTTATTGATGATCATAATCATATAAAGGTTTCAAAAAATATTGTTTTGATATTATTTGATGGCTGTAAATTGCCCTCAGTGGAGCAGTGAATGTACTTTATGTATTTTAATAACTGATGTATTGTCACACTCCTTTCTGAGCAGCTCTTGGACAAACAGCACTAACAATATACGTGGAGAAGAAGAGCTCAATGTGAAGAGGAAGCAAACAGGCTCTGGGCTTTATTCTGGGTTGAGAGCAGTTCAATTCAATTATGGCGCAGTGACAACCCTGGCACAGTTCACTCTCCATATGCAGCATGTGGCAGCCACGGGTGTGAGGCTGGCACAGATAATCCGGCACCGACGCCGCTCGTGCCCATTTCAACACACCTGTCAACAGAGATCAGGATTAACCCACGGATCCATTCTGGATGGCATCTCCAGGGACCTGACCTTTACTGCTGACAGAGCTGCTTATAATCAGACTATGAAAAATCAGTTTATGAAATAAATGTTGTCTTTTAGTTTTCATACATTTACTCCTGTAGTAAACTTCAGGGCCTAACTTACCACTCACTGTGCTATGGAAACCTGAATGATACAAAATGACTGCTTGAAGTATGCATGTTCTGCAGCGCAGTTTCATCTACTCTACATACTATATTCAAGCACACGTGATGCTTGTGGTGTTTCAACATCTGCCTTCTCACTCTTTGAGGGCACGAACACATGAACATCATCTAAGATGCTCTGAGAGTCACTTCAACATATCATTTGAGAAAATCATCAGTTGCACACAGAAACTTACGGAGCCCCGCATATGACATGCAAGATAAAAAAAAGTAAATCGTGCGCACAATTTACTATTCATTATCCCAAATTTGCTAAATAGTGCGCACGATTTACTATTTATTTCCCTCGATTTGCTAAAATGTATGCACGATTTACTATTTTGTTCCCTCGATTTGCTAAATTGTACGTACGATTTACTATTTCGTTATCCCAAATTTGCTAAATCGTGAGCATGATTTACTATTTCGTTCTCTCGATTTGCTAAATTGTACGCACAATGTACTATTTTGTTCCCTCGATTTGCTAAATCGTATGCACGATTTACTATTTTGTTCCCTCGATTTGCTAAATCGTGCACACAATTTACAATTTCATTCCCTCGATTTGCTAAATCGTGCACACAATTTACTATTTCGTTATCCCAAATTTGCTAAATCGTGAGCACGATTTACTATTTCGTACGCACGATTTACTATTTAGTTCCCTCGATTAGCTAAATCGTATGCATGATATACTATTTTGTTCCCTCGATTTGCTAAATCGTGTGCACGATTTACTATTTCGTTCCCTCGATTTGCTAAATCGTGTGCACGATTTACTATTTAGTTCCCTCGATTAGCTAAATCGTACGCACGATATACTATTTCGTTCCCTTGATTTTGTAAATCGTGCGCACGATTGACTATTTCGTTCCGTTGATTTACTAAATTGTGCGCACGATTTACTATTTTGTTCCCTCGATTTGCTAAAATTGTATGCACAATTTACTATTTCATTCCCTCGATTTTCTAAATCGTGCACACAATTTACTATTTCGTTATCCCAAATTTGCTAAATCGTGAGCACGATTTACTATTTCGTACACACGATTTACTATTTAGTTCCCTCGATTAGCTAAATCGTGCGCACGATATACTATTTAGTTCCCTCGATTAGCTAAATTGTATGCACGATATACTATTTCGTTCCCTCAACCTCAATTTGCTAAATTGTATGCACAATTTACTATTTCATTCCCTCGATTTGCTAAATTGTGCACACATTTTACTATTCCGTTATCCCAAATTTGCTAAATCGTGAGCACGATTTATTATTTCGTACGCACGATTTACTATTTAGTTCCCTCGATTTGATAAATCGTGCGCACGATTTACTATTTAGTTCCCTCGGTTAGCTAAATTGTATGCACGATATACTATTTCGTTCCCTCAATTTGCTAAATTGTATGCACAATTTACTATTTCATTCCTTCGATTTGCTTAATTGTGCACACGATTTACTATTTAGTTCCCTCGATTTGCTAAATCGTGCACCTAATTTACTATTTCGTTATCCTCAATTTGCAAAATCATGAGCACGATTTACTATTTTGTACGCATGATTTACTATTTAGTTCCCTCGATTAGCTAAATCGTATGCATGATATACTATTTTGTTCCCTCGATTTGCTAAATCGTGCGCACAATTGACTATTTCGTTCCCTCGATTTGCTAAATCGTGTGCACGATTTACTATTTAGTTCCCTCGATTAGCTAAATCGTACGCACCATATACTATTTTGTTCCCTCGATTTTGTAAATCGTGCACACGATTGACTATTTCGTTCCCTCGATTTGCTAAATCGTGCGCACGATTTACTATTTCGTTCCCAAAAGTTTGGTTTAACTTGAATAAATTATGACAGATATATATATATATATATATATATATATATATATATATATATATATATATATATATATATATATATTAGTGATGTTCGGTTCTTAAACGAATCGTTCTTTTGAGCCGGTTGAAACCAGTTTATAGGAAGTAACCGGTCGAGCCGGTTCACTAATCAAACTGAATCGAACTTTAGTTCTGGGTTTATGACGAAAGACGCACAAGCAGAAGTAGCACGTCTGACTCAAAAAGAACCGCTTGAGCTGGTTCAATCAACTGTCAAAGTTTGCCAAGGATTACTGAGGAGTCTGATGAGTGAGTTGATGATACCATGCAAGCCTGAGGCACGTAATGGAAATATGCTTATTATGACTATTTTATTAAAACCTGCAAAAACCTTTTTGTCAAGAGATGTAAATAAATTGTATTATGGTTTATTATACATGCAGATTATAAGTTGTAAAGTGAAATCAATGAGTTTATTCTTTCGATATACTTTAAACATTAGAACATCTGCGTTTATGCATAAATATTTGTGTTGTAGTTGCGAATCTTATCCAAGATGTAGGCTAATCAATATTAGTCAGCGATCCAAAGAAACTATGACCACAAACGAGAGGGGGTTCACAAACCATTAAGTGAATGAAGGGCAATAATCAGCAATAGGCTATGCGTTCACACAAATAACTTTTTATTAGAATGTTTCAATATGAGTCGACACAAATGACTTTATTTAAACGTTTCATTGATATAACATGACATTGAGCTGTTAGAACAGAAATGCATAGTGACATCATAGCATGATGAACCTATGAATCGGCTCTTTGAATTGGTCATTGAGCCGAACTGTCCGAAAAGAGCCGGTTCGCGGAAATGAATCGGACTTTGCATCACTAATATATATTATTTTTGTGCAAGTAGTAACAATAATAAAAAGAATCTGGTTTATTAAAACCTTACTGTTTAAAGGAATATCACACAATTTCACACACTTTGTTGTCTATGTTTTAATTTAAAAGTTCAGTGTGTAAATTTTTGTGGCATCTAGTGGTGAGGTTGCGAATTGCAACCAACGGCTCAGTCTACCAGCCACCCCTCCCTTTCGAAGCACATAGACAAGCTACGGTTGCTGACACAGGACAAAGATGTTGTTGTCTGAGACAGAAGAGAGTAGCCAGTCAAGCAATGGGAAGTTTGTCCATTTAGGGCTACTGTAGAATCATGCCGGCGCAAAATGGTGACTTAACATGTAAGGGGACCTGTGGTGTATGTAGATAGAAATGGCTCTTTCTAAGGTAATAAAAACATAAAGGTTCATTATGTAAGGTCTTTATATACCACTGAATACATAGTTATATTATATTTGCATTTCTGTCAATAGATCCTCCTAAATATTACACACTGGACCTTTAAACACTACCCCTCTGTTGTGCAGCACTGTTTGCCAAAAACTAAAAGGAATTGTTAAATTTAGTTACGTTTAAAAATGTAATTGCGTTTTATGCATTCATTTGATTCCCGCTGTTTTAGATAATGCATTTGTATTAAATAATAAAAAACAGAATCCAGAAAAAAAAAATATTGTTCAAAATTTTATGAATTCAATTAATTAGACATGCTTTTGATTATTAAAATTTAATTAAACCATTAATATAGGAATCAGTATAATATAATAAATATAAGTTTTATAAATGAAATAAGTATAATAAATATATTTATAGTAAAATATAATAAATATATTATGCTTATATCATAAATATATTATAAAATAAATATAAGTTGTCTGTAAAATACAATTAATTATAATAAATATATGTAGAATACATAAAAATATAAGTATTCTTTAAAAATAATAGTTAATATAATAATGCAAATAATACAAACCTCGAACAGTTACAGTAGGTCTGTCTTTAACGGTTAATAAGTTTTCATAAAAATGTATTAACCCTGCTGAAACGCAGTTGGGCTAGTTTTTTGGGCTACCCTGGCACCAAAGCTGTTGTGGATCCGCTCACCCGAAACCCTCCATAACGGGCACAGATTTTAAGAAAATGTCAGTCATTTGGCAAATACATAAATGTCAGACAGTTACATGCATATTTCCAACATTTTATTATGTAAGCTTTATGTTAAACCTCAAACGACAAGTGAATTTATAGTGTTAATATTAACTAGCAAGTCAAACTCCTCTCAAATGGCTTGGATAAGCAGAGAATCCGCAGCTTATATGTACTGCACACGCCTGCTGTGTATTATTTCTCTGGTGGGATGCCCTTTTAAGACAGACCTCTCTCACACACAGAGGTGTTGAAACTCAAAAGCACTGAAGGGAATACAATATGCCCTGTAAAGTTCCTGGTTACGCTGCGCTCCCTCTGTTTACAGATATACACTCTGTCAGAACGACCTTTGAAGAACACGAATGTGTTGAGACTGTCAATGCAACTATATTTTTTCCCAAAGAAATTCCAAACCCTCCATACTGTATGTTTAGTGTTTACATAATGTTGGTATAGGGTTGCATAGTCCCAGCCTCAACAGTACACCATACGTTCACTGACTGTCTCGTCTGCTCTACTACAAGGAGCACCAAGATTAAAATTGAGAACTTATTAAGAACTTGGATATTTGTCAGAGGGAAGGCCCTGGTTTATGCTAAAGTGTTCAGAATAAATGAGCAAATTATCCCTGCTCTCCCCTAAACACAGAACAGATCAATATGAATATCACCATTTTGAAATAGTCGAAGTAGAGGTAAGATCACGGCCGTTACTAGATGCAGGTCATGGCGTTTTTGAGAAATTAGCAGAACACAAGGGTTAAATGCCCTAATATGTTTTCTTTTTCTGGTAATTGCACTGATTAACGAGAGATCCTGGACTAGAGAGAGAGAGAGAAGGGGAGGGTAGAGAAAGTGTGCCTACCATCTGCATGAGTGTCCCTGCCAAAGAGCTAATCAGGCTATTCATTACATCTCTACCTGACACTGCCAACTGCACCCTGATCTATTCACTGCCGCCATGCCAAGCAAACTCGAAGAGAATTTACACATTATCTAAATCCTTCACACCTCATTTTATCACTTTTTTTGTGCTCTGTGTAAGACTGTGTAATGCATCACATAAAGTGCTGTTATATCAGATCAACACAAAGCCAACTGCAACACAAGCATCACAAGCATCACAGCTGAAGGCTACTTCAGAAGGACACTCATTTTAAATTGGACATCAAGTGGCCCAACACAGTACCAACAATTTTTAGCAAAAACAAAAGTAACATTTTTTTTTTTTGGTAACAACATAAACAGGTGAAGTATGTAGTTTATGCAACACTAGTGGCACCTAGCGGAATTACAAAAATAAAGCAAATGCCCCTTTTCTCGTCTCACATCTCTATCAACTCAAACATCACAAACACAACTCTTATGGGTGCTTGTGAAGGCATGTCTCAACATATTCAAAGTAGGCTACTTTTAATAAAAGGTGCAAATATTAGAAATACTTTTAGCTGTGTTGCTATGTGTCATAAGTATGCAAATGTGTAGACTAAAACTCGAGCGTCTCTCTTATAATAAAAACATCGTGTATTCTTTGATGTGTCACAACTGTTTGAGTCTGTCTACACATACAAGTAAACATAAACTGGAACATTTGTATTTCTACTTGGTTGTTTCAACCCATGTTTGGGTCAAATATGGACAAACCCAACCATTGATTGAATTCTTGTAATTGAATTATTAAACCCAGTGGTTGTGTTTGTCCATATTTGACCCAAGCATGGGTTGAAACAACCCAGCATTTTTTTAGAGTTGCATCGCAATGCCCCATTCACTTTGACATGTTAATGTCTTTGAAGGTCTACATGCAGTGAATTTTGGCTCGCACTTCCATACTGTATACTGCTATATATGTTTGCAATCTGTCTCTGAATATAAACATTTAAAATGCTTTAAATATTGTATTTTATTTTTCTAAACATTTATTTTGGGTGAACTATACATGCATATTGTTGATATCCACAATACATATGGTTGCATTTTTGAATTATGCTATATTCATTGGGCCCTATTTTATTGATCTAAGCGCATGGTCTGAAGTGCATGGCACAGGTGCACTTAGGCCGTGTCCGAATCCATGTGCCAGGTGCATGGTCTAAAAGGGTTGTACCTAGTCTCTTAATGAGTCATGGGTGTGTTTTGGGCATAACGTTCAATAAACCAATCAGAGTGTCATCTCCCATTCCCTTTAAAAGCCAGGTGTGCTTGCACCATGGGAGACTCTTTATTTACATGGCGAATTTGCAAGGAGAAAGAGTGGAATCCTTTTATTTTTAATATTTGGCATGTTTGTGTGCTGCTGCGTGACCCTTTGCGTGTAACAAGCAGAGTGTATGCATGTTGTGCACCCGCCTATAGGCACATATTACTAACATGCCCTTTAAATAACTTAAAAATATTGCACCATTGACTTTAGAGCAGGTTTTTGTTGGTCAATGGCACAGTTGTTTTCAGTTGCCTCAAAATAGCAACACGCCAACAATGCACCTGAACACACCTCGTTTTCAGACCAGCATGCCCATAGGCGCACAAATGGATGTGAGTGCATTTGCTATTTAACCCAAAATATTGTTACATCCCTAATCAACCATGAGACATATCTGGCACAGATTGGATGTTGCATGCATGCAAACAAAGAAAAGAGAAGGAAAAAAAAAAAAATTTCTTTAGATTGTTCTCTTAGCATTTGATATGGGTCATTTTGAAATGTGGTTCCACTCCCATTGGTCACCTGACCTACTACACTTGTATCTGAAGCGAAAAGCAACATCAACATCACAGCCATTGTGTTGAAGAGGAGGCCCATCTGTTTGGGCTGGCAATTACAGTAGCCCTGGGTTACACGGAGCCAGATTTATGATGAAATTTTCAGCACAGCAATCATTTATCCACAGCTGACCCCAGGTCAACAGAAGGGTCCCCCTTATCCAAGTCCCCCGCCTATTGTTGAAATCATTGGAGTAGCTCAAATAAAACCACCACTGTAAATCAGCATCTTAAAACTCAACCACTGGAAAATATCACTGAATTATGGATGTTTGTTTCCACCACGGAATAAAATAAAAATAAAAAAGGTAATTGTGAATTTTTTATCTCACAATCCTGACTTTTTTTTCTTGCAATTGCAAATTCATATGTCACAATTCACATTTTTTTTAAATTTTTTATTAGGGCTGACCCCAACTAAATATTTTTCTATTCAACAAGTCGTCATTCATTTAAGCCATTAATCGACTAGTTGCACATTTAAGGAATTAATTTAATTATTTAAATCAGGTAGTGGCATCGGAAAATGACCGCAGTAACCTCGGGATAAACAGCTCTAGATTAGCCCTAGAGTGAGCGGACATGTAAAGTGCCTAACGTTAGGCTACAATTTACATGTTTCAATTATGTTTGCGATTGATGAATGAATTAACGTTTGGATTCCCTGCCCAACATAATTATCACATGGACCAGCCGTTTTAATGATCTGTCAGAGACTGCATGACTTTAATTCTTGTGGAGTTTCTTTCTGTGACTAATCGACTAATTAATATGTTGTCGACTAACGTTTAGTTATAGACTATAGGGGGCAGCCATACTAGACATAGATATAAACTAGATATATCTGTCAATTCTGACTTTTGTCAATTTTGACTTTTTCCTTGAAATTATGAGGAAAATCAAGCATTCTGCGTTAGTTCAGGCAGGCCTTGTAGTCAAGCTCCGCTATCAGCTGATTCGCAAATTCCAACCCCACCCATATCAGCTGATTTGATTTCTATGGACTCAATTGGCAACTCTCAAATAAGGCGCATTACTTTAATGCATCTTCCATCTCTCTGCTTGCTTGACTGCTTCCACTGCACGCTGCTTGCAACCAGTGGCGGCTGGCCAATAGAGGGCGCTAGGGCGCCGCCCTCCCTGAACCACACACGCAAAATTATAATCATATAAATTATTTAAATGTATATTTGTATGATGTAATATATTAGAAAATCATCTGTGGAAAATATTTTTTTTTCACAATCACCATATGTCCTCTCTGTGTGCACCACTCAATTTCAGCTGAGGGGCAATCGAGAAATCGCCCAAAGGAGGTGGGTCTTTGTAGAATTTAGTCAAATGCCTATTCAATATATAAATATATTCAAGATGTGACATAAAATTTAGCCAATCAGCGTCCTCAATTCTTATCCGCAATGGGCGATTTTTTTGTCGCCCCCATACTGCTCAAATGAGGGCTTGGCCAGTAGTGGCGCGATTTTTAATTAATGTTATGTGACAATGGCGGACTCATGACTTTCACAGACATATTCTCCATCTATAAAAGTTAGAAAGTCGAGAAAATATTTCCATTTTGCAGTCAGGCGTGGACGAGCCTTCAGCAAGCACAAACTTCCGTGAACGAGCGCCGCCGCGCGCCGAACAGACGGAGTTCAATCTGAGTAAAATACATTTTGCTCAAAATATTATTTTGTTGACGAACATAATTATGTAGAATTTCGAACCTACAACTAAGTGTATTTGTACGATAGCAGTAACTGTGTAAAGTGACTATTGTAGGGTAATCAAAATAATAATAATTATTAGTCTGTTCTTTTGTTTTTATTTATTTTCATTTTTAGTTTATTGTATTTAATTTCTGCTTCAAAAAACATTTTGTTTTTAGATTGTAAAGGTACAATTTTAGAATGTAGCCTAGGCCTAATGTGATTTGACCCCTTTTTTTGCACTAATTTATAGCATATACTACACAATTACATTCATGTTTGTTTTTATAGCCTTCAATATGAACATTGTTTCTAGGACAATATTGGGCAGGATCTTAAATAAAATTGTTTTTTTAAAATTAAATACAGATTTATTTATTTATTTAGATCTCAGCCCTATGGCATGCTTTAAATACTGAATTTCCATGTTTTAGATAGATACATTATTATATCACTTGTTAAATGGTTATTTAACAATTAGCCTATTCATTCCTGCATTTCTAAATTTTTTTTTTTTTTTTTTGTGCCCCCCCAAATATTTTTTGCACCAGCCGCCACTGCTTGCAACCCACCTCCTCCCCCAGCTCCTCCTTAAACTTGTGTTTAACTTAATCAGTGTCATTCTGTTGTCATTGATGCATGCTCTGTTCTCAATAGGGGGATTTTGTGCTGCTCTCCCAGTTAAAAAATGGGAGGTTGTCCCCAGAATCTGCTGCTGTCCCCAATCTTAGCTTTCATGGAGCTTGTGAAAAGGACGGGGAATTTTGAACAAAGCCATACCGCCAAATGTAACTTCAGCAAAATATGCCAATAAAAAATAAAGGGTAATTTTTTGACTTAAGTGGTCCTGACTGATTTTTGAGATATAAACTTGCAATTAAAAAAAAAAAGGTAACTGTGACTTTTTAATTTCAGTTCTAACTTATTTTTTTTTTTGAATTGTGAGTTTACATTTAGCAATTCAGACTTTATCATTTGGAATTCTTTTTTTTTTTTTTTTTTTTTTTGAGAATTGTGAAAGCCTATAAACTTGCAGTTGCAAGAAAATAAATGTCAGAATTGTGATAAAAAGTCATAATTACCTTTTTTATGTTTTATTCTGTGGTGGAAACAAGCTTCCATGCTAAATATACAAGTTCAGTGGTAAAATAATGAGAAAAAACAAAACATAATGACCATAATTAATAAGATATTCTATTTCACAAGTCACTGAAAGTAATATCCAGTAGGGAAATTAGAGTAGTATTATGGCTTTGGTTTTTAATTGTGGAATTGTATTTTTATTGTGGTTGACTGAAAACGTTAGTTTGTTTCTGCAAAACTTGTCTGGTGTAAAACACAAACGAGATGAACTGAAGAGATTAACACTGCATTTCATATTACTCATGGGCCTGTCTGAGTGCTTTGGGTTTTGGTGAAAAGAGATGAGCTTTACAGAGGGAACTTGAGCATGGCTAGTCATTACTCCAGTTAATCAGTCACAAAGGGTAGCGATAGCATTGTGCTAATTAAAAGAGGATTGTGTGTGCTGGTGGTGGTTTCTCTCAGAGGAGTGAGCTAATGAACCAACAGCACAGAGGTCCACAGCTTTAGACCCACACCGAACCTCTTTAGTCGCCACCAGTTCTCATTTTGGAGCAAGAGAAAATCCCAATTACTTGACAAGAAGTTTGTGCATAGCAGCATCAACCCTCTGCTGTATACGGAAGAGAATTAGGGCCAAGCAATAATAAAAAAAATAAAACCATCTCGAGATTAAAGTTGTTAAATTTCGAGAAAAAAGTTGTTACATTTCGAGAAAAAAGTTGAGATAAAATGTTGAGAATAAACTCGTTAAATTACGAGAAAAAAAGTTGAGATAAAATGTTGAGAATAAAGTCATTAAATTATGAGAACAAAGTAGTTAAATTATGAGAACAAATTCGTTAAATTACGAGAAAAAAGTCATTTAATTATGAAAACAAGTTCGTTAAATTATGAGAAAAGTCATTAAATTATGAGAACAAATTTGTTAAATTGCGAGAAAAAAGTCATTAAATTATGAGAACAAATTCGTTAAATTATGAGAAAAAAGTCGTTAAATTATGAGAACAAATTTGTTAAATTATGAGAAAAGTCATTAAATTTAGAGAAAAAAAAGTCGAGATAAAGTGTTGAGAATAAAGTCATTAAATTATGAGAACAAATTCATTAAATTACGAGAAAAAAGTCATTAAATTATGAGAACAAATTCGTTAAATTATGAGAAAATTTCGAGAAAAAAAGTCGAGATAAAATGTTGAGAATAAAGTCATTAAATTACGAGGAAAAAAGTCTTTAAATTATGAGAACAAATTCGTAATTTAACGAATTTGTTCTCGTAATTGAACAACTTTTTTCTCATAATTTAACAAATTTGTTTTTGTAATTTAATGACTTTTTTCTCGTAATTTAATGAGTTTATTCTCAACATTTTATCTCGACTTTTTTCTCGAAATTTAACGAGTTTTTTCTCGTAATTTAACGAGTTTATTCTCAACATTTTATCTCGACTTTTTTTCTTGAAATTTAATGAGGCTTTTCTCGTAATTTAATGAGTTTATTCTCAACATTTTATCTCGACCTTTTTCTCGAAATTTAACAACTTTAATCTCGAGATGGTTTTATTTTTTTATTATTGCTTGGCCCTAATCCTCTTCCGTAGCTGTACAACATGCTAAATGCAGCTTAAAGGAATATTCTGGGTTCAATACAAGTTAAGCTCAATAGCGTCTTGTTGACTACCACAAAAACAATTTTACTCATTACTCCTTTTCTTTTAAAAAAAAGCACTTACAATGAAAGTGAATGGGGCCTATCCATAAAAGAAATAAAAATAAATAAATAAATAAATAAAAACATAGGCCTGGTTTCACAGAAATCCAAAAGTCTAATGTGTTTCAAAACTGCTTATACACACTATTTCTACACTCATTTTAACACACACACAAATCGCAAAGGGTACACCACTTAATAAAAAGCACACACTCAAAATCTGAATTCAGCCAAGTAATCTGCCCTTCTTCCCAGAACCCAGTGACAAAACAAGCCAAAATGAGCCAAAGTGAATAAACTTAGTACTGTGATCTAAAGCGCTTATGTTTATGTTGGAGGCTTACAGAGAGATGACTGCTACATCTCAGGGGAGTTTCATTAAAACCAGAAAACAGCTAAAAATGACAGTATGCAGGAATATACTAAATAGGGACATCTCCTGTAATTGTTTTGATAAACAAATCTGAATATACAAGGAAACAGATGCCATGTGTGTGTGTGTGTGTGTGTGTGTGTGTGTGTGTGTGTGTGTGTGTGGAGGCAAAACAATAGCCCATTAATGATCTTCAGATGTTCCTCGAGACACATCTCACCTTTAACAAACACACTCACGATTCCACGAAACACACTAAGCTCATTTGGTATTCCAGCCATGGAGCCTCGTTGCCTGAGGAAGTCATCCATTAGTGGAGAATGGGAGAGTTGTAAAGGGTTTCCTCACAAATCACTTTCTTTTCCTCTTTTCATCCCATTCGCTATCTCTTCTGCAACACTTCATTATTCTTAGGGCCATTTTGTTAATGTTTCATCCTCCTTCTGTCTTTTTTCCCCCTGACTCCCTTTAAATTAACAAGTACCTTTGAACTTTTGAACAAAAGAGTAGAATTACTGTAGAGTAGAATCTCATTCTCTTTTTTACTAGTGGACTGTAGACACACACACACACACACACACACACACACACACACACACACACACACACACACACACACACACACACACACACACATCACATATGCTCTATATATCTGTTACAGAACCTAGAGAGCTGGCTGACTGTCTAGACAGGATCATAACTAAAATAGAACGCCTTTACAACGAAATATACATGCAACATTGCCTAAAACAAGCTATATTAGAAGGCAGCAATATATATAAACATCTCACATTTAACAAACATGCTGAAGATTCCACAAAACTCACTAAGATCAGTTGGTATTTCAGCCATGGAGCCTCATTATCTGAGGAAGTCATCCATTAGCGCATAATGGAAGAGTTGTAAAGAAATTCCTCATATCAGAAACAGCTTCACAAACTTTTTTCAACCACAATTTCTGTTACAATAATTCAAATGATCACAGAAATACTATAGATCAGATATAAACAATAATGTCTATGGTAGCGATCAATATAGAGTAAATCAGCTTTTGAAAGTAACTTGATGCTTCAAATAAAGATTGTATCAATTACATTGTTATGCCAGTAGGTGGTGACAAGTGACTGTTAAAAAATGTATTTGTCATTGAATCACTCAAGAGATTCGTTCAGAAAAAAATGTGACCCGCTCTGGCAAAACGAGTCGGAAGTCGCAACGTTCTATTTTAAGATATGGGCCGATAATGTGGAAAAAACAAGATTTTTTTTTTTTTTTAAGCTAATTTCAAAGAACAGACTTTCAAAAATAATCTCCCAAAGTTTCGTAGTCCAGATAATTGAGTAAAGGTATTTAAATGGCTATTAAATTTGACATGGATTTACTAAATTCGCTGGAAATGAACTTCTCTCGTCACTTATGAGCATTTCCCGGTATCCCCTGAAACGTCACTATCTCTGCTCTCCAAATATGGTGTTACACGTTGTATAGAACCAATCAAAAAGCTTATAAATGTAAACACACTGACATAAACGCTGATTTTTATCAATGGGAAGCCCCGTTTTGATTGACAGGCATGCGATCGGTCCAGCCATCCTCCTGTCAGACTAGCGCGCGCTCTGTGTAAACAAGCTAGTAGATCTCCTCAGAAAGATTCAAGTTCAGTACTGTATAGTGTATAGTAAGTTCTGTATGTGTAAGTTAGTTCTGTTTATTAATAATATTTGAGAAATGTCGCTGTCAAAAGAGAAAAAAGTGGCCAAAGCTTTAAACTCACTGGAGGCCGCTAACCTATAAGATCTGCTGCTCTCACTTTCTCTCTCTCTCTCTCTCTCTCTCTCTCTCTCTCTCTCTCTCTCTCTCTCTCTCTCTCTCTCACTCACACACACACACACACACACACCCTCTCTCTCAAGCAAAAATGTAGCACCTCTATTCAATCTTTCTGATTTTAGTAAATCTTTGTAAAAGTGCCTTATAAAATATTAATTCAAATAAATATTTTAAAATAATTTGAGCTTCAGCCTGGTTTAATATCATATATATATATATATATATATATATATATATATATATATATATATATATATATATATATATATATATATATATATATATGTCTTTGGTCAAATTAAGCTGTAAAATAAATAGTTTATCAATTGGAAAAAGAGGGCAGACGACCATAATTCAAATGGGTAAATCTTTAAAACCATTCAAGGTATGACTTTAACTGGGATATCATTTTAAAGCTTATTGTCTCATCTTTGCATTGATACCAAAATCTCAATTTTGAAATTTGGGTCACTGTGACTCATTTTGCTGGATCAGGTCAAAAATAATATTTTTTTTTTCAGAACCTCTAAAAAATGACATGCTATTTTGTGTAGTTGCCATTCAGTATCATGTAAGAATCGTGATCTCTGTTTTAAGCATAAAATCATGAATCTCAATTTCAGTTTTCATCTCAATCTCAATTTCAATGTGTCATTTCAGTTCTACTTTCTGAGTATGAATGATCATATGCAGTAAAAGACAACAATACTTGAGCACTGTAAAAGGTTTTGACTGCTTTTCTCCTGTGTGATTTCATGAGAGTCTCTTCAGACTTTAGAACTGTACATGATTGATGAGCTTCTAGAACTGTTGACCTCCAATCAAAACTCCACAAATTGATCAAATAAATAAAAACAGTATAAATAAAAATGAATAACAGTTTTCTCTTAGTCTTATTAAATGCAAACAATAAGTGCAACCATAATCAAAGTACTCTTTCAAAATTACAATTTTCTTCAAGCATGATTCAGAGCTGAGAGATGGTTACAACTACACAAGCCAGCCTAAGATATCTTTCATATTGGGAGATATTTGCATGCATCAGGGAGCCGCTTTCAAAATGTGGGGGACTGAAATCCCATTTGAATGCGTGCTTGCGTTTTACTTTCGTTTTCGTGATCACGCGTACTCTGTGTATAGAGAACGGTGGTGCTGAGCGCGAATTCTACAAGATAAGACATTTATCCAACAGGCTCTGTTGTGCAACGAATCCTCCGCCATGGTCTTGTCAGTCATCTCGTCACTTACTCTCGTCACGTGATCATTGAACACTGATTCCTGCTGGATTACATAAAGCCCTGCAGCTCGTGTTGGATGAGCATTATCCATCTGAATTAAATAGTTTTTATTTCTATAAAAGCAAAACGACAGTGGAGGAGTAATGTGAACGTAGCGGTGGCATATTCTGTCCTAAGTTCACTCTCACACTCCATCATGGTAATATCGCGAGACATCTTTTCACCTCGATGAGAAATCTCATCACATTATAATCACAAGATCTCATCACACCCCAAGATGACAGTCTTTGTCCCTTGTTTTATGACTGTTAAATCACAAAGAAACGGGAAGTGCGACAAATCTTTTCTCCCCTATTTTGATGAACATCCAAGTGTGCATTGGATTATTGGTTCCAGTGCATGGGGACTTGGTTCTATACATTGGTTTTTAATTGGATTTTGAGATGTCGGCATTGCACTCAAAAACTGAGGTGGATAACACATATATATATATATATATATATATATATATATATATATATATATTTATATATATAGACATATAGATGAAACTTTCACAATATGATATATAATATATAGAGTGAATTCCAACTTTAAACTCCACATCACATCACTCTTTCAATGTGTCCTTCTACACCCAAGAGCTGATCGGGGTAATTCCCACTGCCATCGCATCACACACTTGAAATTCTAGTATAAAAGTTCAGACAGTGGTGTAAAGGGAGGAATCTAAGCTATTTAATACACCTCCATTGAACAACAGCAGTCTAAATCCACATCACAAGAGAAAAAGCCAGACAGCAATTACTGAGCTTAATACTTTTTACCCCCTCAGGGGTTAGAAAACTCACTTGAAACCACATCAAGAATTATGCATACCTAAGGGCTTACCCATTTATAAAAAGAAAAAAGAAATCCTCTCAAGGGATGTTACAACTTAATGAGATAATTCTGAACAAAATGTGAAAAACATTAATGCTGAGTATCTCTAAAAGCTGTAACAGTGCCTTTTATCCCATTTCACACTAGTCTTGTCTTGACCTGAGGTGTACTCTGGACTGATAGCAGCTACGAAATTGCTGACTGGGTCAAGTCTGGGACGTAATGTTAATATTAAAAACACCTGAAAGCATCTGTTCTCCCTCAGGTAGAACCAATGGGCAACTGACCACTGAGTCGGTGCTACAATATGCAGATGCATCATGTATAATTACTCAATTAAGTCACAGAGAGATTCTATAAACTAAATTTCAGTGCTTCAATTAATTAACTTTGGATTGTGCTAGTAGATGAAAAGGTCAGTGTAAAGCACATCTCTTGTGGAAAGGAAGCATGTAGTGTAAGATTCTGAAATGAAATGAGCTTCAAAACATTACTGCTACATGATGCAGCTTCAGCTCGCAATTTGAAAGTAACTAATGTAGAGAAACTGCATTTTTTTTAATATTGACTTTGCTGGTTTGTATGCTGTTTTATAAAACAAATAGCATGGCGCTATTAAATTTACTATTGCTTGGCAACCTTTTAAGGGATATTTCATCCAAAAATGACAATTCTGTCTTCATTTACTCACCATTATTGTTCCAAACCTGTATGAGTTTCTTTCTTCTGTTGAACAAAAAAGAAGATATTTTAAAGAATGTTGATGACCAGACAGTTGGCAGTAGCCATTGACTTCCATAGTATTTTTTTCCCCCTTCTATATGGAAGTAAATGGCATTCTTCAAAATATCTTCTTTTTAGTTCAACGGAAGAACTCACAAAGGTTTTGAACTATTTTATTGGTCTGATTAACCAAACTCTCCAACAAAATATATAATTTAAATATTAAAAGGAACTTACTATACAGGCACTTCATATGTAATGGTCTTAGATGATTATTTAATTGCATTTAATAAATCACACTTTCAATTAAATGCGCAACTTTTTTTTTTTTTTTTTTTTTTGTATGCATTGAGGTTAGTTTTCATTGCATTTACAACTGTTTTGACTGTGTGTGTGGCGTTTCGAGCTCTTCCCATCACTACGTGAGACTGTTTAAGCATTCAATACTCCTAAATGTTTTACGGTATCATTGAGTATTTTTGTACGTATTGCATACCTGTAAACAGGTAAGAAGCCTCAGCTTGGCTTCCCAATTCCATTAGAAGACATGCGCGATTGTGCAGTAGCGCTACTTCACTGAGTCTAGTGGCCTAGACTCTACTGAGTCTAGGGGCAAACTATACCATTTAAAGCAAAACAAAACATTTAATGCAGGTTTTTGTTTAAATTTATTAAGGAAATATAAGTAAAACAAAAGTTCTATTCTAGACCATGCTTTGGACCATCATGTGCAAATATGCAAGGCTTAAATTGGATTCCATAGTAATTTATGTACCTATTTATCCCAGTCATGCCATATTCCATGTAAATTATCCATTAACCCGGAGCTGCCCTCGTTACAATTCACTAAAGACTCATTGTCTTACATTGGGTTTTTAAAGCCTAATGTGTCTGGACAGGAAATGTGTTCTACACTCCCAGTAATTACTTATTAAACTAATTAATGACTCTCCACAGCATACTAATACGTTTTTTTTTCTCTGGACAGCTATTGTCTTCAAAGGCATACAATAAATATATAGTTGAAAATGAGAGTGTCTTGCTTGCTGTGAGCAGTGAAAAAAAGCAGTGGCGTTATGTAATTTTTGATGCCAGCAATGTTTCTTGAGTTGTGAATATGTAGACTGAAATGTCTTCCCAACTCTCAGCGAATTTTCATTTTCTGAGAAACTATTCCCCCATCTAAAAAATGCATTGATGTATCATGCACAATAAGACCAGGGGTAATTATATAGAAAGTAAAAATAGGGTCAACAAAATTTGGAACAGCCATAAATAATTTTGACTTTGTCTGTCAGTTTGAAAAAAAAGGGACAAAAATCACTTTGCAGTATTGCATTTACAATGAAAAATTCCGAGGCATGTTAATTAAAATAGAAATTATAGCAACAAGATCTACACATTATACATGTTAACATGAGATTAGTGTGATGTAACTGCTTTCTAATCTTGATAACTTGAGGCCTTCTGTAAAAGAATATTTTTCAAAGCTGGTGTTGTACAGCAATGAAACCCACATCTACACAGATTGAATATTCACACATCTAATATTCTATAAATATGACAGCAGTCCCTGTATTTATTCACTAGGACTTGACATTCCATCTGTCTGTTTTCGAAACACTGATTCTGTCACTGAGCTTATGCTCATCTCCATCTGCTCAGCACTTCAGCAGTCTTGTATTTTCAGCGTACACATCCTCTTCATCTCTGAGTCCAAAGGTTATGGCAATAATAGCAAAATAACGATTTTGAAAAAAAAGTGTGACCATTGGGATACGCTGAGATGCTTGACCTTTAGCCTCCATGTTCTGGTCAAAAAGCTGCAAAACCACATGCAACGCCAACTTTCCAATCAATTCATAAACTAATCCTAATTTCCTGATCCTAATTTCCTAAAATCAAGTCCCACCTTGTTTTTTTTTTCCCTCTTGAATATCCCTTTTCAATCAGAACTTTTTCACATTGAAGTAAAATGAGTTGTATTACGTTGAATTTAAATGTTCAAAATGGCACATCAGGGGAATATGGACCTCCAATTATAACTAAGATGTTTCTGCAAGCATATATGAATTAAACTGCATATTTTCCATATTGAACAGAATTTAGAGAGTTATGGGCTGGTGGTACTTGAGACATTACTGATGATTCAGTGTTTCAGTGAAGACAAAAGGTACAGTCATTGTTCTGCAAATTTTTCAATAGGAATCAATGCAATTGTGTTATTCGTATATATGTTTTCGTCGACTGAGAAACCAAAGACTGTTACTGAGTTTTTGAAATGAGCGCATGCGTAAGAACAACCCCCCCTCCTTTCAAGGGAACGCCTCCCAAAACTCATGCACGTTTACCACCGGCATTCACTGTGTCGTGTTAGTGGATTCATTACGTGGGACTCACCGCAGGTAACTCATAATCTGCAGTTGTTACTCCTGTCTCCGGACAAAAACATCGTATGCGGCGCCTGTGGAGTGTGGAAAGTTACTGGAGCGCGCAGCCGCGCTCATCTCTCACAAGGAATGTCATGGCAGTGATTGACAAGCCAGAGGGCCAATCCGCGCACGTCTCTCACAAGGAATGTCACGGCAGTGATTGACAAGCCAGAGGGCCAATTGGCTGATGTTTTTAAGGCCCTACCTCGTGCACAGATGATGTATATTAATATTATTCCTTTCAGTGCACCTAATAAATAGTCTTTTATCAGTTAGTAAAGACAGTTTCAAGTAATATTGCAAAAATGTATAAAACAAAACATCCTCTTTAGCACCTTTAAGGGCGAAAAATGTCACCATGCAGATTTTGCAAGGTGGTCACATGGATTTGCCACATTTACCAATGGAACGATGACTGCACCTTACAGGTCATGTTAAAATACATTCTTGTAACTGCTATTAGTATGCCATTAATGGGTTTATCTCCCCAAAAGTGTAAACATTGAGCCTCCCAGACACCATCAGAACATTGAGAGTGGTCCACTCAGATCTGTCAATCACTTTCCAACTCAACCAATAATGAGAGTTTGGGCTACTGTAGCAGGCAGAGCTAGGGGGTGTTTAGCCAGTGTGAGACCATGAGTGACGCTTTACATGGGAAAAGACTTTCAGCTTTGGTTACAGAAGTACAAGCCAAAATTCGTTGCATTTAGACCTTCAAAGTTTAAACGGGTCATGAACGTGCCAAAGCGAATGGGGCAATACGATACAACCCGCTACAATGGATGCTTCAATATCAAACATCATCAGGGTAGACAGCATCAAACAATTGTAGTGCATCATGTTAAAAAATTGTTGGTGTGACAGGGCTTGAATTTCAGTGTGGGATTGTGCATATTGCACATCATTTTGCTCATTCCCGCAGATTTTGTGCTCACACCCAAAGTGTGGCACATAAAGTCGCATCTCAGTAATAAATCGAGTTGTTTTCGCTGTTTATTGCACTTAAACAGTCAAATACACACAAAATAACGTCAAAACTCCGGTCTTGGCGAGTTGAAAAAGAAAATGCATGTGTAACAGTATTAATGATCCGTGCGTCAGGTCTTAAAGTGACAGCAGCCTAATATACCTGCTGCCAAATTATGATTTTCCCCATGGTGTCAATGTCAAAATTGTGGGAAGTGAAAATGCTATATGTGGCTACTAACTTTGGAAAATCACTAGCCACAGTGGCTGGTGAGCAAAAAAGTTAATGTCAAGCACTGTATATGAACAGAAAGCAAAAAAGGACATGAGGAATGTCAAATCTGTAATGATGCCGAGAAGAATTGATTCTCACAGATTTGGCCTCAACCAAAATTCATACCTTACCTTCGAATGAGTGAGGTTTTCCAGACAATTCTGTTCAATGTCACCCTCATTTGTCTCACCTATAAGGTATTGGAGCATGAAATGCGCTGCTGGTTCAGACAGCTATGGGCCATTGCTGCCAGACAACTGTCCTGTGCACCCGAGTACAGCTACAAGCACATCCCGTAAAAACATTCAGATTATTCTGTTACATTTAGAAGTCTATCCTTTAATAAAGGATAAAGTGATAAAAGTGATGGATTCAGACGTTGGAGCAACCATGGTACTGAATGATATTTATGTTCCATGTTATTTACATGATTCCCCAAAGTACTTAGTATAGGTCCAAATCAGCAATAGGTAAATATATATTGCAAGACAGTTTATAATTTAGCAGTTAGCGAATATTTGGCATATATGATGATGGTGATGAAGAACGATGATCGAGAGCAGATTGTTCAGGAGAAATATGATGTTAACAATGGACAATATATCTATCAATATTTCATGGATTTAGATGTTTTTTATCAAAACCGACTTACAAATGAGGAATACAAGCAATTCATCCTAAGGAGGCAATAACATGAGATGTTTTAAACATTGTCTTGAATATAGGGAAAGCATAGAAGATTTTTTTGTGAAAGCACAGAAGAGTCAACGTGATGCAGTTACTCAAGATCATTTCTTTTAGCTGTTTCTTGAATATTGTAAGGGATTCGACTGCATATGAAGGTCACATAGTTCACTAACATGACGTAAATATGAAAAAAAAAAAATGAACTTATCTGAATTGAATATTAATATTACAACTTTTCATGTTACAAAATAATGCAAATAATAGCAGAAATCTCCCTAAATGCGTTATGCTCTTTTGAGAGACGTGAATGCTTTTCTCTTCAGTCATGCTTTAACACTCCAGTGCTAAACTAAGATGTCTGTCTGTACTAGAAAGCATCTGTGTCATGTATTTCATCATATAGTAGAGGAGGATGCTCTTCAGGGGAAAATCCAATCCCCCTTTCTGTTAAACTAAGTGTTATTTAGAGTAAGAGGAGAAGAAAGAAGTTGTTTGTTCTCCGCGTCTCTGCAGACATGAATAATTCTCAGGCAGAATATACAGTTTTCCATTTTCCTCAGTCAAGGCTGATTCTTACAGCTCAGGAAGACAAAATTATTAAATGGTGCTGGGATCTAGGAATGTTTACCAGGCACACACACACTAATGCATTTTCAGACATGATCCATGAGCAAATTCCAAGGATCACTGAACCCAAAAAGCACAATTCTGATAAGAACAAGTGTTTGTGGTGGCCCGATAGTGATGAGGTTGTATTGTGTCTTTGGCATAGTGAATGGTGAAGTTTTCATTTGCTTTCTCTGCCTGTGACATCAGCCATCAGACACATGACATTATTTTTCTCCTCCGTTATTTCTTGTTCTCATGAAATGGTTTTTCCATTTTCCATAGTTTAATGTTGCTATAGGGGCACTGTGAAACATGGAGAAAAAAAGTCAACAATATTGAGTAAGTTTAGTCATTTTATCTAGTTGTCAAAAATGTAATGCAAATACAATGAAAATTATTTTGACAATCATTTTGACAAATAAATTTTTATTGATAAATTTTTTTTTTAACTGCAATTTGCATGATGATTAAAAAAACATGCACGATAGGCCTACTTTTACTTTGGACACTGTTTCAAGCAATGCATTGTTTTTTTAATCACTTTTCAGTACAAATGCATTGTTTTTCACCATATTTTTTGATAATATTGTGATGTAAACATTTGCATATATTGCTCATCCCTAAATATACTAAGTGTTATTCAAATAGTAAAGTATTAAAGGGGACATGTTATGAAAATCTGACTTTTTCCGTGCTTAAGTGATATAATCGGATCCCCGGTGCTTCTACCAACCCAGAAAACAAACAAAAAGCCTTTCTCTGCAAGCATGGGAAAAAACGAGCCGCTCAGATTTTGCTCCCCTAGTGACGTAGGAAGGGGATCTTATTATAATATTACCATCCCTTAATCTGCAGGTTTCCACCCATGGCGCCGTCATTTTGTTTTTGCAAGTGACAACGGTGTAACAGTTATAACATCATGGCAAAAGTTCGAGCAAACTGTTACTGACAATCGTCAGTTTGGCTGCGTAAGATTCTCCAGCTTTGTTGTTGTTGAGCAACCGAAGCGTGAGCTGTTAAAGCTCCGCCCTCTTCTGGGGCCGGGAGCAGCAGCTTATTTGCATTTAAAGGGACACACACAGAAATGGCGTGTTTTTGCTTACACCCAAATAGAGGCAAATTTGACAAGCTAAAATAAATTATCTATGGTATTTTGAGCTGAAACTTCACAGATACATTCTGGGACACCAGAGACTTATATTACATCTTGTAAAAGGGGCATAATTGGTCCCATTTAAGTTTATCTAAGTTTGACCACGATTCACACTAAATCCTTATGCTGTTATACTTGCAGGAGACATGAGTGTGAATCCCTTTCAGCAAAAGAGGAAATTTCAGCCGACAGAACAGGGAATATTATGGAAAACAAGTGTGAACCAAGGTTGAGATTTAAAGGAAGATAATGACAAGAGCACAGAAACAATGAGTGAAAGAGGGCATGATGCTAAACTATGAATACCATCACAGGTGGACATACAGCCTGTGTTCATATGTAGATGTAGCCAGATTTCCTCAAGAAAACCTTTGGAAGACTGAAGAATTTTGCAAAAGAGTAAACTACTGAAAGACTGGAAAATGCTGCAGAGACGGATCATCTCTCTACACACACACAGTGTTTGTAGTGATGCTTCGTAAATACCAGCGATTTTGGCTCTTGTTCTGGTTCCTCTAAAATCCTCACTGATCTGGGGATGTGATCCTTTCAAAGTACTTTCTTCTTTTTTATATATGGAGACTCAAATAGATTTCCTACTTCCTGTTATTTATTCTTTCTCTCAAGACCCATTCCATTCCACTGTTTTTCCACACCAACTGTTCCTGGTAATCCAAAATACACTCTTTATTGGCGTTAGGGTTGTCAAAAGTACAGACTTCGGTACCAAGTCGGTACTGAAATTTTAAAAATGTGACGATGCCAGCAATTCTCTTTAGCATTTTGAGTGGATTTTTAAACACCTCTGATTGGCCATTGTGTTCACACGCTCAACAGATATGTCTGTGATTGGCTACAATGATCAAATGTTTTTAACATTTATTAGGGAACTCGGTGCACTCGGTGAAGAGTGTCAATGTCTACTGATGTCTATTTACAACATTTGATCATTGTAGCCAATCACAGACATACCTGTTAAGCACGTGAACACAATGGCCAATCAGTGGTGTTTAAGAATCTGCTCAACAGTGCTAAAAATGTTAGGGGGGTAATGCTGGTATTGTCAAATTTGAAAAATGCCATTAGTGACTTGGTACCGAAGTCGGTACTTTTGATAACCCTAATTGGCATCCATGGTTCCATAAAGAACCGTTAAAATCCATGGAACCTTTCCATTGCACAAAAGGTTCTTTACAGTAGTAAAAGGTTCTTTAGATTTTTAAAATGTTCTTCACACTAAGAAAAATATGGTTCTTTTAAGAACTGTTCTCTGAAAGATTCTTTGGGGAACCAAAATGGTTCTTCTATGGCATCACTGTGAAAACCCCCTTTTGTAACTTTATTTTTAAGAGTGTAGGATGCTAAAGGTAGCCTAAACGGTATCATTGATATCCCAAAAGGAATCAACACTATTCCACAGGTGCAGTGCGAAGACATTAAATTAATCATAAAATAACTTTTTAAATTACTGCATCATGATAAAGTCAGAAGGGGCTTTCGCTCTGGGTAACTCAGTTATAGGACCTAGCCACCAGGACGGTCCCCCAAGAACTAAATTTCCTGGTTGCATTTGCACCGCCAGTAGGAGCTCTGAGGTGACGTAAGCTAGCTGACAGTAGCTGCATTTCCATTACCCTTCAAATTGCGCAAATTGAAATTGTGAATTGAAAATATGCCTTATGGAAACACGCAAAAACTTCTATATATTGCAAAAAAGGTTTTACGCTCACGTGAGGTGGTTTTTCAGACAGTTCAAAAAAAAAAAAAAAAGGAATATTTCACAAAACTGCAATGGAAACACTAACAAATCACCTGGCATACGTAAAAGACAATCATTCTTCACAAGATGGCACGGTATGTTTGGACAGAAGACCAGACAGAGTTCCTTATTAAACTCATAAAAGAAAACAAAATTATGGGAATACTGGATTCTAAACAACAAAGAAATGCCACAATTTATCAAGATCTCGAAGCAGATAGGAGGGAGAAACACCCAGAAACACCTCATACATGGCCGCTCCCAAGTATAAGAGCTTTCTTTGTCATTAATGCTTGGTTAAAACGCTTACATATCCTTTGATTAAAAATAATGGCTAGTGCAGTGGCTGCGATATACTTAAACCTTCTAACATCCGTTGCCATGATTTTTGGACTGACTTACCACAAGAGGAAAACATTAAGTGTCGCATAACATCGGTTAATGGAAACACCGTCATTCTGTAATAGTTTTTTTATCTACATTTAGAAAATATTTGGCTAGTGATATAATTTAAGCGCGACATTCAACAACGTCAATAACCGGAGGATGGAGGACGCCGTGATCGGTTGAGAAATGCCTGGACTTTGGCGTCGGTCCATCTATCGCTGTTTTCCTTGTTCTTTGGAGTAAGTATATGTAAACTGTGTTTACACAGATTTTTAAAAATGTTTCGTATGACATGCGTTCAGCCGATCAACCCGCACACTGATAGGTACTATTGTTCTGGGTTAGATCCTACTCTGAACAAGTAGGAATTTAATCTCTCAAGAGGCGTTCCTTTTACTAAAATCTTTCCCAGTTCCTGCAGTGCAAACATGCCAATAAAGCAGATACTTCCACCTCTAGTTAGAGGACCTATGAAAATGTATATCTGGTGCGAAAGCCCCTTGAGCTGATATACACATTATTTTCTTAACAACATATAGGCATTCAATTTGTGAAAGGATTCATTCAACTATTATTTAGGGCTTTAGGGAAGCGGTGCAACAGGTAGCTGTCTCAAATGACCCTGTTTTCTTTGTTATCTTTGCTGAAAAGTGCAAATTCATTATTCTGATATAGCTGAGTGATTAATTAGCCTCACACTGCTGAAACAATAAAGTCTTTAGCATATTGCTAAACAAAAACACTATTCAACACATCACTAAACAATAAACTCCGACATGGAATGAACGTTTAAGCATAAAATTAAAAACAAGTTGTTGTAAACAGGGTTGTTAACACTCTTAAATCTCTGCATGAAGAAGCCCTCAAGCACGTATAATATAAGAAACACATGCTCTTGCTTCTTAATGCACAAAGGTTGTAAGACAATGTGAAGCATTTTAATGTGTACAAAAAAGGTTATTTTGCTGTGTGTGCTGTGTAATATTACATACGCTCTGCAATGCATTGGATAATAACCACACAATTCAAAACTAGTGCTATTGATGTCAATAAAATTTACACAGAGACTCATTGGATTATTTTAATAATCAGTCTTTGAAATGCCATCTACAGAAATTTCCATATCCAAAAGACATAGCCTACCACCTATATGAGATTGTTTTTTTGGACAATAAGTGCCGACATGCAACACAAGGTTTCTGTGTAGACCTGAATTCCTCACTCTGTGAGAAATGCTCCTGTTGACACAACATGTCTGCTCAGATTTGCATGTTCTGATAGCAGTGGATCAGGGCTGTGACCTTTGACCTGCACCATTGGTTGCTATATTCAGGAGTTGTTATTCTGAACAGCAGAACTTTTTTCTGGAGTCAAAGGTGATTCTATGGCAAGCTTTCTGCAGGGTTTTAATGCAGTGGGTGCTTCCACCCTGAACCAAATGTGAACATGAGCGCTTTATAAGTAAGAAGGGGACTTACAGCCATTTTAACTTCATTGTGAATGGAGCTCAAGGTCTTTCTTTCCCATAGTTCTCTTTCACTATGACAGAAGCATCACATTTTTATGAGGCCTGCAGGCAACTCAAACTTTTCTTGTTAGAGTATATCTAAATCTCACAGGAAATATCACTGTGCAAAAGTGTAAAAAAGAAAGTATCAGGTTCTTCAAGTTAGTATCTTGAAGGGATAGTTCACCTAAAAATGAAAATGCTGTCATTTGCTAACCTTCAAATTGTCCCAAAACCATTTTTGTCCTTCCATATGTACTTTTTGAGGCTTAAAAATGTTGATTAAATAGACCTTCAATGGATGGACAAAAATGATGATGAGAGAATGCTAAAAACATATTAATTTTTGAGTGAACTACCCATTTAAAGGACTAGATCACTCCAGAATTAAAATTTCCTGATCATTTTCTCACCCCCATGCCATGTTTATGTCTTTCTTTCTTCAGTCAAAAAATAAATTAAGGTTTCTGAGGAAAACATTCCAGGATTTATAGTGGACTTATAGTGGGGTTCAACGGGTTGAAGGTCCAAATGTCAGTTTCAGAGCAGCTTCAAAGGACACTACACAATCCCAGACAAGAAATAAGGGTCTTATCTAGGGAAAGGATCACCATTTTTTAACGAAAAAAAGACAATTTATATACTTTTTAACCATAAATGCTCATCTTGCACTACCTTTTGATGTGCCACGTATTACGCAATCACGTTGGAAAGGTCATGCGCAGTGGTGTAGTCCCAAAAATAACTGTATTCTACAAGTTATAGCCAAATTTACCACACACAATTAATACAATAAAACATGATAAATTATATTAAGGGTGGGTCATTATTTTAAAAAGCTTTCTAATAAATGTTGGTGCAAAATGATGTTTTTTCCTCTTTTCATCAGTCTTTTGTTCATTTGTTCATCAATCTGTAACATCATGTTTTAAAGTGTTTAACTCTCAATAGAATTCAAATGGATCGCACATTTTATCATCAGTGTCATGATAGGAATGGCTCGTGGAAATCTTATCACATTTTTGGAGCGTGATAAGATTCAGAGTAGGGCTTTAGCTATAGGGTGATTCGCATGCCACTGATGCATTAAATAAACCGGGCTGATGGTCCAGATCCCTATAATGCCCCCGGGGTGCTTTTAACGTGTATCGATAAAGGAACGGATAGCTTTTCTGACCTGCAGTATCCTGATATGTACAACTACCTCATCAACTTTCCCTCTCCGGAGACACTTTAAAAAAAAAAAAAAAAAAAACCTGGATGGGTACAAATGGACACAATCTAATTTTGTGATGAATATTCAACTTTGGAGTCTGCTGGCTAAAACCTGCTTCGTCATCATTGGAAGGGTAAGTCAACTGTATTGTTAGGTAATGTAATCGGCCCTAGCTGTCCTTGTTTGTAGGTAGCCAGCATAGCTATATCACCGTGAGTACAGTAGACATCATAAATGTCATGAAATCTTAAAGGTGCCCTAGAATTAAAAATTTAATTTACCTTGGCATAGTTGAATAACAAGAGTTCAGTACATGGAAATGACAAACAGTGAGTCTCAAACTCCATTGTTTCCTCCTTCTTATATAAATCTCATTTGTTTAAAAGACCTCTGAAGAACAGGCGAATCTCAACATAACACCGACTGTTACGTAACAGTCGGGATCATTAATATGTACGCCCCCAATATTTGCATATGCCAGCCCATGTTCAAGGCATTAGACAAGGGCAGGACGTCTGGATGTGCACAGCTGAATCATCAGACTAGGTAAGCAAGCAAGAACAATAGCGAAAAATGGCAGATGGAGCAATAATAACTGACATGATCCATGATATTGTGAGGTTGCTTGTTTAACGTTCATTGTATTCTATCTGTTTTTTTTTTGTTTTACATTATTTTCTATCAAGGACTTTTATTTTGAGGTTGAGTCCTCGAGGAGGAGGATGTAATGGGAAGGGGAGGAGCTAGAGCAAGAGTGAGTGTTCGGGCACGAAGTGAGGTGTTGTTTTTGCCCAGTTCTAACACTCTGCTCAATAAAAGTTATTAGCCGTTAATATTTCAAGTCCATCGTCTTTATTGAAATCAACCCATGAACAGTTAAACCTCACGCCTTACATATTTATTGGTGGCAGCGGTGGTGGTTTTCTGCATCTTTGGAGAAGTTGCTGTTGGACTGGTATGGTGACAAAGACGAAAATATATGATAATCGCTGTCTATTCTTCATATATGCTGGATCAGTTGTTGTACGGGTTATTTCACACTGAAACGCTTTTTGCTTAACGTGCAGCGTTTTCAATTACATGGACTGTATTCTGACGGACTACATTTATAACTTTAGAGCAGCTTTATTGTTTTCACCATCGTGTGAGTTTTATTTTCATGTTTAGTTATTTGATTATTTCGTTTTATTTTGGTGAAAAAGAGTAAAAATGCCTGCTTCTCGACGATTCGAAGTTGGCTCTTTGCCAGGATTTGACGGCGCTCACATTTTCTGAACCGTGTGCGCGTTGCTCCCTCCTGTGGCGCACTTCGGTAACTGCACATAGCCCAAAAACAAAAGGAGAAAGCACTGAGACTTATAAAATAGACTTCTTTGATGTGTTCATCTACATTATTATTTGCATCCTACAAAAGTCACAGTATAACCCTAACTGGAAAATAATCTTTATCAATAAAATACTGGACTGAACTGGTACAACGCTGCATTGGCAGCACTTTTTTTCAAACATGGCAGAAGACAATGTAATAACTCCACAAGTGCACTTCAGAGCTGTTTTACCTCCAGACTTCACTGGGGATGGCAATGAAAGCTTTTCTCAATGGGCTCGTCGTTTTCAAGTATGCTGCGAGACCTCAGGTATGGACAAACCTCAGCTGGCCAAAGTACTTCCTTCAAGATTGGCAGGTGCTGCATTCAGTTATTGGGATAGTTTGTCAGATGACATAAAATCTGATTACGACCGTACATGCAGCAAAATGGCTGCAGTTTTCGACCAAAAACAGCTACTAAGAACTTTTCAAACATACTTGAATGCCAGACCGCGTCTGAGTAATGAGCCATTAGAAGTGTATGCTGCTGAATTGACCCACCTTGTTCACCAAGCTTTTCCGGATTATGGACAATCTGCCATTAAAGGTGAAATTTTGCGACGTTTTATAGCTGGACTGGAACCTGCATTGCAAACTAAGCTGTACGAGTTTGGTGTTGCTACAATTGATGATGCAATTAAAGTGGCTGGTCGGTGTGAAAGGGGACGTTCCACAGCCACTGAGCCTTTTCCTCTGCCGACATCCTCTACACCTCAGCCTGCCGTTGTACACAGCCTCACAACTGAGTCTGCCAATATGCTTGCAGCACAGCTCAGTGACCTCCATCTGAAAGTAGACAAACTTCAGTCTGTTGTTTCTATGCTGACACAGCCTAAGCCTCATCACAGCAGTGCTGTCTCATCTCCTGAACGCCACTTCGCCCATCGTCGGAGATCACCTTCACTTGAGAGATCTAAAGACGATCACTATATGCCATCGTCTCGCTATCAACATTTCACTGCATCTGATGAGCCATACTTCAGAGGACGATCTCCTGTACGTTCCAGTATCAGCCACCGCAGACCACAAGGGAGCCCCAGGTCAAGTTATCATCAGCAGCAAGGCCATGACAGACCCATATTCTATGAGAGTAGAGATACCCGCTTTAGCCCTCAGCGAAGATATGCTGCATATGATGACTCAGTGACACCTCAACCCAGCTATAGGCATCATTTGAAGGATGACAGCAGCCCAGGGAGAAACCGAGATCGACAGAGGGGTGAGCAGTATTACAGACATCGCTCTCCAAGTCCACAACGACCCTATTCACGGCATGTACATTTCACTGAACATCACCGTTCGGGAAACGAATGGTAGCTGGAGATGGGGGCCAATCTTCAGTTCAAATGTCAGTGGCCCATAGCGACAACACAGTCACACCTGAGGACTCCACAGTTTGGACCCCATACATAAAAGGACTCATCGAGGACCAAGAAGTCAGTGTTTTCCTTGACACGGGTGCTGGTTTGTCACTCATTAGTGAGGCCTTGCGTCAACGCATCCCTGCACTGAAACATCGGCCCTTACTGAAAAGTTTCCAGGTGGCACACACACTGACTGGACATCAATTAGATATTTTAGGTTCATTAACTGTCACATTACGCCTTGGGTCACACATTTTCAGTATAGACATGTATGTTGTAAGAGACTCTAGACAGGATGCCCTTCTTGGGTGGGACTTTTTCAAAACACATGGTGCCTCAATTGACACAGCCTCTGGTGTTTTCATGTTCAAGAATGAAACAATTTCTCTTCTCAGTTCCTCCCAAGCATTGCCTTTTTGCTGTAATGTGTTCTTGCTCTCACAGGTCTCAGTCCCACCCTTGACAGAGATTGTTGTTCCTGCCTCAGTAGCATGTGTATCTGAAACAGGTAGTCAGCTCCATGGTTTTCAAGGTATCCTAGAACCAAATGTGTCATTTGACAAAGATTTAGCTGTTGCTCGTAGCTTCTCTAATGTGGAAAACGGGCTCACTGTTGTTCATCTACTTAATCCTACACACCAAGACATTGAGCTGCCCAAACAGGCCCATTTAGGTCAGTTCTACTCTGTGCGTAACATTCCTTCTGATTTCTATAGGCCTGTGGACACACTTGTAGCTCAGGTTAGCCTGCCAAGCCCTTCATGCAAAATACCTGATGTTCACATGGGTACAGACACTCTTACTCCCAATGAGGTGAAAGTAGTTCACTCCCTCCTACAAGAGAACTGTGATGTCTTCAGTACTTCTTCTACTGATCTAGGTCGAACTGATTTGATTAAGCATAGCATACACACATCCTCTACGTCCCCTGTACGTCAGAGGGCATATCGTACATCTCCTGTCCTACGAGAAGAAATCCACAAACAAGTACAGAAACTTCTTGATGCTGACTTAATTGAGCCTAGCCATAGTCCATGGGCCTCCCCAGTGATACTTGTTCGTAAGAAGGATGGATCTTACAGATTTTGTATCGATTACAGACGTTTAAATTCGATTACAATCAAAGATGCACACCCACTCCCACGTGTGGATGACAGTTTGGATGCCCTTTCTGGAGCCACCCTCTTTAGTACATTAGATTTGTCAAGTGGCTATTGGCAGATTCAAATGGATGATGCTAGTAGGGAAAAAACTGCCTTTACTACGGGTGATTCCCTGTATCATTTTAAGGTCATGCCAATGGGCCTTACTAATGCCCCCCCGACATTTCAGCGATTGATGGAGCTTGTTCTTCGTGGCCTTCATTGGTCTAAGACTTTGGTATATCTTGATGACATAATAGTCTTCAGTAAGACCTTTCAAGATCACATCCACGATCTCTCTGACGTGTTTAGTAGATTGCGGCAAGCTGGTCTCAAACTCCATCCTCAAAAATGTCAGTTTTTCAAGCGATCTGTACTCTTTCTAGGACATGTGGTTTCAAAGGATGGCATTCAACCAGACCCCAAGGTGACTGAGAAAGTGTTGAACTGGCCTCGTCCAACTACACCTACAGAGGTTAGAGCTTTCATAGGCCTTTGTTCATACTATCGCCGTTTTATCAAAGATTTTGCGGAAAAAGCAGCTCCCTTACACAGTCTGACGAGGAAACATGCCAAATTCACTTGGAGTGAACAATGTGAAGACACTTTTCAGTATTTTCAGAATGCTCTATCTTCCCCTCCTATCCTCACTTACCCTGATTTCAGCAAGTCTTTTATTCTACATACGGATGCATCTCACCACGCAATTGGCTCCGTTCTTGCACAACAACAACAGGGTGTTGAAAAGGTAGTAGCCTATGCCAGTCATGTGCTAAGTGCTACAGAGCGCAACTGGTCCACCTTTGACAGAGAATGGTGGGCTATTGTTTGGTCCGTTAGACATTTCTCACACTACTTGCAAGGGTGCCCCTTTGTGATTGTTACAGATCATCACCCCTTGTTAGGTTTAAAGAAAATGCCTATCGATCGAGATCCAACAGGACGCAGGGCCCGTTGGGCATTGGAGCTTGATGTGTACAATTGGGTCATAAAACACAGGACTGGCGCAAAGCACACAAATGCAGACTCACTGTCTAGATGCCCAAGTCAAAGCAATGCCATTCCGCAGCCTACTTCTGATCTCTCAATGACAGGCAAGCCAGAACTTTCTTTAATCACAGCCCCTCTTACTGCTCATGCTGTCATAGACCTTTCCCAGTCTTTGTCAGTTGATATTGCACAGTGTCAAAAAGATGATGTCACACTGAGGACAGTGATTGAGTGGTTAAAGGATGGAAGGAGACCTCCATCGTGGATTCTAAAGAAAGGTTCGGCAGAGCTCAAAGTATATTGGCGACAGTTTGATAGACTGCATTTGCAGGATGAGAAAATCTACCGTTTTGCCTGTAACAAACCAAAAGAATCACCCACTCTTCATGTAGTCATTCCCAGCAAAGCTGTCCCCCAGGTGTTACAGTTTTTACATGGACATTCCACTGTAGGTCACCTTGGTCATAAAAGGACACTTGCAAGGGCCAGGGAGCATTTCTATTGGCCATACATGGCGAGAGACATAGAGAACTACTGCCAACAGTGTGTTTCCTGCCAGTCTAGATCTATGCCAGTTCCACATCGAGTAGCTCCTTTACAGACTATTCATGCCAATCGTCCTTTCGAAAAGGTGGCAGCTGACATTACAGAGCTTCCTGTGACACCATCAGGCCATAAATATGTCCTCGTTCTTCAAGATTATTTCACCAAGTATGTGAATTTGTACCCTATGAAGGACCAAAGAGCTGTAACGGTTGCACACTGTATTTTTGAGCAGTATGTTACAGAGCATGGTGTTCCTGAATGCCTTCATACAGATCAAGGCCGTCAGTTTGAGGCAGATTTAATCAAGGAGTTGTGTTCCAAGTTGGGTGTCACCAAAACTAGGACTTCTCCCTATCATCCTGAGGGAGATGGTTTAATTGAAAGATTTAATCGCACCCTGAAAGACCAGTTGAGTAAAAGTCTGTATCAGCAAACAGAACCATGGGATACCATGTTGAGGTCAATCCAGTTCTCTTACAATACCAGTGTGCACAGCAGTACTGGATACACCCCTTTCTTCCTTGTTCATAGACGTGAAGCCAGACTGCCTGTTCATTTACTCTTTCCTAGTCCTGCTGAATCTTCCAGTGCCTCTGCGGGCACCCCAGCAGAGTATGCTACATCTGTCTACAGGAAATTACATTTTGCATTCCAGTTCCGTAAGGAGAATCAGGAACATGCTCATGTACAACAAAAAGCACAATATGATAAAAAGGCCAAATACACCACGTACAGTGTGGGAGACTTGGTTTGGCTAAATGATCCTGCTCATTCCCGTTGTAAACTGGCCCCACGCTGGAAAGGACCCTACATTGTAACACGAACTGTTCAGCCTGCGGATGGTTATTCTGTACTGTATGCTATTCAGCCAAAAGGTTTTCCTGAAAAGGCACCCCAAGTGGTACATCATAACCGTCTTAAACCCTACCTGGCTTCCACATATCAGCTGGGGCGAACAGTATCGGATGCATCATCTCCCATTGCACAGCCTGTTCAAAAGGAAGTATCCTCTAGTACTTCTAATTCTAATACACTTGCTGCCCAAGAGAACTTGCCTTCTGTCGTTTTTACTGGAGGAGTCCCCAATCAGAGTTCGGCTAGGTCTTTGCTTTTGGGACAGCCCCCACTGAACTTAACTCAAAACACTGGACAGTTTAATGTCCCACAGTCTGGTGACACTGCAAGCTCAAAAGTGGACTGTCTTACCTCTATGGCTCCACATGCTGTTCTAGACTCTAGACCATTAGGTCGCAGGCCTGTCAGATTGCCTGCAAGGTTCAAAGACTATGTTGTGAAGTAAAAAAAAAAAAAAAAAAAAAAAGAATATCTTTACTTTATTTTTTTATTTTATTTTTGAGGTCCTTAAATGTCTCATGTGGAATACAGACCATATTGTTAATTGAAAATCGTGGTTGTGTTGCACCAACAATCTGCACATTGCTTTGTCTGGTTTATTCATGACATTATTATTTTCTGGATGTTGAAAACGTGGACGTTTCTTTTCACATGGGGTAACTAATGTGAGGTTGCTTGTTTAACGTTCATTGTATTCTATCTGTTTTTTTTTTTGTTTTACATTATTTTCTATCAAGGACTTTTATTTTGAGGTTGAGTCCTCGAGGAGGAGGATGTAATGGGAAGGGGAGGAGCTAGAGCAAGAGTGAGTGTTCGGGCACGAAGTGAGGTGTTGTTTTTGCCCAGTTCTAACACTCTGCTCAATAAAAGTTATTAGCCGTTAATATTTCAAGTCCATCGTCTTTATTGAAATCAACCCATGAACAGTTAAACCCCACGCCTTACAATATCATGATATTTTTAGTGATATTTGTAAACTGTCTTTCTAAATGTTTCGTTAGCATGTTGCTAATGTACTGTTAAATGTGGTTAAAATTACCATCGTTTCTTACTGTATTCACGGAGACAAGAGCCGTCGCTATTTTCATTTTTAAACACTTGCAGTCTGTATAACGCATAAACACAACTTCATTCTTTATAAATCTCTCCAACAGTGTAGCATTAGCCGTTAGCCACGGAGCACAGCCTCAAATTCATTCAGAATCAAATGTAAACATCCAAATAAATACTATACTCACATAATCCGATGTATGCATGCAGCATGCATGACGAACACTTTATAAAGATCCATTTTGAGGGTTATATTAGCTGTGTGAACTTTGTTTATGCTGTTAAAGGCAAGCGCGAGCTCCGTGGGCAGGGGAGCGCCAGATTTAAAGGGGCCGCAGCCTGAATCGCCACATATTTAATGATGACCCAAAATAGGCAGTTAAAAAAATTAATTAAAAAAAAATCTTTGGGGTATTTTGAGCTGAAACTTCACAGACACATTCAGGGGACACCTTAGACTTATATTACATCTTGTAAAAAAATGTTCGATGGCACCTTTAACCTGTTTAATCCCAAATTTTTCCCAGACATGAAAATATCCAAATGAGGTGTCATTAGTTGCCCCTTGAAATAATCAATAATTATTTTTTGAAATTTTTAAGGAAATGTGTGTAAAAAAAAAAAAAAAAAAAATGTGTTTTATGTTCGGCCACAATTGTGACTGGTGGAATAATGTGTAATGTTATGTTATACTGAAAATTCTTGTATAGCCTATCAGCCCAGTTATTTAACACATTTTAAACTCTTTAGGGTTATTATTAAACATAAAAACCTTTTTACAACACTTATAGGAATACTGAGATAAAAGACAAATAAAAAATACAAATACAACCATCTGTTGTTTTATTTTGTTGTGTTGGTTTGCACATTTTATTGCAGTGAACCATTTCAGTCGTCTATCAGGATCCTTAGGAATATGATAAAATGTTTTTCCCTTTACTTTCTCCCTTCGTTCTGGCATCTGTGCACAGCAGCTGTGAAATAGTAAGAATTGTAAGGTCTAAACATGTCTGGTTTTAAATTATTGTTCGACCACTATCGTTACCAATGCTACAGCCACTCTAGCGCTCTCCCGATGGCCTGCTAAAATGGCAGAGTTTAGATTACGTGACGTCAACCTCTGGAGCTCTATAATTACTTTCAGTCACCAAGCGTCCTATAGGCAAAAGTGATTTTGCAAGTTATAACATTTTTAGAGAATAATAATAAAAAAACCACCAAAGCCTGAAGATACTAAACATATAGAAGATTCAGTGACTTCACAGCACACTAATGGAAAATAACCTAAAGGATTTTTACATGCCCTGTTGAGTTATTCCTGTCTCACAGAGAGAATGAAGATTTAATGGGGCGTGAGATGCGCTACCCTTTCATTTTTTACTCTACAGTCACAATGACAGAGCATTGGAGAGGCATCTATTGCAGACACTTCCTTATAAGATCTCTAGTGCCCTTCCTCTGTTGAAGAGACTCATTATTTGACATTCTGTTTCTAGTGAGGTGGAGAGAAATTCTCCTATACTGCACCAACGCTTCTCTTCATTGTGTCCTGCCATCTTCCAAGTCAAAGAGAGCAGGGTCACTGTCACAGTCACAGAGGGCCTTCATAAAAAAAGGAAGGGTTACTATCTCTAGAAGATTGTTAGGGAGGACACAGGCTAGGGGAGGATCTGTTAACCTTTCTTAGAAAAATCTACAGGGCTGGGCGGTATGACAATGTATATATTGGTGTCAATATAAAGCAATCAAAAGTTCAGCTCCAAATCTTATCAAATACCTGAACCAACTAATTAAGCACTTGATAATTAATTACTTGACTGACACATATCCAAAACGTACACACAAAAAGTCACCTCTCAGACAGCATGCAATACCGAATTCAGTTCTCTGGCTTATTGCACTTGAATGGTCAAATACATGCAAAATTATGTAAAACTGCCCATCTTAGCGAGTAAAAGTATTTATGTAAACGTTTGACCATGGAGGGGTGCATTTCCCAAAAGCATCGTTAACTAACTATGGTCACATTTTCTGTTGAATTGAGTTAGTAACGATGGAACTTGTGACAATAGTTGGCTTTGGGAAACTCACCCCAGCTAGGTTCATCAACAATAATCCCATCAATTCTATACAGGAATCTTGGGATAACCTTTGATGACCAACTGACCTTCAAAGACCATGTTTCTACTGTAGCATGATCATGCGCTGTTCCTAACACAACTTTTCTTCCAGGCTCTAGGCTGGACTTCTGGCTGGAAATGAACAATCACATCCCTACAAATGATCCAGAATACACCGGCTCGATTAGTTTTCAATGAGCCCAAGAGAGTCCATGTCACAACGCTGTTTATCTCTCAGTTGAAGTGAGTCTGTGTGTAAAGTGAAAGAGATCATATTGATCAGTTGCATTTGTTTCAGTTTTTCTCAGGGCAGCAGGGGGCAACAATGAGTGTGAGATCATTGTCTGTTTGTCTTTCAGACATTCTCTCTGTTCCAAAACCTAGTGAGCTGTTTACAAAAATCTTCACACTTTAGGGGGGAAACAGTTCTGCTCTTTGGAAAGTTTTCTCTAGTAAGAGCAAGGAAAATCTTTGCTGAGTATCATACAGTACCTCTGTACAAATCAGATTTAGAGGTATGAGTGAAGGTGCCTGTTTATTGATTCAAAGTGTTAAAAACAAGCAGGAAAAAGGATGAACATTAACATTGGAATGATGGGAGAGGAGAGACGTGGACACACACTATAGAAGATGTGTTGAGACAATAAAGAGGTACAAACTGGTTCTCATTGTTAACAGGTTCATTCCTCTTTGATGTACAGAGAATTGAAGTGGCAGAAGCAAAGATGGGCTCCTTCCCTGAGGAAATGGAGTCTCTTTCTATAGTCTTTCTAACACACACACACACACACACACAGAGGGAGAGAGAGAAATGGTCATTTTGGATTTTCTCAGAAGAACCAATGGTGTGGTAAAAGACTAGACTGTCAAACTGATTAACCGTTAAGTGGACAGGTCAGAGTCTCAGAGAGGACTTTTTTTCACAGACATATGTGCACATACTGTACAGCAAGTCAGAAAGTGTCTGTCTGTTATTATTACAACCATAAATCTCAAAAGATACTTTGATGCACTGCAGGAAAAATCAGGTCAAATCAGCTTCTTCTAAAATCATGTCAACGGTCAGCTAGCTCAATGTTTTTTCAGCCAAAAACAGGACAACACATGTTTTAACAGTTAGAGCAGCAGTTAAGATCCCAAACTTCAACTATCTTAAGAAATTCACGCTGAGAATTAAACAGTGTGTCAACACCTTACCAGTGAACAAGACATCGGTAATGGACAGCTGGGTTACACTTTATTTTGATGGTCCCCTTTAGACACTCTGTTGACTATGGGCTAAGTACATGTCAATTAACTCTCAGTCAATTACTGTCAAGAAGTTGAGTATTAGTAGACATGACATGTAGTTGAGTTAATAATCAGTAGAATGTCTGTTGGGGAGCATCAACATAAAGTGTTAGCAGATATCAAGTATTCATCCATTTTGATTCACTGTCTTTAGTTTTTAATCTCCTAAACTGCCTAATCAGAATCAAACAACGCAAACAGACCGATTCCTGAATGAATGACTCTTGAGTCAGTGCTTCTTAGTGTATCAAAAACATACAGCAAATGTTCTAAATGATTGCCATATTGACACTTATGAATCAATTTTAATTTATTTTAATCAATTCAAATTATTTTGCACATACAGCTTACAATTTACTATACAAGACAGGAATAAAACTTGAAAATCATTTGGTGCTGTTTGGTCAACGTGAAAAAAAAAATATATATATATATGTATATATATATATATATATATATATATATATATATATATATATATATATATATATATATATACATTTTTTTTTAGTACTTTGTACTTAATCAGAAATGTATGAAACTTGGTAAAAGTTTTGGCACTTCCAGTGTCACCCAGTGTTTAATTTGATGCGGATTATATAAACACTGTCAATGTTAATTTAACACTGGATATTTTACTGTGAAAAAAAAAAAAAAAAGTAAAATATTCAATACAATATACAAATATATATTTTGTATATAACAATATACAAAATATTCAGCTCGTTCATTGTAGTCTAAATGATTCCCATTCGAATGACTCTTATGAGCCGGTTCTGTTTCGTGAATCAAATACATTTGAATCAGTCAAATTTAAACGATTCCTGATCAAATTACGTTTAGGATTAGATTCTTTTGGGTAAATCAAAACACATGCTTTCCAAATTAATGACTCTTATGAGTTCATACAGCTTACAGTTTACTATACAAGGCTGATAACAATAAAACTTAAAAAAAAAAAAAAAACACTTTTAGAATTTAGAATTTAAATTTAGAATTTAAAATTAGAATTTTGTACTTCATCATAAAGGTACAAATCTTGGTCAAGGTTTTGGCACCTGCTGTGTGAAAAAAAAAAAGAAAAAAATCATGGACATGATTCGAAAAGGTTAAATGGTCCTGAAAAAAAAAAAAAAAAATAGACACACTTGTATTGTTCGTGGTCAAAAATGGACGCATTGGAAATTAATGGGAGACGAGTATGTAAAATTGTATACCAAGTTCACCTTTTTCACTTCAGCAATAATCTTTAAAAAGAGACCAAACTTAAGTCTGTGCTCCAAAGCATTCAAGATTTATGACAGTTTAAGTTGGAAATTTAATTTTCAGGTCCATGCTCAAAAAGTGAAATATGGTAATTATCAAAATACCTAATTAGCCTAATTAAATATAATTGTTCCATACAGTATGTTTTGATAATTACTGTACTAAATATCATGGAAATGTATCAAACTCATTGAGATTGTATCTGGTACGTGTGCCTTCTGTAGTGATGGTGTCAAAAAAAAAAAACTGACCTCATTTGCTTGATAGTGGAAATGTCAGAAAAAAAAAAAAGATGGCGAGATGCTTGTGTGTGTGGCCAGTTGGCAGTAGCAGATTGCTTCGTGCAAGTCTTTGATTTTCTGTCCCTCTCTCAGGCACTGTGTAGGACTTGCTTCTAATTAAAATAAGACCATCAGAGGGAAGCTAGTACTTGTTGAGCCTTATTGATATTAGCAGCCCTGCCTCCCAGGAGACCTCGCGTCAGAGGTATAATTAGCTGACACAGGTCCAATTAGGAGCAAGAGCTAATGCTAATTGCTTGGAGCTCACTGCAATGCTAACAGATACACCCCCCTCCCATAGAAATTATTTGCAAAGCCTTCGACTAGAGAACATGTTGATGTGAATTACATTCAAAGAGGCACTACTAGCATCTCTGAATTATGTTTGAGAAGTAAACGTGCTAACTTGTGTGAGAATATTTGCTTTCACATGTAGATAACGCAATGATATCTGCAACCCAGGCTCATTAGGAAAACATGCCTGTGGAGATTTTTTTTTTTTTTTTTGCAAAATGTTATCATGCTGCTTCTCTTGCACATTTCAGAACACTTCAAAGTGAAATGTCCAATGAGTGGTGCTAGTTTTATCCAAAACATATGAATGTGAATCCATTAATGTTTTATTACAATGGTTGTTGTACGTGTCGTATGTGAGTTTGGACACCGAATGTCCATCCTTGATTATTATTGCACTTTTTTAACTTTATTTAGTGTGTAATGTCACTGCTTGAGCATAACCAACATCTGCAAAGTCGCTTTTTAAGGACTACAACAAACAGCTGGTAGGGACTACAACGAGCTTCTTTCCGGATTGGTGACATCACAAACCCCAAAATTTACATAAACCCCACCCCCAGGAACACGCAACAAAGGGGGCGGGGCCATGTTGGGCTGCTTTAGAGAAGAGGAAGAGTTGTTGTAGAAGGGTGTTGTTTTTCATGCCGTCATTTACGCGGGACTGCTTCACAAACGAGGATCAATTCAATGCTGGATTTGCACAAAAGATTAACATGACGGCACATGCTAGTCATTCAGTTGAATCAACTCCACAGCAACTACATAAATTTATCCACTAACCATTCAGAAACGTCCAGTTTCATTCTAAAAGTTGTAACTTCTTCCTGAGTCTCTCCATCAGTGTCGACTCCGGTTTGAACAATGTAAGGCTGAACACCGTTACTGACAATCCTCATTTTGGCTGCGTGAGATTCTCCAGCTTTGTTGTTGTTGAGCAACTGAAGCACGAGCTGTTAAAGCTCCGCCCTTTTCTGGAAAGGGGGCCGGGAGCAGCAGCTCATTTGCATTTAAAGGGACACAAAAAAACCTGCATTTTTTTTGCTATAATAAATGATCTGTGGGGTATTTTGAGCTGAAACTTCACAGACACATTTTGGGCACACCAGAGACTTATATTGCATTTTGTAAAAGGGACATTATAGGTTCCCTTTAACAAAAGCAAATGTAAGGTTACATCTTTATTTTCTTAAGCGACCATGCCATTTTAGTTTGCTTCTACAAGTCTTTGAGCTGTTTTATCGAGTGTCAAGTGTTTCATGGGAACTTTTACCCAAGTGCTGCTCATCACTATTGCAATGCTGAACCAGGTGAGATAGAGAGCAAGTTTACTACATCAGATTACATATGGAGCTGGTTGTAATGTACTGGTGTACAAATCATGCATGTTGGTAAAAGTATCTTGAGATCATAAGATAGTGTTGTACAAGGAACTATGTGAAAATCATTCATCTTTAGACTTTAGACATCAATAATCTGCTCCTGTAATCATAATTATGTGAAAAGGAATACAAGATTTTGATATTTTACTGCTACTAGAGTTCATTTTGGCTGGAAACTGCATTGAATTGTACTGTATATGTAAAGGTACTGTACATTTTGGGAGTTTTGCAAAAATGTAGGTAGAGGCACATTTTCCAATGGGCCTGGTTTGGATTTTAGTTTGCATAATTGTGATCTACAAACAGGGGTTGGTATGTTGAGGCTAACCAGCTAAACACTGACCTCTGATCTTCATTGTGCAGTAGTTGTTTAAATGTACAGTGCTGTTATGGATTATGTGCACATGCTATATTTGAAGAGTTTGGTTCCAAAACACAATAACTCCATTTTGATTAATTTGAGTAAAAAGGTGTTTTCTTTACCAAGAAAGTGGCAAGATGAAAACCACTATTTTCTGTTTTAAACTTTCACAGCATCTTTTGGTTATAAAGACATTAAAATTCAAATCTACATTTTGATTTTAAAAAGTTTATTATAAAAACATTTTTTTTCCCAAAATGCAATAAATCCAAGACACTTTTTTTTTTTCAAAATGCAATTAATCCATCAATATAAAAGTTATTTTTCAAATTGAAAATACACAACAAAGTAAGTTGATTCACATATATGACAGAGTCTAAACTTTACCAATATTTATCTTATATACAGACATTTTACTAAAAATACATTCAGCCGTCGCTCCCAAAATGAATTCAACGGGTCATCTTGTTAATGTTATAAATTATTTGTAATTACCAATTAAAGAGTATCTGGCGCCAACGCACAGTTAAATAAACACAGAGTACATTGGTTTTTAAAAAAGCCTTCAATGTTTACAGTGGGTGAAATGGTGCGCTGTGATTGGTTGAGCGGATATATCGCATTCTGCAGAAAAAGGAGACTGGCGTTTGTCGCGTTTTGGAAAGAAAGGGAGAAAACATGACAGAATAACACGACGGATATCGCATTTTGCGCAAAATTAATAAATGACTTTTCAATACCGACCAGATACAATATTGATTTTGGCGGAAACTCAATTTTTTATTGCGTTTTGGAACCAAACTTTCATTTCTTTCTGATATTTTTAATAATATCTCAAAATGGTTGTATAACAATATCAAACATTTTAGACATTGTACTTCATGTCTAAACAAATTCAATTGGAGGATACCAAAGACCTTGGTCAAGGAAACAATGGTGACAGCTCTCGGATCATCTCAGATGTATTGGTATTTGCGGTAAAAGTTTGTTGGCACACAATCATACCTTACCCTTTACTGTATCAGCCTTCCAGTTTATAAGTTCAAATATCAAACAAACCAAGGTCAGTTTCACTGGACAATGATGGTATTTAAGGCAAAGTTCAAATGTGTCATGTCAAGCAGCGCACATTGGCGAAGGCAAAATACTGACTGCAAAAACATATAGGTTCTCTTAAGCCTTGACTCTGCTATCTCGGCTACATTTCTCAAAAGCACCATGAGCCAATGGTTCAACAATCTACTTAGGCTTACAATGCTTTTGAGAGACTCTGCCGGTGAACGTGATTTCACCAAATACAACATGTTCCTGGATCACCATCTTTGTTGATCCTGGAACAACATTCCAATCAACCACTCAGATTTGAGTGACACGTTTATAGTTTATGTCAAGTTTAGGCTTAAAACCAGGGTTAGGTGCTTCTACATCAGTGTTTTTCACCGATCATTTCCCTCTGATTTTAGGGATAACTTAAGAGTTGGGTTAGGTTTAGGGGTAGGAATAGGGATAGGGTTAAGACAGGACAGGAATGTTGTTCCAGGATCAACAAAATATGTTAATCCAATATTTATACAAAAATGTATTTTACTGTAAGCCATTAAAGTCTTTTATTCAGGTGATTCTAATGTGATTCATCCCAATATTGTTAAAAAGAGCATTAACAACAACAACAACAAAAGGAATTGTGCAGCTTTAGAAGCAATCCATTCATTTCCCCATAAACCTCATATTTGTACTGGAATTATTTTTAAGGGTCTATTTTGGGATGTCTGAAACAATCACGACAGGACTCTTACTCTAGGCTGCCAAAATGGCTGTACACATGTGTGTGAGTCAGAAAGCCTCCAGGTCATTTATCAAACCTGGCTGTGCTGGGGCTGATGAATGGGACATCACATCCAGCTGGACACCTCCATTTAACAAAGAGGGAGGTCTACTGCCAGCCACTGTAAAGGACAGCACAGCGAGCACCAGCCGTCACTGGGCAAGACATTTAAGATGTAGAGATGATACCCTTTAAGGACCTTGTGAGCAAGGTGCTGCTGAATAGCTGTTACTTTTATTTTGTTTTTGTGTAAAGACAATCACACGAGTCAATGCAAACCAGACGACTCAGCTGGAAGAACTTAATTGTGTACATGTGTTCACAGGGGACGACAACATGGTGTGAATTTGCTGCTGGGTCAGCCTCCCATTGTGTGGATTGGCTGATATGGGCCAGTCGGGCAGGGCATTGTCACAACACATTATAATGAGCTGCCAACATGTGCTGTAATGCAAATGAGCGGAGGCCGCCACAGTTCACAGCACAACAATCCATTCATTTCGCCTGGAGATTGCGGACTAATTCATCTATTTAAAACGCTTTAAGTGATACTTTGTATTATTTAAGCTCCTTCTGTGTTCCATTACCACACATATGTACACACAATGAAGTCATGATATTAGTCATATATGGGAGCATGTTAAAGGAATATTCTAGGTTACATAAATGACACTTGTTTAATATTTTTTATTAAGATTGTCAGTATATCACAACTGACCCAAATGCTTCAGTTTACGTTTCAGTTTATGCCCAGCTGTTAGCCAATTTTTTTGTTGAACTTATGATTGTAATTCATGAATGCTTTGGTGTACAGACTTAAAGGGGACCTATATGCCCCTCTTCACTGTAATACAAGTCTAAGGTGTCCAAAGAATATGTCTGTGATGTTTCAGCTCAAAATACCCCACAGATCATTTATTATACTTTGTCAAATTTGCCCCTATTTGGATGTGAGCAAAAACATGCCATTTTTGTGTGTGTCCCTTTAAATGCAAATGAGCTGCTGCTCCCTTTACAGAAAAGGGTGGAGCTTTAACAGCTCATGCTTCGGATACTTATCCATCACTGTTTCGAAGTCTTCGAACATAGAGCGTTTGAAACGCAGACCACACGCTGGTGACGCCTGCTGGTCAAAACAGTGCAAATGCAACACAAACTCATGCCCCTAACATGCATAAAACAGCTTTTACAAACCCATTGTATCAATTTTCAGGGCTTTTTTTTTGTTCTGTTTATGGGTCAGCTAAACAGAGACTTTTCCTTTAAATTACACAAATACCTCATTAAAATGCCTACAAATGTATAAAACTCACCAGAGATCAGGTAATAGACACTTAGACACTTCATACTCATGTATCAGACATAGACACTTGCTCAATGATTCGCCGCTAGGGGGTGATCTCAGTGAATCCGCATGATTCATGGGTTCACAGAGAACGGTGAACCATTGACATTTCGAAACGGTTATGACGTAACAAAGTCTCATTTTTGCTGAAATCACGTGACTTTGGCAGTTTGAAACATGCTCCGAACCCATCACTATCAACAAACAACAAAACTGGAGAATCTCACGCAGCCAAAATGTCAGAATTTGTCAGCAGCGGTGTTCAAACCAGAGTCGAACACTGATGGAGAGACTCAGGAAGAAGTTACAACTTTTAGAATGCAACTGGACGCTTCTGAATGGTTAGTGGATAAACATTTGGACTCTAAAATTGCAAGAAAATCAAATATGTCTAAAGTGTCAAATATGTTTTCTATTATAACGCAATAACAATTTTCACAAGATGAATTTTGAGTATTTAAACTATTGAATGATATCTAATTTATGAGGATTACTAATAATTAAGGCAATAAAAAAGGACATTGAGAGTTAACAAGAAATGATGGTCTACCAGCTAATGATCAACTTAGAAAATATGACCCATAATCCCAAAAAAAATGTACCATCTTCAACTGGATTTTCCAGCAGTGGTTCTGCAGGAGGTTCTGTCCTCCTCAGTTTACTCAGGACTACTGCTTTGATTTGATAAAACACTGTTCAGAAACTAACAAGCCCATACAACTCAAACAAAGAGGGATGCATCAGATGAAAGGAATATCAACAAAGACCACAAGAACCAGACTAGACCTCTGCACAGACCCCTATGGCCAGTTTCGACTCCCCTCTTTCATATGCTGGTGTGATGTATTCTTGTTTTTACAAGCAGAAGGAACTGGATGAAATATTCTGAATGATATCAATCCACAATCATGCAGCCTGGAATCATAACCACGCCATGTTGGTGCGTTTGGTCTAGGAGAACTGCTCCCCTGACTGAGCCTGGTTTCTCCATTTCTGCCACTGATGGAATTTTGGTTCTTTGCCAATGTCGCCTCTGGCTTGCTTAGTTGGGGACACTTAATATTCAGCAATATTATTGATTCGACTGTACTGACATATCGGATGAGAACTGAACTGAGATGGACAATGACATCACTGTTTTCTACAGAGCTGCTTTATTACTGATAACTCATTTCATGATGATCTTTCTTTACACAGTTATTGAACAGAACTGAATCAACACTCAACTGACCTCAGCTGAACAATGACACTGTTTTATTTTTGAACTCTGTTTAGATTGTTGAAATATTATTTTCCTGTTTATCCCTGTAAAGCTGCTTTGAAAAAATCTGTATTGTATAAATCACTATATAAATAAAGCTGACTTGACTTGACTATTAGCAAAGTCCCTTTAAGACAAGTCATTTCACTCGGCGGCCATCTTTGAAACGCCACTCGGGCATCCTGGGCATCATGCAGCTCCTATGTCTTTGAATGGGGAAACATCAAATTCTCCAAAACTGTTCGCCAACCTTACGATTAAATTTCATATTTGAAATCACCAATGAAATCTAACAACTACAGGCTCATAAATTTAGTTTCTAAACGCTCGAATCATGACAAAAAAACCTGTATTTTTCAGGCTGGATCGAGCTAATGCGCATGCGCAGACCTAAATGCGCGTCTCCTCGGAGGCACGCGTCTGACTGTTTCTATAGAAACCGGTGATTCTAACGGCCGCTGAAGTGACGCGACGACTTTACCAGTCAGCGATTGGCTCTTATTTAGAAGGCGGGACTTGTTCCGCCATATTGCGCGTTACACTTTCTCCCATTCAAAACAATACGAGTGACACGTCTTGTGTTATTCTATCCGGTTGTTAAGTCTGACGTCACACGGCAGCGCTTCCGGGTCCTAACGCTCTATCTCATACCACAAGAAAACAACAAATGGTGCTAATATACACACACGATGTGGTGTAATACTACAAAAAAAATGATAATCATAACCTTTACCATAACCAAAATTCCAGATGGCCTTTAAATCTTTAAAATATTAATGTCTGTGACGCTGTGAGCACGGAGACTGTTGTGTAGACTGTAAGTATTTAAAATGTTTAATTTTTTAAAATGATTGATGTTTAATATGAATAAATAGCGCTCATAAACGGCCGTCGATGGCATTCTCAAGTGAAATTAGTCGAGGCTTGGACCCGGAAACAGCATTCCTTACGTCATGACTTAACAAGCGGATAGAGACAGAGCGACACGCGTCATAATCTGAAGACCACGCCCACCGGGGGGGGGGGAAACAATCCAACCGTCTCCATTGACTTTGTATTGCGTGAGGCTGCCTCTTTGTCTTTTCTGACTTATTACAAAAAACAGAACAATGTCTAAAAGCTGCTGTGTGACAAGGTGCACAGCTAACAAACTAAAAAACCCAGAAATACGTTTTTATAAGCTGTCGATCCCAAAAAATTAATGTTTAAGGACATAAAAGTGGATACAGGCAGTGAGACAGAGCGCAAATGGTCATAATTACTTTAAGAAATACACTGGAGGGGGTCGTAATCGGCGACAACATATGCTAAACAAACCAGCAAAAACAAACCATTCATTATTTTTTACCATGTCAAAGAATTATTTCACCTGTCGCCGATTACATTCCCCTCCAATGCATTTCTTATAGTAATATGACCCGTTGCTCTCTGTCTCTCTGCCTGTATCCACTTTTATGTCCTTAAACATTCGTTTTTGGGGGTCGACAGCTTATAAAAACTTATTTCTGGGTTTTTTAAGTTTGTTAGCTGTACACCTTGTCACACAGCAGCTTTTAGACATTGTTCTGTTTTTTGTAATAAGTCAGAAAAGACAAGGAGGCAGCCTCACGCAATACAAACTCAATGGAGACGGTTGGATTGTTTCCCCCCCCGGTGGGCGTGGCTTTCAGATTAACATAAATGCGCTCTGTCTCTATAGTCTTTGCTATTAGGTAGGAGTGACAAGAATCTGTGCATGGGGAAAGGATGATAGTGCTTGGACATGTCTAAGGCTCTGACGTCTCCCAGAGACATGAGCTGCTGTCACAGCTACACCTTCACACACCAGACACCCTGACAGGTGAAACCAACCATTCATGTACCTGAAGCTGCTTCCTGGTCACCAGAGCACATGTGCCGCAAATGTTAATCAGGAAGGTTAATCAAGAAAAGTGAAAATGAAATGCTTTATTGACAACGGAAGATAATTGATTTCCGTTTAATGGAGAGGGATGAGATCAGAAAGCAGGATATTAATACAGTAATGTATGGATTCCACAGTGAGCTGCCTTGCTGCCTACATAAAACAGGTAAAATATTCCACTTTTAATTATTTATTTATAATTTTTGGTATTAAAAATTGATATATTTAATACAGTCTATCATAACATACTTTTGTAATTTTATACAGTTATGACAATGCTTTTGCTTGGTCCACCAACTTAGATATTTTAAATCGCAATGCATTTATTGCCTTCTCTGTAAAGCATATATGCCCATTGCACAGAAAACTTCCAAGAGCTGGCAGAAATTGACATCTCCAAACTTTTTGGCTAGCTTTAATATGGAAGTTTAGAAAAATAAATAGTCACATTTAGAAATATAAAGTTACACCGTGAGATCCTGTCTACAGAAAGTGGGCAGTTATTGGCAGGAATAAGTTGAAGGCAAAAGTTGAGACTTGATTAGTAGATTTGATAGAAATCTGGATAAAGACATGTTATTTAGAATTAAAGTATTAGTTTACTTCAGAATTAAAGTTTTCTGATAATTTACTCATATTTGTCATCCAAGATATTTATGTCTTTCTTTCTTCAGTCGAAGAGAAATGAAGGTTTTTGGGGAAAACATTCCAGGATTTTTCTCCATAGTGGTCTTCACTGGGGTTCAACGGGTTGAAGGTCCAAATGTCAGTTTCAGTGCAGCTTCAAAGAGCTCTACACGATCCCAGACGAGGAATAAGAGTCTTATCTAGAGAAACGATTGATCATTTTCTAAAATAAATAAACAAATAAATATTATATTCTTTTTTTTTTAACCACAAATGCTCATCTTGCACTGCTCTGCGATGCACTATGTATTGTGTAATCACGTTGGAAAGGTCACATACGACATAGGTGAATGTACCAAACGTGCAAAGACCAAGTCAAATGCCTTTACAAAAACAATTATGTCATGCATGACCTTTCCAACGTGATTACGTAATGCGTGGAGCATTGTAGAGCAGTGCAAGATGAGCATTTGTGGTTAAAAAGTATATACATTTTTTTTTTTTTTGGACCTTCAATTTGGACCTTCAATCCGTTGTACTCCAGTGAAGTCCACTATATGGAGAAAAATCCTGGAATGTTTTCCTCAAAAACCTTCATTTCTTGTCAACTGCAGAAAGAAAGACATAAACATCTTGGATGACACAGGGGTGAATAAATTATCAGGAAATTTGAATTCTGAAGTGAACTAATCCTTTAACAATAAAAACACTAGAACTTTAGTACAAGAATGTGTTATGTTTAACTCAACACCATTTAAAACACACAAGCTTGTTCATGATAATTGACAGACTGACTTGTCTGGTTAGGAAAATCTTATAAAGTTGCAGATGTGTTTGAGCAAAATGAGTCCACACACACACACACACACACTTGTAGATTATTCTGTGTATTACTTGAAAACTTCAGTCTAGTATGATGAAACTCTTTTCCTCCTGGCAAGGTGAAGTTATGCTGATAGTGCTGCTGGATCATATACCAAAGGAGAGAGACAGAGAGAGCGAGAGAAAGAGAATCAGGCTATTATGCTGTCATGATAGAGTATACTCTCGGCGCATGCTGAAGTCTAGTGTTCAGCTACACCTGTCTCTATGTGTGATGTGTGTGACTAATTTGACAGGACACTTCCTGAGCACCCCGGGATGCTGTGGGTTCCATCACAACACTCACGAGCTGCAGACAGACCCATCTAATCACCAAAAAAAATGTGTTTCTGAAAACCACAAACCAAACTCTCAATCATGTACTGATATTCTCTGAAAAATGACTTGTATTACTGCATGTCATGTTCTCTATCTTTTCGACCAACAGCTCTTTTCCGTATTTCTAGTAATGTTATCTTCAGATGAATGAGCTGCTGTACTGTTGATTGAACATTTTTTGACACCATTTGAGGTTTCATCATTCTGTCACAAAAAAGTCATATTTTAGTTTCATCGTTTCGAAAAGAAAGCCAGCATTTTAGGAAATCATACTGTAGGTGCTCATGACATGAAGGCTGTTTCAAAGCATTTTCTTTTTCTGGGGATATTCTGGCCATTTAAAAGCCATAAAGGGGGGTCCCATTGTAATTCACCTCACATCCACCCCTTCTGCGTGTAGCCGCTCACATCCCGGAACTGACCGTGTTGTATGAGTAAGAGATAAATAAAAGATGCACAGCCACGAACAGACCTAGCGTCACTCCGAACAGAGTAAATAACCAGTCTGGCTCTTTGTCTTTAAACGAACGGCAACCTTTTCTTGCTGGAGAACCTGTTATTTGCACTCTGAGGCAGCTGTAATGAAGGGCAACACTGTATACAGTGTTCAGGGCCTGTGTTTTTCATTTCTATTAGGACAAGTTACTGAAGAGTCTGTTTTTGACGTTGCTTCTGTGATCAAATAATGAAAAGTGGGTGTTTGTAGTCAGGATAAACCATCAACAGCAACTGTCGACTGTTTAAAAGTGAATCCACATGCAATAAACATGAAGTAGCTCTGTTCAAAAATATAGTGAGGTACCTTGCCCTATACTTCCTACATAGGCAGCTAGCTACCTTGTAAGCCAGCATCTTAACAGAAAAGAAACATTACAAGAAGTTGATATGGATTTTGTTTTCATAGTTGGCAACTTTTTTGCAGCTTTCTATAGGGGAATCCACTCTCAGTTATTCCTGTGATGGTAAAGCTGAATTTTCAGCAGCCATTATTCAAGTCTTCAGTGTCACATGATCCTTCACATGTTATATTCTTATCATCAGTGTTGTGTTGCTTACTGTTTTGTGGAAACCTTGATGAATACAAAGTATCTAGAGAATTCTAAAGAACAGCATTTATTCTAAATCTAGGTATTTTTTTGGTAACAATGTAAGGCCCTGTTTACACCTGGTATTAAGATTTGTTTTGTTCGATCGGATCACAACTGTATTGTACTGTACTGTGGGTCTAAAATGTTTTAAGCTTGTCCACTTTTGACCACTTCCAGAGGCAGTCGAAAACACATTCGACCGGATTGTTTTCATAGTGTAGACGCTCATGTTGTCGAATGTGTTCGAACAGCCACAAAATGACCTAATGTGTAAACATTATGGGAAGCGCTCTAGCCAGACAGGCTTTAAACTTAGCCGACTGAAGAGCCAAGTTTGGTTTGAAGATGAAAAACTTGCCAAGCATAATGGTCTCTCACTATTCCTGATTTCTAACACACACTCACACATTTTTGTGTGTGTTCCTTTAAATGCAAATGAGCTGCTGCTCCCGCCCCCTTTCCAGAAGAGGGCGGAGCTTTAACAGATCATGCTTCGGTTGCTCAACAACAACAAAGCTGGAGAATCTCACACAGCCAAAATGAGGATTGTCAGTAACGATGTTCAGCCTTACATTGTTCAAACCGGAGTCGACACTGATGGAGAGACTCAGGAAGAAGTTACAACTTTAGAATGAAACTGGACGTTTCTGAATGGTTAGTGGATACATTTATGTAGCTGCTGTGGAGTTGATTCAACTCATCGACTAGCATGTGCCGTCACGTTAATCTTTTGTGCAAATCCAGTGTTGAATTGATCCTCGTTTGTGAAGCAGTCCGGCGTAAAATGACGGCATGGTAACAACACTCTACTACAACAACTCTTCCTCTTCTCTAAAGCAGCCCAACATGGCCTCGCCCCCTTTGTTGCATGTTCTCGGGGGCGGGGTTTATGTAAATTGTAGGGTTAGTGATGTCACCAACCCAGGAAGAAGCTTGTAGTCCCTACCAGACATTTGTTGTAGTTTTTATAAAGTGATTTCTTTAAAATAAAATATCTCCCTTTGCATTGAACTTTGAGCGTCGTAACTTTGCAGATGTTGTTTATGATCAAACAGCAACATTACACACTAACTAAAGTTAAAAAAGTCAAATCATAATCAAGGATCCCTTTAAAATTCTTTCTTGACAGCTTAGTTGGTTTTAAAACCCGGTTACTGTAACGTGACAATACCATCATCAGAAACAGTCATAGGAGTCAATCAAGTATGATCAATGTACGAAATTATTCATTTTATGATCTTGAAGGTACTTTTCAGGAGCAATATTTGAATCTGAATGTGACACTGAGGCACACTTAACAGAATTGCTCCCTCATAGGATGTGAACAGATGAGCCCACATGTGAGGCACAATTCCTCCAGCACCATTCAGCCCTTTACATTTATTCTGTCTCTAGGAGTCATATTTGCATCTGGAGTAGTTCATAAGATATACTGTTGTCATGAAGCTGGATTATTGATGCGATAACTGCTTGTAGATGTGATGGATGCGGGCGATGAAAGTTAATATAATATGGATTCTACAGAACGCCTTTGGAAGAAGAAAGGAATATCAATGCCTTGTCTTGAATTTCTGAGGAATATCTGAGCCACTTCATAGATTATCTTCAGCCTATACAAATGAAAAGGCTTGATTGTGGTGGATCTCATTTTTAAAACATTTTCCCATGCATTTATGATAGATGGAAGTCATTCCATCTATTCTAGATAAGGCAGGTTATATTTTAGGGATTTCCATGGGTCTCAGGCACTCTCTTGTCATTCATCAAATTCTGAAGCATGTTCTATAAATCTGGACTTACTGTCAGAATCATTCATTCAGCCTTAAGGGAAGAACACCAGCATGTGAGAAAAGAGTAAAGGTAATAGGTGTGAAGAGTGATGCTTATTTGGTTTAAAATTCAGCTATTCAGTGGGGAGAGAACAGTATACCCGTTTTCATCTAAAGCTGTAGAAACAGTATTTACACAACATATGATAATGATTAAGCATATTTTTTTGACACATATCGCTGATTAGCTACTCTTTTGTAAACAATTCCATTTATAAATTACAGTGGCAAGAAAAAGTATGTGAAACACTTGCAGAATCTGTGAAAATGTGAATAATTTTAATAAAATAAGAGAGATCATACAAAATGCATGTTATTTTTTGTTTAGTACTGTCCTGAGTAAGATATTTTACATAAAAGATGTTTGCATTTAGTTCACAAGACAAAACAATAGCTGAATTTATTAAAATAACCCCATTCATAAGTATGTGAACCATTGATTCTCAATACTGTGTTACCTGGATGATGTACTAACTGTTTGCATGATGTAAATGACTGTTTGTTTGTTTTGTGATGGTTGTTCATGAGTCTCTTGTTTGTTCTGAGCAGTTAAACTGAGCTCTGTTCTTCAGAAAAATCCTCCAGGTCCCAAAAATTAATCAGTTTTCCAGCATCTTTTGCATATTTGAACCCTTTCCAGCAGTGACTGAATGATTTTGAGATCCGTCTTTTCACACTGAGGACAGCTGAGGGACTCAAACTAAACTATTAAAAAAGGTTCAAACATTCACTGATGCTCCAGAAGGAAACACGTGTCATGATCACTAGTGGGAGTGCCCTAATCAGCCATTAGAGAGCACTCCAACCCGGACTCTTGTTTTCACTTTTGGACTTCATTTCCCATAACCACTTCCCGGACTCATTATTCTTTCATTGCACCAGCTGTCTTGAGTTTTGTCATTAGTGTCTGTCTATTTATACAGAGTTGTTTCTGCCTTTGTTTGTGGATTGTTAATTTGTGTTACGTGCACTTTGTATTCCTGGTTTTCTGTTTAATGTGGACTGTTCTGTGGAGTTTGACCCTTGCCTGTTTCTGCAATACGATTTTGGATTGTGCTATCAAAAGCTGCGCTTGGATCTTACCTTCTCATCTCTGTGCATTATGTGACAATTTGATGCATTAAGAGTCGGGGGGTGAAAACTTTTAAACAGGATGAAGATGTCACATTTTTTTCTTATTTTGTTTAAATATCATTGTTTTTTCATTTATTACTGCTCTTCGGAAGCAACAGAAGATACTTGCATATTTCCTGGAAGAAAAATTGAGTACAATTTTCCTTGATATTTGAATTCAAAAGTTTTCACCCCCCGACTCTTAATGCATCGTGTTTCCTTCTGGAGCATCAGTGAATGTTTGAACCTTTTTTAATAGTTGTGTTTGAGTCCCTCAGTTGTCCTCAGTGTGAAAAGATGGATCTCAAAATCATACAGCCACTGCTGGAAAGGGTTCAAATATGCAAAAAAATGCTTAAAAACTGAAGAATCTGCAAGACCTGGAGGATTTTTCTGAAGAACAGAGCTCAGTTTAACTGCTCAGGACAAACAAAAGACTCATGAACAACCATCACAAAACATAAAAACAGTCATAGATCATCAGGTAACCACACACAGTACTGAGAATCAGTGGTTCACATACTTAAGAATGGGGATATTTTAATAAATCCAGCTATTGTTTTGTCTTGTGAACTAAATGTAAACATCTTTTTATGTAAAATATCTTACTCAGGACAGTACTAAACAAAAAATAACATGCATTTTGTATGATCGCTCTTATTTTATTAAAATTATTCACATTTTCACAGATTCTACAAGTGGTTCACATACTTTTTCTTGCCACTGTATTAATGCTTTTGAATGTATTGCTCTTAGTGAATTTTTACTGTGTGTGTGTGTTTTCCTCATTTGAATGCCACTTTGAATAAAAGTGTCTGCTAAATGAAAGAATGTGAAGGAATGTAATGCAGTAAATTACTTTTGGGTTTATTAATGTACAGTAACAGGGAACAGGCCTCCAGCTCTTGAGACAGTTTAACATGCGTCACTGACCTTGTGACAGCAGTAGTAGAAATGTCCTGATGTCCCTGACAGCCATTTTGCTGGCTTGGCCTCCCTCTGCTTTGCGTCTCATTTCCACACAACTAATTTTCACCCTTTGTTTACACTACAATGCATCATTCAAACGAGTTATAATTACACAGGCAATCAAAGTGCATTTCATCTCGAATGATATTTCACTATTTAGAGGGTGTTAATATTTCAAAGACCTGAATCACAAACAGCTCACTGTCCACATGTAATTAGAATTAATGTGGCTCATCTACATCGCTCTCATTTACTCTTTGACTGAGATACATTTTTCAACGATGCAACACAATTCTTGACCCATCTGTTCATTTGCAGAGCTCTCATGATGAGATTCACATCAGCTCAAGTTTTATTGTCATTAATGTCAAACAGAGTAAGACGAAATGTAGCTTCATTGACCTTGCAGATGCATATGTGTGTTTATTCTGAAAGTTTAGTTCCCTAAAACATGTTATTTCATTATATTGCTTAGATCCATTCAAGCTGTTAAGACTCATTGCACTTTGAAGACTTTTATAGAAACTTGGGCAACAAAATAATTGGACGGCTTGGGGTTCCAATCACCTGCTGTTATTGGCTGCGATTCAGTAGCTAGAGGAGCTATTAGACAGAATTAGGAGACCAAGTAACAGACCACAAACTGATTTGTGCCACTTTATCCTGAGTATGCTTTCAAGTTAACCATACACCATGAGGCATGATCCAGTCAGGTTTACTGGATGTAGATAACTGAGGCATTCAAGCTGGTTTAGGCTATAGCACACACTTAAATCGAAATGGACAATTCCTATTTTTCTTAATGAAATATTGCATTATTTATTATAATGATTTATCCTTGCACATCATTATTTTTATTTATTTGTTTTTATGTGTGTGCGCACTCATAATCTTTAATCCAAATAATTTTGGCACCCCTAGACATTATTATGAGTAAAATGTCTCTCTATATTCCCATTTACATTTGTAGCACACCAGTTTGACTATGAAATTGTCCAGCCATGACTTCTTGTTTCACAGGAGTATACATTTGAGGAACACAAAGGCCAAATTAAAACCAAAGAATGTACTTCTGATGTGCAGTGAAATATAGTGTTGAGCTTCACAAAATAGAAAATGGCTGTAAGAAAATCGCGAAAGCATTGAACATTTCCATTCCCACCACCAGTGCAATAGTTAAGAAGTTGTTACAAATTGGAAGAGGACGTGTGTCTGTATCATCCTAATGTGCGGTGAGGAAGAGATTTTGTGTGGCCAAAGACTCTCCAAGGATCACAGCTGGAGAATTGTAGAAATTAGTTTAGTCTTGGGGTCAGAAAGCCTTTAAAAATGATCAAACATCCCCACACGTTTTTTGGGAGGATTTCAAGAAAAATCCTCCTCGCTCATCCAAAAACAAACTCTACCATATTCAGTTGTCAGACACGACTGGAACTTCAAATGGGACAGGCTTCTATGGTCAGATAAAACTAAAAAAGAGCTTTATGGCAGCAAACCCACCAGATGGATTTGGTGCACACAAGGGTAAAAAGTACCCCCTGCCCACGGTTAAATATACTGCTGGATCTTTGAAATTGTGGACCTATTTTTCTTCTTCAGGAGGCATCATGGATTCTATCAAATACCAACAGATAGAAATGAAAACCTGACTGTCCCTGCTAGTAATCTTATAATGGGCCGTGGCTGGATTTTTCATCAGGACAATGATCCAAAGTCAACATAAAAATGGGTCACTGAGCAAAAAATTAAGCTTCTGCCATCCCAGTTCCCTGACCTGAACCCTCTAGAAGATGAGTAGGGTGAATTGAAGAGAAGATGCACCAATATGGAGCTGGGAATGTGAAGGTTCTGGAGAGATTTCTGTATGGAGGAATGATCTCTGGTCTCCAAACTCATCAAGCAATGTAGGAGAAGACTTAGCTGTTATCTTGGCTGCAAAAAGCATTGAATAAAAGGGTGTCATTAATTGTGGCCAACATGTTTTGGAGAAAAAGATGTCCCCCCTTTTTTTTCAATTATTTTACTTCAATCTTTTTTTTTTTCTTTTTTTTTTTTTCTTTGTGATTTTGTTTTTTAATAACAGAGCAAAATGATTAACAATGCAGATTTATATTCACAGCCTACTTTGTTCATGTTTACCAAGGGTGCCAATAATTCTGACCAGGACAGCATAATCACATTTTTCTATGTACATACATTTACATTTTTTAACTGTTAGACATCGCATGGGTAACATTTTAATTAAATACATTCATACCTTAGTGCAAATCAAAATCAATTTATTCACTGCTATTTTTTCCCTCACACTTTCTCCTATTTATTCACCTGATCTAAAATGACTGATATTCAATTTATTGTTCCTGCAAAAGGAAATATTTTGCTGCCAGAGTGCTGACATTTCAGATGATGTGTAGAAAAGAGATTATAAGGAAGCAGAGGAATAATGGGAAAGTCTATCTTATTCCCTAGATCTAAGATATTTTGACATTTAGGTCAAAAGTTGGTCAGCCTTAACTTTGAAAGCTTTAGATAAATGTCAGGTCATATAATAAAACATAGAGCTGTGATATTAACTCTTCTGCTCATTGAATTTATAAATTCCTGCTCGACTTTTCTTTTTTTAAGGTATGTGATTGTTCACTCGGAAGAAAATTAATAATAGTAGTTGATGAAAATACATGTCTTTTGGATACCAAGCCAACTATTCCAAGCTGTGGTCTGAATCGTGGTCTGACCAGGTCTTCACCCACTTAACAATAGCGAAAAATGGCAGATGCAGCAATAATAAGTGACATGATCCATGATAACATGATATTTTTAGTGATATTTGTAAACTGTCTTTCTAAATGTTTCGTTAGCATGTTGCTAATGTACTATTAAATGTGGTTAAAGTTACCATTGATTCTTACTGTATTCACGGAGACAAGACTTTCGTTATTTTCATTATTAAACACTTGCAGTCTGTATAATTCATAAACACAACTTCATTCTTTATAAATCTCTCCAACAGTGTGTAATGTTAGCTTTAGCCACGGAGCAAAACCTCAAACTCATTCAGAATCAAATGTAAACATCCAAATAAATACTATACTCACATAATCCGACGCATGCATGCAGTATGCATGACAAACACTTTGTAAAGATCCATTTTGAGGGTTATATTAGCTGTGTAAACTTTGTTTATGCACTGTTTAAGGCAAGCGCGAGCTCCGGGGGCGGAGAGCGCGAGCATTTAAAGGGGAAGTAGTCTGAATTGGCGCATTTCTAATTATGCCCCAAAATAGGCAGTTAAAAAAATTAATTAAAAAAAATCTATGGGGCATTTTGAGCTGAAACTTCACAGACACATTCAGGGGACACCTTAGACTTATATTACATCTTGTAAAAAAATTTTCGATGGCACCTTTAATAATAAAGGTTCTTTATTGGCATCGATGGATCAGTGAAGAACCTTTAACATCCATTGAACATCCATTGCATCCGAGTCATTGAATTTCATATATTGTGGTTAAATTTCATTTTTGAAGGAAATGTCCTGAAGAAAATATGTAAAGTCTTATACGTTTAAGTCAATCATTTTGCTCCGGACTTCTTCACAAATGAGGGACTTTTCAACGACTCTGGCTTGAACATATAAGGCTGAACACTGCTACTGACATTTTTAGTGCATGAGATTGTCCTGTTTTTTTCAGTCTGTCCTATACCGGTATGCTGGGGCATGAGCTCTTGAAGCTCCGCTGTCTTCTCATTTGCATTTAAAGGGACACACACAAAAATGGCACGTTTTTGCTCACCCTCAAAAGGTGGCAAATTTAACATACTTTAAAAAAATGATCTGTGGGGTATTTTGACCCTTCCTTTCTAAAAGCCTAGTCTGTTCTGATTGGTCAGACAGCCCAGTCTATTGTGATTGGTCTATCGCATACAGTGTGTGTCCGAAAGAAACACCCATTACCATATCTGAATTTCAGCTCCGGATGCTTTGTCAGTGCTATGAGTGATATGAACCATGGCGTCGGTTTTTCTGTATTAAATACTGCATGAGTCTCATCCTTTTGAAGTGCAGCAAAGTGAGCTTGCAGTGCTGAAAATAGCATTTCTCGACATGAACAACACAAACCAAAGTCTTCCAGTCTCAGCAACAACTACAGTGTTTGAGGGCGGGTCAAAATAGACATCATTCACGGGCAGCCAATGAAGACCTGGCGTCATGCAAATTTGTTACATTGCTACGTTGGTATGTATCAGGAAGTAAGACTGGAATTGCTGACTACTCGTTTCACCAGTTTAGAACAGATTCTTTCTGTTAGGATACAATAACTATATTTATCATGCACTTTGATCTTTAAAACTTTGCAGACCTTTTACATTCACAAACCGCTCTATTAAACACTGCATGAAAGGTAATATTTGAAAAAAAAAAAAAAAATAGGGGCACTTTATAAACCAAATATGGCTGTTACGACTGTGAAAATCGATCACTTTTCTATTACTTTTTAGTATAGAATTTCAACATCGACCATTTATTAGTCATCAGCCATAACATAAAAACAATTATTGGCTTATCTAACCCTAACCCTCTCCTTCAGAATTTTCATATCATGCATACCTAATTCTGTGTCATCTTGGTCCAAGCTTTTGCCCAGGCCATGTTCCTAAGCACTCCTACTTCTTAAGATTGATCTTATTACCAAGACATATTGACAATAGATTATTCCTCAACTCCCACATGTTAAATCTTGTTCCCTGTTCTTAAATGAACTTGACAGGAGGCCATAATTATTGCATTGCATGTAGTCTTTTAATACCCATCAAAAGACATTTCATTTGCTCAAAAGCTCAGGCAGGATTTCCCTTTTTATGCTGCTTGCTTTTTTTCCACAAAAGGATAAGATGCATTAATGGGCTGTATGCACCATAGATTTCTAATTCTTTTTAAGCAGACACAGAGGATAAATAATGTGTGGTCTGAGTGTCTGGGGGCTTATTGTAATCAACATCCCTATTGATCGGCTGCCCAGGCTCCCAAAGTAATCTATTTTAAGTACACTCTCAGTAGCGCCCACATCAGGTCTTCCCTTATTCTATTGTAATTGTGTTGGCTGGACTCCATACTAGGCTGGAGACAAGATGGGGACGAGGGGCAAATTTTGATTCTTATTGTATTCTGAAATTAGTACTTTTTCAAATAATAAATTCCCTATTTTTCCCCCAAACCTTGCAATTTGCATTGTGGGCTGGATTGCATTGTGCATCAGCAGCTTTAAAAGCAAAGATAGATGACTATGTGACCGCCAATTTCATTTATTTGAACACGCTTGTATGTAGTGTAAAAAAGGTTTAGCACATAATGGCCTTAATACAAAATGGCTGTTACAAAACAATGCCTATAGTGAAAATGTGCCATTGGAACTTACACACTTATATGTATATTAAACAAGACCAGTAGTGTAAGCTTTTGGTCCAAATCTGGAACTTTCAGAACAGCAAAATCGCAAAGTGGTCTATGCATTCACTGTAAAAAGTAATATGTTATATCTACTCAAAAAAATTGGAGCAACAGATTACAAGAAATATTATTAATAAAATGTAACATATAAGAATTGAGTAAGATTTAAAGGTGCCCTAGAAATGAAAATTGAATTTACCTTGGCATAGTTGAATAACAAGAGTTCAGTACATGGAAATTACATACAGTGAGTCTCAAACTCCATTGTTTCCTCCTTCTTATATAAATCTCATTTGTTTAAAAGACCTCAGAAGAACAGGCAAATCTCAACATAACACCAACTGTGATGTAACAGTTGGGATCATTAATATGTACAACCCCAATATTTGCATATGCCAGACCACGTTCAAGCATTAGAAAAGGGCAGCCAGTATTAACGTCTGAATCTGCACAGCTGAATCATCAGACTAGGTAAGCAAGCAAGAACAACAGCGAAAAATGGCAGATGGAGCAATAATAACTGACATGATCCATGATATCATGATATTTTTAGTGATATTTGTAAATTGTCTTTCTAAATGTTTCGTTAGCATGTTGCTAATGTACTGTTGAATGTGGTTAAAGTTACCATCGTTTCTTACTGTATTCACGGAGACAAGAGCCGTTGCTATTTTCGTTATTAAACACTTGCAGTCTGTATAATTCATAAACACAACTTCATTCTTTATAAATCTCTCCAACAGTGTGTAATGTTAGCTTTAGCTACGGAGCACTATCAAACTCGTTCAGAATCAAATGTAAACATCCAAATAAATAATATATTTACATGATCTGACGCATGCATGCAGCATGCATGACGAACATTTTGTAAAGATCTATTTTGAGGATTATATTAGCTGTGTGAACTTTGTTTATGCAATGTATTATAGAGTCGTGAGCTCGGGGGTGGGGATCGCGAGGATTTAAAGGGGAAGTAGTCTGAATCGGCGCATATTTAATGATGCCCCAAAATAGGCAGTTAAAAATAATAATAATAAAAAAATCTATGGGGTATTTTGAGCTGAGACTTCACAGACACATTCAAGGTACACCTTAGACTTATATTACATCTTGTGAAAAAGCATTCTAGGGCACCTTTAATCGTATTGACATCGACCATTTAAAATGAGTAAAATTTAAGTAAAACTTAAACAAAAATATCTGAATAACAGGCAGACGTCAAAGATGAACTAAGAACTCTTTATTTTTTTATTGCCAACATTGAAGACACCTGATGATAATGAGCAGAATCAATGGAATCAATCTTTAGTTGGACAGTTTGACTCATGCTTTTTATGTCAGATTATGGTTTTTGTAACAGTGTTTGCTAAAGCACATCATTTGTTGATGTCTGTCTATTATTTAGATATTTTTGTTTAAATTTTACTCATTTTAAATGGTTGACTTTAATGGTTTAATTCTAACTCGGTTCTTATATATTGAATTAATTGCTTGTAATCTGTTGTCACAATTGTATTGAGCAGATCTAGCATATTACTTTTTAGAGTAGAGAAGCCTTATTGTTCATATTTGAACCATGTGGGTGGTTTATGATTCAAGAAAGTAATCAAAGTACTAATTTTTGCTTGTAACTTGAGGAGGTTGTTAATATACAAAGGTACTTTTCCTTCTGATATGAGTAGTGTTTCAACTGCCAGTTTTGTGTTAAGTATATATATATATATATATATATATATATATATATATATGGTAAGTATATATATACTTAACATGTAATTGGGTTGGACACTTCACTTCCATTTTTTTAACTTCAATTTACTTTATATAACAATTTACTTTATATGTGTTGAGTGCTGAATGTAAATCTGCGAGCACCAAATTAAAGATTTAGCTGGTGTTATAACTCTCTCTTTATTCTCTGTGGGTTTTAATTTTTTGTCTTTTGCTCACTGATGTATATAATTAACATTAACATGCTGGCTGGACATCGATTTTCTCGCTGCCTAATTATCTTCAGAATAGACAAAATTACACACTAGAACTCAAGTAATTTTGTAACTACATTTGGAACAATACACTATCACAGCCAGACAGCAGCCTTCCCAAAGTTTGAATGTTATGATCAATGCAATGAAATCATAATACTCTAAATATAATAGTGCTGGACTGGAAAAAAAAAGTTTTGGCATTGTGAATTTGTAGCTTTATTATAAAAAGATTGCTGGTTTAAAATACAGCCAGTCATAACATCTTTTCAGCACATAACTTATGGCGGAGAGATTTTAGTTTTTTGGCTGAAGAAAAAATATTTTCTTGTAAACATACTCCAATGAGCTTTATTCTTTGTGTGTGTGTGTGTGTGTGTGTGTTCTTTTCTCAACCAATGACATGAGCTTTGAGCGGGACTATCTGGGGCCATTTTCAGAGTTACAAGAATGGGAATTGTTCAGAAAGGAGCCATACAGGCCTACGTGTAATTGCTGTGAACTACGCAGGAAAGGAAGAAACCTTTTTTTTTTGGTACAGAGAGTGCAATTTTTTTTTTTTTTTTTTTTCTTTATCAAAATTTTTTAGCCCCAAATCCAAAATAGATTTTTGAATTTGAATTTTTGGAATATATGCTTGTATTTTTCAGTATCAGTGTTGTTGTGTCATGATTCTAAAGATATGACATAAAAAGTCATAGCATTTTGGTGAAAAGAAAGATTGACCTTTTCATATGTTTACATTTGCAAATGTATTTGGCAGATGCTTTTATCCAAAGTGACTTGGGGGCCGTTTATACAACACCATTTTCAGCTAAAAATGGAAAATGTTTTAAGCGTTTTGGCCATTCATTTACAAGACAACCGCGTTTTGGTGGCCTGAAAACACAAACTTTTGTAAATGGGTTTCAAAGTGTTTGTAGTTTGTAGTGTTTCTTTACAAAGTGACATTGCCAACTACTGGCCTGGCAGCAGAATACAGCTTATTTCTGCAGATCTGTGTGAAAGGGGATCATCTTGACAATGTTGTCGCCTTTTAGTCCGTTTTTAGTCCATCATTGTTGTGTAAACATACCCTTATCCTTACTAAAATGAGTGTTTAAAGGTGCCATTGAACGTTTTTTTACAAGATGTAATATAAGTCTAAGGTGTCCCCTGAATGTGTCTGTGAAGTTTCAGCTCAAAATACCCCATAGATTTTTTTAAATACATTTTTTTAACTGCCTATTTTGGGGCATCATTAACTATGCACCGATTCAGGGCTGCTGGCCCTTTAAATCTCGTGCTCCCTGCCCATCAAGCTCGTGACTCTATAATGCAGTGCATTTACAAAGTTCACACAGCTAATATAACCCTCAAATGGATCTTTACAAGATGTTCGTCATGGATGCTGCATGCATACATCGGATCATGTGAGTATTGTATTTATTTGGATGTTTACATTTGATTCTGAATGAGTTTGATAGTGCTCCGTGGCTAACGGGCTAATGCTACACTGTTGGAGAGATTTATAAAGAATGAAGTTGTGTTTATGAATTATACAGACTGCAAGTGTTTAAAAATGAAAATAGCGACTGCTCTTGTCTCCATGAATACAGTAAGAAACGATAGTAACTTTAACAGTACATTAGCAACATGCTAACAAAACATTTAGACAGACAATTTACAAATATCACTAAAAATATCATGATATCATGGATCATGTCAGTTATTATTGCTCCATCTGCCATTTTTCGCTGTTGTTCTTGCTTGCTTACCTAGTCTGATGATTCAGCTGTGCACAGATCCAGACGTTAATACTGGCTGCCCTTGTGTAATCCCTTGAACATGAGCTGGCATATGCAAATATTGGGGGCGTACATATTAATGATCCTGACTGTTACGTAACAGTTGGTGTTATGTTGAGATTCGCCTGTTCTTTGGAGGTCTTTTAAACAAATGAGATTTATATAAGAAGGAGGAAACAATGGAGTCTGAAACTCAATATATGTCTTTTCCATGTACTGAACTCTTGTTATTCAACTATGCCGAGGTAAATTCAATTTTTAATTCTTAAAGAGACAATGCTATTGAAGTGGACTTAAATCTTAAATGGGTTGTCATTTTAAATATATGATAAATATATGATACATAATCAATAGCCCAAGCACTTACATGCAACAGTGTGTCTCAGCACGACAACTCCTAACCCACACATCAGGTTTGTCATCATTAATACCACTTATTGATTCATGAACACATTAACAAACACTTTAACTCAATGAGTGTATTGCAATCACACAGGAATACATTACTGAACAAATGAAACATTTCCATTCATTATACAGCAGATTGGAGGTTAAGGTGACCCTTCCCATGGAGAAGATTCATTTGAACTGGTTTTAAATGATGATTTTGTTACATATTTAATTTAAATGAAATTACTTCATTTGAAGTGAATAATAAATGCATCAATTTAGATAGAAGGTAGAGAGCCAGAGAGGTCACTCGTCCCTTTGAAGTCCCTTGTTTCATTAGGCCTGGAGGACAAGCAGAAGTAGGGCATGAATCCCTCATGAATCTCACTTCATGTTTGTTGTTGTTTTAAGTTCTATACAGTATCTAAGGTTATTGCATATCACTAAATATTTAAGCTTTATTACACAGACAGGAGAGCAGTGATATTTTCACCAACTATTTGATTTCAGACACAGTGTGTGTGTTTGTGTGTACTGTACATATAATCCTTATATAATCCTTTCTTTATTTCTTTGTCGGTCGTTGTTTTAGTGTTAATAAAGCTGTTGTGTGTTGCATAACTGTGACACTTATGATTCACGTCATAATTTACTCACCTTTATCTCGCTGAATTTTTGCAAACAACGACACATTTTTGGGTGAACAACACATTAAATGTTTAAGCAAGAAAATAGGAGAACTATCTCTTACAATAAAAGAGTCTCTTACTCTTTAAATCTTTTAGTAGTTAAAATCTTACTTTTACAGTGTAACAATTTTAGAATGGATATTTGTTAAATGGCTGTGCTCTTTTTGTTACACACATACACAGACTCTGCTGATGTATTCGAAACAAAGGTCTCAGGTTTGTTGAAATGGATGTCGGGATTCAAGTGTGTGCTGCTCTATGTCAGTTTTTGGGCACAGGCCATCCTTCCAGGTTGACAGCTGTCTATAACGCTGATGTTCCACCCGCAAATTATCCAAACCAGCACGGACAAGTCATTGTTTAATAGGCAGTTCAGTAGTGAAGGAATTCAGAAAGCCTGCATTACAGGACAGCCTTGGAAAAAACAGTTCAGGAAAAAAAAAAACAATGAGAAATGTTCTGATCCATTTAGTCAAAGTATAGCTACAGGGGAAAATGTGGGTATTCTGAAACATTCTACTTCTTTTATTCACTTTAAAGGAATAATTTGGGTTTAGTGCAAGTTAAAGGAATAGTTCACCTAAAAATGAACATTTTGTCATATACAGTACTCACCCATGTTGTTAACCAAAAGAAAATAGTTTGAGGAATGCTGGAAATCAAATGGTTCCACAATGAAGTCAATGGGAACCAAAACTGTTTGATTACCAGTATTCTTCAAAATATCTTCTTTTGTGTTCCACAGAAATGGAATGACATGACTGTAAGTAAATGATGACAGAATTTTCATTTTTTAGTTGGAGCGTCTCTTTAAAGGGTTAGTTCACCCACATTTGCTCACCCTCACGTCGTTCCAAACCTGTAAGACTTCCATTCATCTTTGAACGCAAATGAAGACATTTTTTTATGAAATTGGAGAGCTTTCTACACTACTACCACTTTGATGCTTCAAACATTTCATAAAGAGATCTTAAAACTAATCCATATGAATTGAGTGGTTTAGTCCAAATTTTCTGAAGAGACTCGATCACTTTATATGATGAACAGATTTAATTTAGAATGAACCTCATTGGTTCTTGCGGAAGCTAAAACGTGATGCGTAACATGAGAATGAACCTCATTGGTTCTTGTGGAAGGTCAAATGTGATGCGTAACATGAGAATGAACCTCATTGGTTCTTGTGGAAGGTCAAATGTGATGCGTAACATGAGAATGAACCTCATTGGTTCTTGCGGAAGCTCAAATGTGATGCGTAACATGAGAATGAACCTCATTGGTTCTTGCAGAAGGTCAAATGTGATGCATAACATGAGAATGAACCTCATTGGTTCTCGCACATCAAGTGATCCTACTTGAGCTTCCGTTTACCATAACTGATGTGTGTGTTTATGAATGTTTATATGAGAATAAAAGCCTAAATTCAATTTGTTCATCATATAAAGTCTCTTCAGAAAATTTGGACTAAACCAATTCATATGAATTCATTTTAGGATCTCTTTATGAACGTTTTGAAGCGTCAAAGTGTCAGTTAGGAAGCTGTCAGTGGAGGGACAGAAATCTCTCAGATTTCATCAAAAATATCTTCATTTGTGGTCTGAAGATGAACGAAAGTCTTACAGGCTTGGAACGATTTGAGGGAGAGTAAATGATGACAGAATTTTCATTTTTGGGTGAACTAACCCTTTCAGCTTATTTGACAACATTACAGTAGAAATAATTTTAATTACAACATTGTTTTTTTTTTATTGTTTTCTTAAAAAAAATCAAAAATTAATGTTATTATGAGGCACTTACAATGAAAGTAAACAAGACCAATTTTTAGAAGATTTAAATGCAGAAATTGAACTCCTTTCATTTTATAAAGCACTTACATTATTCTGTTAAAATGTGTATTAATCAGTAAAGCTGTTATATAATAATGATAATATATCTATGTCATGAAAATGTTGAAGGCCTCATTCACTTCCATTGTAAGTGCTTTTAAAATGAGGGACATTTGGAAATAAATTTGGTCCCACTTTATATTAAGTGGCCTTAACTACTATGTACTTACATTTAAATGTATAATTTGATACAATGCACTTATTGTGTACATACATGTTTTTACATTGTACTTATATTTTAAAATCACCTGCATATAATTACATCTGTAATTCATTTCTGTAATTACATTTATAATTAAACTGTTGACCCATCCCTTACACCTAACCCCTACCCTTAAACCTACCCATCCCACCAAACCTGTCCCTAAAATTACCCATATCCCACCTCAAAAGCAGCAACAGTGTTTTGCAATTCAATCTGAACCCAATAAGTACATTGTACTTATTTTTTGATGTAAGTACATAGTAGTTAAGGCCACTTAATATAAAGTGGGACCACACATTTTTGTGGTTACCAACATGCTTTTAATGAAGCTTAACTTGATCAAACTGGAAAGGCAGAGTTGGATTGGTAATGGAGAATATTTGGCACACTAAAAGCTTTCTTTCCTTTAAGAGCATTCCCTTTGACTTGACTTTGGACCTACTGTTGTCTCAGGAATTTGAGAAAGAATAATTCAGTGTATTGTAGATACTGTATCACTCTGATGACAATCACAGAGCATATGGCGAGGATCAGTGGTCACATGACAGTAACCAGCGGCAATGTCAGTCACCCAGAAGATGAAGCAATGGGGTCTTTCATGCTGGTGTCATCAGAAGACTTAGAAGCTGATCAGATCAAAAACACCCCTTTGGGCAGTTCAAAAGGTAACATGATGTTTGGGGGGAAAAATGTCCACTTTCCCGTTGATGTACATAGAATGACTAAATCCTGTGTTCCAGGCCAAGCAGATATCACTGATTTATGAAAACCATATTGAGAATACAGTCAGAGACATCTCAAAAAAGGGAGTACTGAACGGAAGGCTCCAATCGGATGAAGCAAGAGTTTTGCTAATAACAAATTCATGATCAATGAGGTTTGAAGTGCCAAAATAATCTTAAGAACTTCATTTATGAGCTTAAGGGTACATGAAGAAAACACTAGCTAGACGTTGTCACGTTGAAGTTGAGATAACCGCATTAAAACGCTCTCAGGGGACACCTAGAGAAGAACATACGATATAAAGAACATAGTTAGTGAGCAAAGATCAGTTCAAAACTTAATGATATCATGATCTGATATGATTATTAAAGAAAGATCAAGCCTTGGGTATATTAAGGGAACGACATTACTTTTTGATTAAAACGAAGTGTTTAAAAATGAATGGTTGTTTATCAGAAGGGGTTTTAAAATTCTGCATAAGCTTCGCACTTTGTAGGTTCCTCAATTCCCCAAATCAACATCCTTAGTTGGGCATTAAGCTAGCGTGAAACTTAATGTTCAACTTTAGATTAATGTTTGTTTTTCAAACATGCAAGGATGCCTGAAGTGATATTCTGCACTGACAGCACCTTATGAGATAAGAATAAATGACTCTTTTATAGCATTATGTAACTGTGTGCTTATAAAATGGTTCATAAAAAGACATTTTTGTGAAGTTTAAAAGTTCTAAAACAACTTTAACAACTTTCTCATGTGTGCACTCTGAACTCTTTTGCACTATTACATGACAATATTTGTCTACAGCATTTGTATTTATAATCTTTCAGTATGCCCCAAATGTCAAATCATATACAGTATAATCCATTACAAAACAGTTTAACAGCATTCCTTACTGCATTTCATTCTTCTTCATTTTTTTCTTATTTTTTCTCTCCTAATGTTTCCCCTGGTTTAGTCAAGTGTAGCCAGAGGCAAGTGGCTCCTACTCACTGATCTGATCCACATAGAGTATTGGTTCATTTAGGAGGAGCAGGGCAGAATTATCTGGATTTGTTAATTTGCTGCTCAGTTGATTTTACATTGCTTTTCTTTTCATCAGAATCACAATCGTTCATTTGCCACTTACACCAGAAATTTGACTTGTGTTCCTCTAAAGGTGACAATAAACACACAGTTTGCAGTCAGCAAAGAATGTAATTGTAAATACTGTATTTTCAACATGATCTCACTATTATTCAAAGGGATTTGTATGTGAAATTTTCTAGCAAACACACAGCATTGTATTTGCATAGCATTTATGTAATCATAAAATAGAGTAAAAACTGTAATATTATGAAATGTATTATATATACACATTTATTTTTTAATATATTTTAAAATGTAATATATATCCAGTCAAAGCTGAATTGCTGGTCAAGAAACATTTCTTCTTATTATCAATGTTGAAAACAGTTGGGTTGGAAACCATGATTTTTCCAAACTTTTTTATCAAATTAATGCATAATTTCTTTACAATCTTACTGACGGCAAATATTTATAATGCTGTGTGAGTGCTAGAAAATTTCACATAAAAATCCCCACGAACACTAATGAGAATAAGATGTTGAAAATGAGAAATAATTAAATGATTTAATAAATAATTTAATATTTTATCAATTATTTTACTTTTAAACTTACTTACTATAACTAACAAACACATATTGATGGAGGCAATATTTCATTAAAAAATAAAAATAATGTAATTTCAGTTCACTTTTAAAAACACGGCACCTCACAGTGTGTCATTTGTTTGTCCAAACCAGACACAACACAAATATGAGACGCGAAAAAGTCAATCAAAAATCACGGCCAATCAGAAAAGCACATAGGCGGGCTCTCTCTGCAAGTGGTAGTTAATTCTGATAGGTGTTTAGAGCTGATAAGATGTGATTATACAGCCTTTATTAAGGTGGTTGTTCATTCTGAGAAAGAAGCTCACATCGTTAGATTAACATGACAGCTTGAACTACAAACCCGATTCCAAAAAAGTTGGGACACTGTACAAATTGTGAATAAAAAAGGAATGCAATAATTTACAAATCTCATAAACTTATATTTTATTCACAATAGAATATAGATAACATATCAAATGTTGAAAGTGAGACATTTTGAAATGTCATGCCAAATATTGACTCATTTTGGATTTCATGAGAGCTACACATTCCAAAAAAGTTGGGACAGGTAGCAATAAGAGGCCGGAAAAGATGGAGGAACAGCTGCAGGACCAATTTGCAACTTATTAGGTCAATTGGCAACATGATTGGGTATAAAAAGAGCCTCTCAGAGTGGCAGTGTCTCTCAGAAGTCAATAGTGGAGCAATATGAGAACGGAGTTTCTCAGAGAAAAATTGCTAAGAGTTTGAAGTTATCATCATCTACAGTACATAATATCATCCAAAGATTCAGAGAATCTGGAACAATCTCTGTGCGTAAGGGTCAAGGCCGGAAAACCATACTGGATGCCCCTGATCTTCGGGCCCTTAGACGGCACTGCATCACATACAGGAATGCTACTGTAATGGAAATCACAACATGGGCTCAGGAATACTTCCAGAAAACATTGTTAGTGAACACAATCCACCGTGCCATTCGCCGTTGCCGGCTAAAACTCTATAGGTCAAAAATGAAGCCATATCTAAACATGATCCAGAAGGGCAGGCATTTTCTCTGGGCCAAGGCTCATTGAAAATGGACTGTGGCAAAGTGGAAAACTGTTCTGTGGTGAGACGAATTAAAATTTGAAGTTTTTTTTGGAAAACTGGGACGCCATGTCATCTGGACTAAAGAGGACAAGGACAACCCAAGTTGTTATCAGCGCTCAGTTCAGAAGCCTGCATCTCTGATGGTATGGGGTTGCATGAGTGCGTGTGGCATGGGCAGCTTACACATCTGGAAAGGCACCATCAATGCTGAAAGGTATATCCAAGTTCTAGAACAACATATGCTCCCATCCAGACGTCGTCTCTTTCAGGGAAGACCTTGCATTTTCCAACATGACAATGCCAGACCACATACTGCATCAATTACAACATCATGGCTGCGTAGAAGAAGGATCCGGGTACTGAAATGGCCAGCCTGCAGTCCAGATCTTTCACCAATAGAAAACATTTGGCGCATCATAAAGAGGAAGATGCGACAAAGAAGACCTCAGACAGTTGAGCAACTAGAAGCCTGTATTAGACAAGAATGGGACAGCATTCCTATTCCTAAACTTGAGCAACTTGTCTCCTCAGTCCACAGACGTTTGCAGACTGTTATAAAAAGAAGAGGGGATGCCACACAGTGGTAAACATGGCCTTGTCCCAACTTTTTTGAGATGTGTTGATGCCATGAAATTTAAAATCAACTTATTTTTCCCTTAAAATGATAAATTTTCTCAGTTTAAACATTTGATATGTCATCTATGTTGTATTCTGAATACCAGCTGCGACGTCAGAAAAATAGAAACCCTTTCTAATCAGCATGTGTCGCCATCGCGGCTAGTTAGGACAAAAACTCAGATTAACATACGATAGGCCTACCTTTTATCACGTGTCGTGGCGCGTCTGGTTAGGACACGGTGTTATCATCATGGCAAACTTCATTGTTATTTGGTTTATTAGCTACTATTGTTTGGCTTAGTGAGTATTCAGATGGAATTCATCTATGACGGTTCGTTCTCAAGACATCATGCCAGGTAGATGTTATTATGCAGCACAACAGTGTGTTTATCCTTCTGTTGTTGAAGATTTCAGCACCTATCCAAAAGACTTTATCAGTTATGGCATTCTGGTGCCAAGTGTGTGGAAACAGCCTCACTCTGGACTGTTGGTCGAGTAGATCAGTCGACTGTGATCAGCAGTGTGGAAAAGAGGCTAATAAATGAGCCGGCTCAAGGAGCCATTGATCCCACACACCACAGACTTATTTTCACATTAATTACATTAAGCACAGCTTGGCAGTTCAACACTGTGGGAGGGAAACAGCTCTCATCCTGTCCACATCTTCATCAGGTAAGAGTGTGTTGGTGTGGAACGAACTGCTCTGTTGACTGTGATGTAGAGCTGGCAGACATTAGTCAGGCCTATAGTTGTTCCTGACACGGATCTGTCTTAAATACTGTAAGTGAATACAAATTTAGCATCTCAAAATAAGTAGGAGACAGACCTACCAAAACAGAGAAAGTGGGCAGGAAAGATTTTTATATAGGAATAGTGCATCTAAAAATGAACAATTTCTTGCTTTGTTTGATCATTTTGGCGTGGTTGTGATAATTGGCATTCACTTCAATAGAAAACACAAGCTTAGAAATTCTGCATGCAATATAATTTTGTCTGTCAAAGAAAATAAAATATAATAGGGTTGAAATGACAAACGTGAGAGTAAATAATAACAAAAGTTTAATTGTGGAGTGAATATTCCTTTAAAATCAAAGGCATTGAACATCAGAAACCACAATTAAAGTTTTTATGCTATTTTAAAGATTTTGTTTTAGAGTCTCCTACAATAGGTTTACATGCATTCAAGGTCAAAAGACACTTTATTGTTCTCATAATATACACTGCAGCATCAGCTCTTTTCTCAGTGTCTGAAATGGTTCGTTCAAGGATTCGGCCTCTCTAAACTCCTCCTTTCTGAGAGACTACTCTGCTCTGATTGGTCAGACGGCCCAGTCTGTTATGATTGGTCTACCACTTACCGTGCTTGTCAGGAACCAAATGTCCATTGCCGTGAATTTCAGCTCCAGAGGCTTCTTCAGCATTTATATACATGATGGCGTTGGTTTTACCTTATCAATTTGAGCCCGAGTCCTCATCTTTAGAATTGCATGCAAAGTGGATTTGGTCTCGCAGCACAGAAAACAGCATCTTCTTGACATGAACCAAACTTTTCCAGTCTCAGCTATAACAACAGTGTTTGAGGGCAGGGCAAAGTATTTTTTGCTCGCTGACAGCCAATGAAGATCATAGGCTGTAATTATGCAAATGTGTTGTAAACCTACATAGGTTTGAGCAAGAAGTAAGACTGGAATTGCTGTCGACTCATTTCAGGCGTTTCAGAATTGATTCTTTCTTTTGGGAGACTTTGCAGACCTTTTACAATCACAAATATCTATTTTACACACTACATGAAAGGAAATATCTGAAAAAGCATAATAAAAGCACTTTAAATTTGATAAAAATGGTAATTCCTTAGATATAAAGGAGAAATGCTTACATAATCAAATAAAAGGTTATTAAGAATTTATTAGAATAATGTTGAGATCAACAAAATACTCCTTAATCTTGAGTGGGAAAGCCTGATGTTAAACTGTTTATAAAATTACATTAGGGGAGAATTAAGTACAAGAGCAGTTTATATTTTAAATTTTCCAACATTTTCTGTATATGCACTGCTGGATTAAAAATGACCCAAGTTGGGTTAAAAATGGACAAACCCATCGGTTGGGTTAAATGTTTGCCTAACCTGCTGGGCAATTGTATTTAATTCAACTATTGTTTAAAAATTGTATGGCTCACTTAAAATGAACCTAAAATAGGTTGGAAACAAACATTTATTTATATGTTTAATAAATAATGAAATCATACATTTATTAAATTGCTTATTTATAAATGTTCATATTTTGATTATTATTGTTCCCTCTGCTAATTATGTGTCTGATTTTTAATTTCCAACCTATTTTGGGTTCATTTTAAGCCAGTCATATAGTAATTTTTAAGCAATAGTTGGGTTAAATAAAACTGCTCAGCACGCTGGTCAAACATTTAACCCAACTGCTGGGTCAAAACAACCCAATCACTAGGTTTGTCCATTTTCTAACCAGCTTGGGTTGTTTTTAATCCAGCATTTTTTATAGTGTGCCATTATTTGTGGTCTATCATGACTGATTTCAGATGAACCAGAGCCTAAATGGCACATTAAAAACAAAAGCAACTGGTCTCATATGGTACTCTTTCTGATATTCTTGATCAGAAAAGGCTTAAAATTGAATCGGATGCAGACAGTCAAACCTTTGGCTGTGTGAAACTACTGGACTGGTAACCATTTGAACCAGTACTCTCCATGAGATCTATCCCTGTGGTGAATAAATATGCTTGCTAAATGACTACTTCAGTGATTAGATATATTGGTAATGAGGCAACAAAATAAATTAATCATTATTTGTGTAAAAAAAAAAAAAAAAAAAAAAAAAAAAAGCGACTGCGATGTAAATAAATAAATACACGAACACATGCAGAAAACAGCAAGATGCAGAGCTTTGATATAAGCGCTACTGGTTGGAGATGGAGTTCATACAAAGTTCATATATAACTTTCCTGTGTTAAAAAACACTCTATAAAGAAATGTGCATAAAGGGACAAACAGAGTCAGTTCAATGAATGTGTTTCAATATCAACAAGTAGGATTTCTCCAGTTGCAAATGTTTTAATGAGCAATGCATTGTGTTAGGAGTTCATGGCAAATGTGGCTTTAAATGGAAGATGCAGACACAGTCCTCATGAACAGAGTCATTTCTCTTCCTTATTGCTTTGGGTTTTCATTATGAAAATGCTGCTTCACCCCATTAGCCATTTGGCACAATCATGAGCCAGTGTTTGCAGTGACAAAAAAGCTTTTAACAACGACACATAGTTCATTTCAGTGTATTATGTTTGTCCTTATCTGACTAATGAATGTTGTCTACAAAGGGAAAACAAATACGGGCATGTCTATTGACTCAATGGATGGGTGTTATGCAAATTAATTTAATAGATGAATATATTTGTGCTTTGTAATGCACACTGAGCATATAATTCATTGAGTCTGAGCAGAAAGGAAGTGACATCATTTGGAACTTTTCTACAGCAATGGTGGGAAGAAGAGTAAATAATCATTCGATTTTCATTTACTGTAACTTCCATGTTACAGAAGTTATTGAAAGAAAAAGTGATCTTTTTTTCCCCCTCTTATATACATCTATCATTGCAAAATCTATATTAATTAATTATTAATTTATCAGTCTGCATTTAGTCCAAAAATAGCTGCCCCTGCTCTATCAGGTCTTACTTTGTCTCTTTTTAAAGAAAGACATTTCCCAATAAGTGATATTATTACGTTTCATTTTCTAATCATACTGACATTCTTAAATCTTTTGGACAGTATAGCAAGCATTTTATTTCCCTGTGCCCATTTGTGTGCAGTACATGTGCTCAGTCTGGCGGTAAGAGATGTGTATATCTTGCATTGATAGCGTAATGGTATTCTCTGGAGAGCTGTGTGTCAAGCTTGTGGAATGAAGGTCGAATTCTCGGCCTCCCAAAACAACAAGGCAAAGTCACACATGAAATGAGATCTGACAATCTTTCTGCATAACAACCTAATGTGTCAGTTGTCGTAGCCCTGCTCGATGTCCACTATGTTCTAGAAAGTACAAGCTCAGCACTATAAACTGCTGTTCCATGTGTCAAATGCCATATTGGCTGTGCTTCCTGAATTCCAGGACAAATGAGTTTTTGGACTACAAAGCTCAGAGGTTCTGGATGTTTGCCATTGGGAAATTATAATGATGTTAAAATGCGTAAAGAGGGTCAAATAAATAAATAATTGCAATTGAGTCTGAAAATGCAATTTGGCTTTTGACACAATCGCCATTTGGCTGGAAAAGTTTTCTGGTGAACGCTGGTTTCAGAACAGCTGACAGAACCATGTAATAACGTAAATTGATTGATTTCTTTGTTAAACATTATTTGCAGTAATTTGTCTGAAGAAAATAAATCAAAAGTAAACCATTTAAACACAGTACATTGTTTTGCTTATACTGTGAAAAGTGCGGGCAGTTGAGGTCCACACAAACTGCAAGGTCAACTACACTATCAGTCAAAAGTTTGGACTGTCTACTCATTCGTTTCATTACTGTTTTCCAGATTTTAGGTGGTAAAGCCATCAAAACTATAAAAATAAAATGCATATGGAAGTATTTGAATTATGTAGTTACAAAAGGTTAAGTAACTTACCACAGTAAGTAACAGTATTGAATAATTACATTTAAATTTGTCAAATTAATTATTATCATGGATGATCTGTGTTCTTTGAATGTTTGGGTTTGTCTGCACTAGTTAAGTTCAGTTAGTTGTCTTGGTTATTCATTGTTTGATTATCATTTGCACCTGATGTTCATTTGGTTAATTAGTTTGGTCTGTGTATTTAAAGGGATAGTTCACCCAAAAATGAAAATGATTTACTCACCCTCGAACCATCCAAGGTGTATATGAGGTGTATCTTTTCTCAGGTGAACAAAATCGGAGTTACAGAGGGTACAGAAAGTATTCAGATCCCCTTAAATTTTTCACTCTTTGTTATATTGCAGCCATTTGCAAGTTCATTTTTTTTCCTCATTAATGTACACACAGCACCCCATATTGACAGAAAAACACAGAATTGTTGACATTTTTGCAGATTTATTAAAAAAGAAAAACTGAAATATCACATGGTCCTAAGTATTCAGACCCTTTGCTGTGACACTCATATATTTAACTCAGGTGCTGTCCATTTCTTCTGATCATCCTTGAGATGGTTCTACACCTTCATTTGAATCCAGTTGTGTTTGATTATACTGATTGGACTTAATTAGGAAAGCCACACGCCTGTCTATATAAGACCTTACAGCTCACAGTGCATGTCAGAGCAAATGAGAATCATGAGGTCAAAGGAACTGCCTGAAGAGCTCAGAGACAGAATTGTGGCAAGGCACAGATCTGGCCAAGGTTACAAAAAAATTTCTGCTGAACTTAAGGTTCCTAAGAGCACAGTGGCCTCCATAATCCTTAAATGGAAGACGTTTGGGACAACCAGAACCCTTCCTAGAGCTGGCCATCCGGAATGGCAGAGGATCCCCAAATCCAGGTGTGAAAAACTTGTTGCATCTTTCCCAAAAAGACTCATGGCTGTATTAGATCAAAAGGGGGCTTCTACTAAATACTGAGCAAAGGGTCTGAATACTTAGGACCATGTGATATAATCAGAAGTATAAAACACATTTTTAAATAGAAATGTTGAAGAATTTTGATATGAGAAGAGGTGCTTGACTTGCACAGCCCTAATTGTTTGAACCGCAAGAAGCTTATGCTACGCTTCTGCCATACGTCGAGATGCATACGGATGTTTGCTGGAAGCTGGTTATTATAGTTGATAAAGTTTTAAATATGGATATTTTTCTTACAAAAAAAACTATCGCTTCACTTCAGTAGGCCTTTATTAACCCCCTGGAGTTGTATGGATTACTTTTATGATGGATGGATGCACTTTTTTAGGGTTCAAAATTGTAAGCGCAATTCACTACCATTATAAAGCTTGGAAGAGCCAGGTTTTTTTTTTTTTTTTTTTTTTTTTTTTTTTTTTTAAATAACTCCAATTGTGTTCATCTGAAAGAAGATAGTCATATACATCTAGGATGGCTTGAGGGTGAGTAAATTATGGGATAATTTCCATTTTTGGGAGAACTATCCCTTTCAGTTTTTCTTTCAGTTAATTGTCAGTTCTCGTCGCATTTACTTTGGTTGTTCTTTTAATGTTCATTGTTTCCTGATTTATATGTAAATAAGCCAATACTTCTTGGTTTAGATCTGGTTATTTATCTTTATCTTCAACCACCACTGACAGTTACATTCACTTAAAGGATTAGTTCACTTTCAAATGAAAACTAGCCCAAGCATTACACTCTCAAGCTATCTTAGGTGTATATGACTTTCTTCTTTCTGATGAACATAATCAGATATACAGGTGCTGGTCATATAATTAGAATATCGTGAAAAAGTTCATTTTTTTAATTGTAAATTATTTTTAAAAATTAAACTTTCATTTATACTAGATTCCCTACATGTAAAGTAAAACATTCCAAAAGTTTTATCTTGTATCTCTTGTTCTTTGAAACCACACTAATGGGGAAGACTGCTGACTTGGCAATGGTCCAGGAGACAATCATTGACACCCTCCACAAAGAGAGTAAGTCACAGATGGTCATTACTGAATGTGGTGGCAGTTTACAGAGTGATGTATCAAAGCATATTAAATGCAAAGTTGACTAGAAGGAAGAAATTGGGTAGGCAAAGGTGCACAAGCATCAGGGATGACCGCAAGCTTGAGAATACTGTCAAGTAAAGCTGATTCAAACACTTGGGAGAGCTTCACAATGAGTCAAATGAAGCCGGAGTCAGCGCATCAAGAGTCACCACACTCAGACATTCAGGAATAGGACTACCAAGCCACTTCTGAAACAGAAACAACGTCAGAAGCATCTTACCTGGGCTAAGGAGAAAAAGAACTGGACAGTGAACAGTGGTCGAAAGTCCTCTTTTCAGATAAAAGTAAATTTTGCATTTCATGTTAAAATCATGGTCCCAGAGTCTGAAGGAAGACTGGAGAGGCACAGAATCCAAGCTGCTTGAAGTCTAGTGGGAAGTTTCTGAAGTTAGTAATGATTTGGGGGGCCGTGACATCTGCTGGTGTTGGTCCATTGTGTTTTATCAAGTGCAAAGTCAATGCAGCCATCTTCCAGGAGATTTTGGAGCACTTTATGCTTCCATCTGCTGACAAGCTTTATGGAGATGCTGATTTCCTTTTCCAGCAGGACTTTAGCACCTGCCCACAGTGCAAAAACCACTTCCAATTGGTTTGCTGACCATGATATTACTGTGTTTTATTGGCCAGCCAACATGCCTAACCCCTGAATCGATGGGATATTTTCAAGAGAAAGATGAGAAACAGTCGATCCAACAATATACAGATGATCTGAAGGCTCAATAGTGCCTCAGCAGTGCCACAGGCTGATCACTTCCATGCCACACTTCACTGATGCTGTAATTTGTGCTAGGAGCAAGTCATTTGCTGTATTATGTACTGCCGACCAAGTATTGAGTGTACAAATGAACATACTTTAAAGAACTTGAACTTTTCTGTTTTGAAAATCCATTTTTTGATTGATCTTAGGAAATATTCTAATATTTTGAGATACTGATTTTGGACTTTCATGAGCTGTATGCTCTAATCATCAAAATTAAAAAAAAAAAAAAAAAAAAAAAAACTTTTGAAATGTTTTACTTTACATGTAGGGAATCTAGAATATATGAAAGTTTCATTTTTAAAAATAATTTACAATAAAAAAATGAACTTTTTCACGATATTCTAATTATATGACCAGCACCTGTATATTAATACATATTCTGACACATCCAAGCTTTATAATGGCAGTGAGCGATACCAACGAGTATAAGCTGAAGAAAGTGTCTTCATCAACATCAATCCATCATAAACATACTCCACATGGCTCCGGGGGGTTAATAAAGGCCTTCTGAAGTGAATCGGTGCATTTGTGTAAAAAAAAAAATCCATATTTAACACGTTATGAAATAAAATATCTAGCTTCCTTCCGCCTTCCGTATTCAACTTAGGAGGAAAGTGCAATGCCTTTCGCAGATCAAAAAGCTTACGCTACATCCTACGCCTTCTCTATTCAACTTATGGAAAAAGCTTAACTGACGCAATGTCAGTTCCATTTTTTTTCTGTAACTTTTTATATGGACGGCAGTCTGGCAGAAACAAGATATTTTACTTCATAACTTGTTAAATATGGATTTTTTATTTATTTATTTATTTATTTTTTACACAAACGCATCACTTCACTTCAGAAGGCCTTTATTAACCACCCTGGAGCCATGTGGAGTACACGTTTATGATGGATGGATGTGGATGGATGCATTTTCTTTCAGCTCATATTCGCTGATCCCGCTCATTGGCATTAAAAAGCTTGGATGCGTCAGTATATTTATTAATATTTCTCCGATTGTGTTTATCAGAAAGAATAAAGTCATACACCTAGGATGGCTTGAGGGTGAGTAAATCATGGGCTAATTTTCATTTGAAAGTGAACTAATCCTTTAAGTCTTTCGAAAAATAAATTCAATATAACAAGTTCTCTCAACATAAATGTTCTCTCTGCACTTGCACTTTAATTTAATTCATGAAATGTTGAATCCAAATTTGAAGAAACCAGTCAACTTAAGCCCGGTTTTACAGACAGAGTTTAGTTTAAGCCAGGATTAAACAATGTCATATAGTTCAATTAGGGCATTTAAGTAATTTTCATAAACGTGCCTTAGAAAAAAAAAAAAAAAAAAACATTACTGATATTCATTTTGAGACAAAACAATGGCACTGACATATTTTAAGATATATCAGTGCAAATTGCTTTCAGTTAAAACAGTTCAAACACATGTTTTAGTCTGGGACTAAAATGCTTAAGCCTTGTCTGTGAAACCGGAGGACAGTTTTGAAATACAATTGAGGAATGGGTGAAGTGAGGTGAGACGAAAAAATACAAAACCGTGGTAAGCATTTATGATTAATGTCAAGTTGGATTCAATCACACCTTTCAGAGATAACATTTAAGTGTTGAAGAATACACATTAGAAGCCACTGGGGCCTAATGAAAGTTGCATGAATTCATGTAGTTGTTGTCTTTCAAAACCCATTTTATTAAAAAGCCTCAATGTTAATAATATGTGTGCTTTGTTAAATAATTTAAAAATTTTCAGCTAACTTGTGTGGGACACATGCCTTTCATATTATTGTATACATGCAGAGAAATACCTCATATTGTCAATGTGCTGATTTGGAAACAACCCACGGATAAGTAAAATACAACAACAACAATGTGAAGAGCCCCGTGGAGGTCTGAGGTCCAAGTTTTAAAGACCCCTCCTTTCTAAACTATGGCATTTTGTGAAGAAAAGCAAGACTAATCAAGATTACGTTGGAGGCCACAGACCTCCCACAGGCATTCAGTCACTAATACCGATAACCCTCAGTCTTACCCGTGTCCATCAAATCCTGTGCTTTAATCACCAACAACAATGAAAACCTCTGGGCAGAAAAAAAGGTCACTGTACAGACTTAAGGTCTACATGGAAAGTGTTTTTTTCCAGACAGCGGTGTGGTGTAGTTAGCGGCTAATTATATGAGTCAGCTCCTACTTTTTCAATTCTTTCATATCTCACTGCACTTATAACTTATTTTCAAACAGTCACAAGGTCAGTAAAAAAAAAAAAAAAATGTACACAGTTACAAATGCTGAAGGAAAATACTAATGAAACTGGTGAGAGTCTTTAGAAAACTGAGTTTGATTACAAGGTGACAGCTTTCAAGGTGAAATCTTGACTTTGTGAACAATCAGTCCCAGCAGCAGGGTTGGAGGGGTTAATGGCACTCAGTTTAGGATCCTTATACCAATTGATTATCCAATATACTAAACAAAGCTTACTACTTCTGAAGAGAAATTACAGTCTTGTTGTGATGAATGGAAACATGGTGGGAAAGAATGAGGCTTGGTGTATGGGTTGCATTCATTCACACTTGAAAGATCTCTTGCTAGTGAAGCAAGACTTCACAGTGCACCACAATGGAGCCTGGTTCAACAAAATCATTCAGCAATAGTAACCCTGTGGCCTGAGGAAGGAAAAGAGCTTAATGTACACTTTGGTTGAAGGCTAATACAAGATGAGTAAATGTTTGCTTAACTGTTTATACACAGAATGAATTAGCACTCAATACAGTTATTCATTATTTCAGCAGGCTGATAATAACCTGTCTTTAGAATGTGTAAATTAATCATCTAAACTTCTCAAATGTGCCATTAAGCATGTAGTTTCACTGCCATTTACTTTTATTATTGCTGATTTGTTTATTTCTCTACATATTATTAATATAATAATATTAATGTAGCAATGGTATTGCATTTCTCACATATTCAATAACAGAAGATGAGAAGTTTTAAACAGTTTGTTAAAATTAGTATCATTATACATCATGTACTTACAATGACAGTATTTGTTCAAGGTTAATGAAGGTTAACATTAGTTAACAAAATGTTGACAAAAACAACCTTCACTATGTAATGGTTATGATCTATTTTATTGTCATTGTGTTCTGTTTTCCCTCTACCAGTTTGCCCATGTTCCTTTTGCTTATTAGTTTCCGTAGTTTTTAATTGATCACACACTTGTTTCTGTTCAGTCTGGATTTATTAATAGACTTTGTTGAGTCTCTATCTTTGTCTCTATCACCGTGCATTTACTACAGCCACCCTCAAGTTCATATATATATATATATATATATATATATATATATATATATATATATATATATATATATATATACATACTCTACTGCCAATACATATGCTGATACTCTGTTGCGAGTAAGATATAGTGCTGCTGCACAAATAACATATATCAATAACCCATATCAGATACTGGTGGAGCTGGGGAAGGTGGAGGGTTTTGGAGAAACTCTGAAGCGTGCTGCAAACTGCTATAGTGAATGTAACCAGCCATTTACATGTGTGAGCAACAAGCTCATTGGCTGCAGATGTGACATGCAGGGCTTGACATTAACTTTTTTGCTCACCAGCCAATGTGGCTAGTGGTTTTCCAAAGTTACTAGCCACTCATCATTTTCACTGGCCACAATTTTGCTGTTGGGAAATTACATTTTATATGATTAAAGTTGACTCTGGCATGCTTAAATTACTTGATTTTGAGTAATTTTACTTGATTTACAAGAAACTTGATTTAAAACCCTTTCAAACTTACAAATGCAGATTGACCACCCAAATCAAGACTATACATTGTATATATCAGGTATGTACAGTTATTTTTGTTAGGCTATATAAAAAGAACAAAGAAGCAAATTACAAATAGTTATTAATTTTTTTTTTTTTTTTTTTCAGATACATATGTTTATTTAGCATACATGTATACATGTATTTAATTTTTTTTTTGATGTTTGATTAACATTAATGACAGAGGGGTATTTATTTGGGGGCTGCTGAATGCATGGACGTCATATACTGACACATATCCAGTTTTTACACACCTGTTTACGTCCACTTAGCCGTAAGCCATAGACAACTGTATTCACGCGAGATACTCCACACGATGCATTTTGACATCTGTGTGTGCGTGTATTCAGGCGCAAGAAGAACTGAATCACGCGCACGCGAGCGCTTCTGTTGTGTCATTTAGCGCGATTCCGCCTATCCCACCTTCACTAACCGCAAGTTAATCGATAAAGAATTGTGACTGAATCGTAATTTTGTGATACGACGAGCTTGGCTATGTAAGGCTTGATTTTCCTGCTAAACGAAAACTGAGATCAAGCATCCTGCAATAAAGCAATAAAACTCGCCTAGAGAAGATCTCAGAGATATAGCAAGGGGCAATGCCCTAACTCCAAAAGGACAACGCCTCCCCCACCACACACACACACAAACACACCTTCCCTTCCCCCTGACTGAAAGTTATTCAAAACTTATAATGTAACTGGTGTATCTATTGTTTTTCCCTTTTCATGTTTGGTATCATTTTAAATGTCTCAGTGCGATTGGTAAAATGGTCTCAATTTCACAGCAGTCACTTGTATTATTAAGAAGATTGAAAACTAAGGAAAATTCTGTCCTATCTTTGGGTGGTGCATTTTGTGAAAACCCACTCCTCTCCCCCCAAAACAGGTGTTGGTGTAGTAAATATTTATAACCCTTTTGTTCTGGTCCTGGTATAAAAGGTAAAGTGCAAAGCAGTCAGGGGGGATTTTCTGTAATCAGAAACCCCCACGCAGTGATGGACAAGTGTCTTCAAACACTAGTCCACCACTGTGTGTATATACATTTCAACTGATGTTATGCATTTACTATTTCTGAATTGGCTTTAATTGGTTATTTGTGTAATTGACACGATACACTTTTACCTGACAAATAAAATGTTATATTTGATTTACTCTGGATTCTCCTGATATCATTATTACCAGTAAATTATGGGAGGCTAATGCTACCGTAAATCTGTGTCCAGGGTAAAACAAACTGAAGGCGCATGAATGAAGGAGCAGTAGGCAATTCATCTGAAGACCTTTTGATTTCTGTTTACCGCTGATTTAGCAAGTTGTATGGAAGTGGCTAAATTAAAATACACTTTTGTTCGAGTGAGCAGTAGGTAACCGACTAAAGGTATTAGCCAACTTATTACACCCTCTGACGAAGATCAGACTGGAGAGTTTGTGTCCGTGAGTTTACTGCAAAATCCCGGGACGAGTATCTCTGTGGTGCATCGGGTCCCTAATGACTGAACAATTGAAATATGGGATATCCAGAATCATCAAATATCTAAATTAATGCATAACTAATGATGAATTTCTAATTGGAAACACAACCTAAGTGTAATAATCATTTGAAATTGGAGTCAGATTAAACGAGTGAAATTAAGTGAACTTAATAGAGACGCTGAAAAGGCATACACGCGTTAACCTTTGCCCGGGGGTGTCGGAGTCCGTTTTTGGGCCGATGCAGGGTTCCTTACAGCTACTTTTCATTTGGCTGTAGGCTGAAATTATATTCAACCCACCAAAGTGGCTAGTGGGAGTGGCTGTCTTACCCGCCACAGCTGAAATCTACCCGCATTTGGTGGGTTGGCGGGTGTTAATGTCAAGCCCTGGTGACATGGATCAATCAGCTTGTGCCAAGTAGTTAATTCTATAATTATCATAAGCCTGCACCCTCTAGAGTTTCATGACTGAACTATGTATATATATTCCGTTCAGTCTCATTATTACCCAATTAACATTATGTATTACCTAATTGCCTACTTACAGTAAATAGCCGTTTAGTAAAATGGTCTATAAATCATGAAAAAGAAAGTGCACCACAATTGTGACCCGTCACGGAAACAAGGGACACAAGTCGGCAGCACAACTATTGAGCAAACTGAGAAAGAAGCGTTTTTTTCTTTTTTTTCAAAATTGGTGATTTTCGTTTTTTTGAAGAAGCATCTCCGTGTTTTAGGTAGCGGTATTGGTTTATTTAAAAGCGTACATTTTGAGGTTGAAATCGGCTTGTTTTTCTGGGATTCTATCTCGCAGTAGGGGCGTGTCATTGTCTGTTTGTATTTCCATACTGGAATCGGATACGCCGGCTTTTGTTTCTTTTGTTATTGCCGCCGCCCTCCAAGGGAAGCGTGGCTACTTGTTTATGCAGCGCTCTGGCCGGCTCTAGCTGATATCAAAATTTAATGAAGATGGACCGCAAAGAATATCGCAGACGAGCTGAACCGTGGCCGTTACACCGAAAATGTTTTGAAGTACAACATACGGCTGGATTCTTTAGCTGCGGAAAAAGAGTGGCAGGACATGTGAATTATTGGACATTTAGAGGCAAACAGACGCATAGTGCAAACTTCGGAGAAGGTTACATCCACAAAGAAGACCCCGACAAAGAGAAAGTGTGCCCGAACAACTTATTTCATCTTTTCTGTTTCTTATGGGGTGAGTTTCCATAAACATCAAAGTATGTCGTTTTGTGTTCATTCTAAGAACACGTAGGCTACACGTTATCTCATGTGTCTTTTGTTATTAGCTAGCTCAGGACTGTCATTTTAATTTTAATCATTAGCATCGTATAACTTGCCAAAAACCCCCATTACTATAATGGGCTTTTAGATGGTAATGTTAGCATCTGCTATTAATTTGAATAACGCTTCAACTGCTTGAATTGACTGGTGTGAATGACTTGGCTCATGTAAACCTTACTATTCTTGAATTGAATATGACGCTAATAATTTTAGCCAGTTACTACTTCTTAACAAGGATTTACTAATGTAATAGTAAATGTATCAGATTAAATTCCTACGTAAGTAAAAGTATAAAGTATCCGTAGCCGTAAAATGTGCGTTATAAGTCAAAAGTAAAAGTATTTATTGAAGAGTTTAATGTGCAGGATTTTTTTAATCCTTTGACTCAAACCAGGTCTAACCACTAACTGAGGTCTAAACCAGGACTATACGGTTATCACAGAATCCTGTTCAAAAAGTCCTAATGTCAAAAAAGATAAATTACTGACATTTACAATGCTCATTATCCTTTATTATTAATAGTATGCGGTCCGATTTTTCCCGTTGCGTCTGTCGTTGCTTTGCAACCATGCAGCTTTACAGGGGGTATGGCTTTTCTAAATGAGATGTAGATGAGCCCTTTTGTCACTCCCAGCGGGTGAGAACAGGCGAGAAGTGCAAAATCTTTAGGTCATTTTCTGCCCTTTGAGCTTTTTTGAGTGCCTACCTTCAAATGGCCACAACTTCTCCAAATATTATCAGAGTTCCATGTGTTACACATCATTGGAAAGCTTGGAGACTACTGTGAATAACTCAAAATGCCCCAGAACCGACTTGTGTCCCTACTTTCCGTGACTGGTCACAATTTCCACAAATGTTAAGCAGCACAACTGTTTTCAACATTGATAGTAATAAGAAATGTTTCTTGTTGTTACGGTATACAGGAGACAGACACAGATGTAACAGGTAATGGATGTTTATTTGACCACAGTAGAGCAGGTGAACACACACAGGTGAGTGAACTGGTTATATTGAAGTTTGAGCAGGTAGTATGAGGAATAGTTACTGTCCTTTCTCTTTGCAGGTAGATGTAAGTTGGAGCTTGGGGATCGCTGGAGCACAGAGGAGATCGCTGGAGAACTGAGGAGCTGACTGAAACACACCCACACAGCAGACGAGGCACACAGAGGGAAGGAGACACGCTGGAGACAGGTGAGTATACGAAGAGGAGTCCTTGAGGTAAGCATAACATGGGTATATGCGAACGAGACCGGACGTGGAGTGCTGTGTGCGTGTGGGTTAAATAGTGCTGTTGATGAGTGAAGTGATGAGGTGCAGGTGGCGGTGATCAGTATTCTGGTGATGGCGTGCGTTGTGATTGGAGGTTGGAACCTGACGTGTCTGTGACACTTGTGCAGCAAATCATCATATTAGAATGATTTCTGAAGTATCATGTGACACTGAAGACTGCAGTAATGATGCTGAAAATTCAGTTTTGATCACTGGAATACATTTTTGTATAAATTCTTTATATTTTACAATATATTCAAACAGATAACCGTAATTATTAATTGTAATAATGGTTCAGAATAATGGCTTTTTTCAATGTATTTTTGACCAAATAAATGCAGCCTTTGTAAGCATAAGAGAAATGTTTTTCAAAAACACAAAAAAAAAACACTAAAATGCATTGATAGCATATGCTGTTCTAAGATCCTAAAGTGAAAAAAGCTCATGTGTTGGTGTGAATAAATGTCACCTGCAAACCTGAATCCACTCATGAATCTTTCTGTCTGCAGCAGCGTCTCTCATCTTCCTCAGTATTAAGTAAAAATGCCACATAAAGATAAAGCTCATGTGGGCCATAGTAGGTTTATAATGAGGTGGAGACATGTTTCTTTTCAGGGCTTGTTCAGGACTCCAAACTATGCTCTTAGGGTACGTTTACACAACCACGATGTACTAAAAACAGAAAAGTCCTCTCCATTTTTTTTATATACAGATGACAACACTGTTAAAACAATCCCCATACGCACATATCCGCAAAAACGTCTAAAACATCTGTGTTATGCATGCTAGGCCAGTAGTTGGCACTACCAAACTGTGAATAAACTATAGATCTATAACCTATAGACACATGTATTAGGCTGTATGTAATCATTAGTCTGTGCCAGACTAAACACAAACAAAGGTATTTCATGAACATGCACATTGCCCAATTTCTATATATCCTAATTATTGTTAATGTAATTCATTTTTCCAGGAGCTCATTGCTTCTACCTTCAGTTAAACTGCTAACAGTGATTGTAAATTAATTGCCTAAATGATTACATTATTTGCTAACTGCATTCTTTAAATTGTAATGTTGACATGCATTCTCTGTAAAGCTGCTTTGAAATGATATGTATCGCGAAAAGCACTATACAAATAAATGTGAATTTAATTGAAATTGAATTGAACATATTAAAGCAAACTTTGTTCCTTTTGCTCAAATAATGCTAAAAGCTGCAAATGTCAAGTTCTTTGCAATGTGTGAAGTGTTTGCATCTGCATGCATTACTTTTACAATCAGTTTGCACATCATAGAAACGAGAACTAGGCAAAATGGTCTCAAATTATTCATATAAGATGAAGATGAACAGAAAATCCACATCATTAAAATAAATTTGCCCTCTATTTACACCATCAAAACATATCTGTGTCTGAGATCGCCACAGAGACAGTATGACACTAGAACGATGACTAATCAGTCAGCTTTAATTTCTTTTGAGCAGATAATGGCCAGAGAGACCCACTGCCCTCATCAATCACACAGTCATCCAGCTCCCGTCTCAATGTCTGAGTAAATTAGTCATCTGAGGACAGTTCGGTGGAGGAAAGCACTGCGGCATTACTGTGTTGATCACTGATCAGGTCAAATCAGAACATTTATATGAGGAGCTGACGGAAGTACACATGATCGCTGCCACGTCGTTCCGTAAACGAACACTGCGTCTGGACTGCAAATGAAAGCCTAAACATGATGAGACTATATTGCTCTCATTATAATCAATGATGCCTTTTTACGCTATGAAAAATAATTAAAAACATCTGTTTCCCCTCTTCGTTCCAATTTATTTTTAATTTGTAAAAACATTATTGTTGAGCACTCATAATTAGACTTGATTTCACCCATTTTTACAAAGACTTTATGGTTTCCATTCTAGTGTTTTTGTAACATAAGCCGGATAAAATGGCCAACTTCATATTTTTCCCCAAAAACTTGTACCATACGTGGATAGAGAATAAATTACTGGTGCTAGATAAGAACAGATGTGGTTTTGTCGCTGCTGGGCCAAATCAGACATTATTTTTTCTGCATTGAAAAAAGCAGCTGGTTCCTGAATGAAGCCATTGCAACACTGCTAATGTTACTAGGAAGCATGTTTCTTCAAAGACTAGCCCATCTGTGCAACTTAAATTCCAATTATAGAAGGTTCGGCTGGGTAATTTAAGAGAAATATTGGGATTGCAATCATGTATTATTGAGGTTTTGGCCCTATGCTGTTTTTGTTATAGCGTCGAGTTCTGGGATATTTATAAAGATGTCAATATTTTGATTTTAAATTTCATCAATAAAATATTAGAATTATGAGTAAGTCAAAGTAAGTCTCACTCTTAATAATTAAATGTGTGCCACATGTCTGGAGCTTCTATAGAATGCAATTATAATTGCCCCTAAATTCAAGATATTGGGACAAAAATGCCCCAGTATGAGTTATATATATATATTGATTTCATGATATAAGCAATATCACACAAGTAGTGAGGGCAGTATCACACGAGTGCTGTTTTTGTCCCAAATAGCATGAGTGCAAATGTGATATTGATTTTATACAATAGTTCAATAAATAAGAAGTTAATACTGTGTTATATTTTATATACATTATTGTCTGCTTTTGCTCAATTTTGCCAACAAAAATCTTTCCTATAAAGCCAGGGCAAAACTGACGTGTGTCTCCGAGCAACATACAGCGGTGTTTTGTTTTGAATGAATCCACGGACGACAAGTTAATAGGCTAGCGAAATGCTAATGCATTGTGCTAGCGATTGCAATTTAGATTAAAAGATTAAAATCTAGCGACTTCAAATTAATGTGATGGGACAATAGATATTTGACAATATCAGAATATAAGCGTAAAATATATTTAGCAATATAAAAAACAAGGAATGATGGAGCTATGCAAACCACTCAGCAGTGAGGCAGACAGGAGCAATTGACCCTTTGACCCATTCATAAAGGGAGCCATTCACTTCATTCCTGAATGAATCAGCTGTCTGAATGAATTTATATATATACATACACCAATAAGGCATAACATTATGATCACCTTCCTAATACTGTGTTGGTTCCACTTTTGCTGCCAAAACAGCCCTGACCCATCGAGGCATGGACTCCACTAGACCCCTGAAGGTGTGCTGTGGTATCTGCACCAAGATGTTAGCAGCAGATCCTTTAAGTCATGATTGGACTTGTTTGTTCAGCACATCCCACAGATGCTCGATTGGATTGAGATCTGGGGAATTTGGAGGCCAAGTCAACACCTCAAACTCGTTGTTGTGCTCCTCAAACCATTCCTGAACCATTTTTGCTTTGTGGCAGAGCACATTATCTTGCTGAAAAAGGGCCACAGACACCAGGGAATACCGTTTCCATAAAAGGGTGTACATGACCTGCAACAATGCTTAGGTTGGTGGTACGTGTCAAAATAACATCCACATGGATGGCAGGACCCAAGGTTTCCCAGCAGAACATTGCCCAAAGCATCACACTGCCTCCGCTGGCTCGCCTTCTTCCCATAGTGCATCCTGGTGCCATGTGTTCCCCAGGTAAGCGACGCACACGCACCCGGCCATCCACATGATTCATCAGACCAGACCACCTTCTTCCATTGCTCCATGGTCCAGTTCTGATGCTCACGTGTCCACTGTTGGCACTTTTGGCGGTGGACAGGGGTCAGCATGGGCACCCTGACTGGTCTGCTTGGACCATTTTTGATAGATACTGACCACTGCAGACCGGGAACACCCCACAAGAGCTGCAGTTTTGGAGATGCTCTGACCCAGTCATCTAGCCATCACAATTTGGTCCTTGTCAAACTCTTTAAAATCCTTTCGTTTTCCTGCTTCTAACACATCAACTTTGAGGACAAAATGTTCACTTGCTGCCTAATATATCCACCCACTAACAGATTATATCCTCATCATGGCACCTGTGTTATTCTCTGCACCTGTCAGTGGTCATATGCCTGATCAGTGTATATATGCATAATTTCATAGAAATATCTACTAATTGCTTTTTCTCAGAATTTTTTGTTCTTATGCAGTTCATCCTGCAGTTATCCTTGCCTGCTTGGCTGCTTTACATAGTGTGAATGAACAAATCTTCATGTTCTGGAGGAAAGGTGTTGTAAGTATTCATTTAGCAGATGCTTTCACCCAAAGTGAATTTCAGTACACAATTTATAAGGGCAATCCCTCTGGAGGAACCTGGAGTTAAGTGCCTCACTCAAGGGCTCAGTGGTGATGCCTTTTGGTTTGCTCCTAATGCGGTTCAAACCAACTCTGAGCTTTAGCCATTACATTACATTCCCAAAGGGTTTTGGAAAATATTTGCAGAGCATTAAATCCACAGAGACCTGAGAAATAAATTCTAATTCCAATTGACTTACATGAGTCTTATTACAATGATTGTTGTACCTCTGTAGCATCCCTTGGTTAAGTGTTTTACTCAAGGACAAAGCTTGTAATTGGGGCTACCAACCCAGAAGATACTTGTACACTCAAAACAAAAACGTACTTGAAAAACTAATATGCTTTGAGTCTATTTGAATGCCTCAGAGCTGTAGATATATTGTGTGTTGGCTTTCAGCATCTCTTAAGCATTAAAAATGTCATTTGGATTAAATTGTTCTCAACAGAAAGTTCACAACTAATGTATGACAATATATAAGCTGCCTCTAGCATGTAATCACAACCTACACGACTGCTAAACTGAATGTTTACATAACTAATGAAGCATAAACCCTTGTTTTATGAGTGCTCTTGAATCTTTTAATGGAGTTCTGATGGAGTTTTATGTCAGCGGTTTGAGTGAGCGCCTGGAGAGTTTACACAACAGCTGCGAAATGCCAATCACTGCCAGTAATGTCAACAGGTCCATTTTGCTCTCGATGTCTAATTTCATGAATTATTAATTTGTCATTATTTGCCCATGTATTTTCTAATGAATCCACTCAGCTGGTGAATAATAGAATATTTTATTTATTTATACCTGGAAGATGAGAACGACAGTGAGAGTTGAGAGTTTTGTACCGATTTTTGAGCTCAGAATGTTCATTTCTAAAAGCTTTTGGTTGTTCGGTTGCCAATAAACCATTAAAAAGAGAAAAAGACATCGTCATAGTGACTAATTAATTACATCTCTATCAGTCTTAAAATAACCCCAAGACACTATGTTTCTCTGAAAATAGACAGTTTAAATGAGGCCATTAATGATTCCATCTCTAGGTCACTTCATCCAAATATATTTTCAACAAAGCTTCATTTTCAAGAGTTATTTTCAGCCCTCTTGTGTTTTCAGTGGTGTAATGGTATTCATTTTGTATGGATTGTCTATCAGGAAAATGTAATTTCATGAGCTCTACTTCTGATAAGAGATCAATTATTTGATTATTCTAAAACATTCCAGAGGATCTTTGTTTCTTACTCTCTTTCAGTCACTTGTCTTGGTCTTGCTCTTTTAATTTGGCAGAAATGTTTCAAAGCAGCTATAAATGCCTAAACGCCCATTTTAATCACACAGAATAATAGTATAATCTTCTATGATCTGTCTTACATTAACGCATTGATACAAATGAACCAGCATTGCGTGGTGAGTCACACCTAGAAGGAATTCGATCTCCCGGCAACTAGGTGGCTAATTCGTAAGAATTCATACGACCTCGCTCACCCTCACGAATTCATACGTTTTTTGCAAAATTGTACGTATTTTACGAGTTAACAAATTCGTATGAATTCATACGAATGACCTACCCCAAACACCGCCCCTAAACCTACCCGTCACTGGGGTTTAGGCAAATCGTACGAGTGAGGTCGTACGAATTCATACAAATTAGCCACCTCATAAAATACATACAAATTGGCCGTGAGATAGCGTTGGCCAATGTGGTCCACCAATAGTCAAAAGTCTGGCTGCATCCTTCATTGTTAGACACATAAGGAGATGAGGTCATGTTTAAGATCTAAACTCTAACTTGAACTCAACATTTGAAACAACATGCTGAAAAATCCCAAGTTTGAACAGTCTCACTCGTTGAACCTCATTCGTTTAACTTGCATTTCTTTGGTTATCAAAAATCAATTCCATAAGAAGTGTCTTTGATATGTGAGTCAGGCAACCGCAAATGAGCAGGCTTGTCAGGATACTGAAGCAGCTAATATTCTGCTACTTAGATCTGGGCACAAAAAAATCGAACTCAGTGAGAGGCCTTTCAGCGGCTGACACTAGCAGACACTGAAACTCTCATGTTCAGAATATTCTCATTATCATCACCTCAGTTGATGATGGTGCCATATCTTTCTTTTTTTCAGCACTAAATGATTAAGCTTATATTAAGTACTGTAAGATGAGGAAAGACTGATCACTGTACTTCATTAGCCACTATAATTGAAAAAGAATATTTTAGTTATGCAACCAGTTCCATCGCTGGCTTGCCACAAACTCTGGGATAATTGGATGAACAACTACACTTTAAGTCTGAGAGGTGTCTACCTTAAATTGTTTTTTTTTTTTTTTAAGAGAAATAGATAACATCCATCCATCCATTTATCCCTGCATCCATCCATTCCTCCCTCCCTCCCTCCATCCATCCATCCATCCATCCCTCCATCCATCTATCCATCCATCCATTCCTCCATCCATCCATCCATCCCTCCATCCCTCCCTCCCTCCCTCCATCCATCCATCCATCCATCCATCCATTCCTCCCTCCATCCATCCATCCCTCCATCCATCCATCCATCCATCCATCCATCCATTCCTCCCTCCCTCTCTCTCCCTCCATCCATCCATCCCTCCATCTATTCCTCCCTCCATCCATCCATCCATCCATCCATCCATCCATCCATTCCTCCCATCCATTCCTCCCTCCCTCCATCCATCCATCCATCCATCCATCCATCCATCCATCCATCCATCCATCCATCCATTCCTCCATCCCTCTCTCTCTCCCTCCATCCATCCATCCCTCCATCCATTCCTCCCTCCATCCATCCATCCATCCATCCATCCATCCATCCATCCATCCATTCCTCCCATCCATTCCTCCCTCCATCCATCCATCCATCCATCCATCCATTCCTCCCTCCCTCTCTCTCTCCCTCCATCCATCCATCCCTCCATCCATTCCTCCCTCCATCCATCCATCCATCCATCCATTCCTCCCTCCCTCCCTCCCTCCCTCCCTCCCTCCCTCTTTCCCTCCCTCCCTCCATCCATCCATCCATCCATCCATCCATCCTACCGTGAAAGGGGACACAGTAGTCCCCCTTTAAATGGTTGCTTTTATATAAAAACAATACTTGTTAAATTAATTTCATCAGTAATCTTGCTTGGCTGATCGGATAAGATCAGTGTAACTGACTAATTGTCAATAACTAGCATGTGTTTCATTAAATGTAGGATTTAATTCCATTTTGAATGCAGATATTCCACAGTATGTAGACATCTGGTGAATCAGACATGCAGAAAGACACTTGCTCTTTGATCTGTGATGGCCCCATTACAGCAAACTGGCACCAGGGAGTGTAAAGATCAGTGTGTTCAGTGAGACAGGTTCACTTCAGTGTAACATCCTGAGGGACGGCAGCAGACGAGATTAGTACTGCATATTAATACTAATGCACTTTTAGATCAGACAGAATGACAGAGAGACTGGGAAAGTAGAGAGATGTTTAGTAATAAAAGTTATTGAAATGGTCTGTTGTAGTGACAGTGGTGTGGAAGTTATTGAAAGTGTCTATGAGAATGGCATTCCAATTAGTCGATAGTGCCAACTTAAGGGAGATGGGAGATGACAAGGACTATATATGTTCAGTGACTTCAGTCCAAAGAAACTATGAATGAAACAGGGCACATACATACATGCATAAATAATACTATACAGAAAATACAGAAAACAAAAACATTACCAATATAATATAAAATAATAAATAGAAAATACAAGAAAACAATAATAGCATACCTAAAAATAGAAAACAATTATAAAAAATAAATGATTTAGATTTTTTTTCAGTAAAATAGATATAATTTTTTTTTGTTTAATATATATATATATATTAATAGAAATATTATATATTATACATAATATATAAATATAATAGAATCATTTATATTTATTTTATAATATAATTATGTATAGCTAAAATATAAATTAAAATTAAACTAAAACAGAATGTATTATTATTAATGTATATTAATATATATAATTGTAATATTAATAATAATAATAATATAATTGTAATAATAAAATATATACTTTCTTAATTTAATTCTGAAAATGAACACATAAATAAAAATAAACAGCCTAAGAAAAAACATAAAAATACTAAAAATAAAAAACATAAATAATAATAATAATAATAATAATAATAATAATAATAATAATAAAAGATTTGTGTTTCTTGACTTATTTGAGTAATGTGATCACATGTGACTTGCAAAGTTTAAATGTCAAACACTGCAACTTAGGGTACATTTACACGACAACTATGTGCTTAAAACTGAGAAGTTTTTCCTTTGAGTTTTCTGCGTACAGACGATACCCTTGTCAAAATGATCCCTATTCACACGGATCCGCGAAAACGGCCAAAAACGCTGTATTCTGCTGTCAAGCCAGTAGATGGCGATGAAACCCTATAGACTGAATAAGTAATATGCATGTGCACGACGTCATCGTTTCCACAGATTCGCGTTTTTGTTGTTTACACGGAGACCGTTTTCAAAAACTTGTTTGCATTTTCAGGCACCCAAATCGCCGTTTTCGTGTAAATCACGTTTTTAGTTGAAAATGGTGTCATGTAAAAGGCCCCTAAGTTCTCATCCCACTCCATCACTCATAGTTTGGTGCCTGTGGTAAACAACTGCACTTTGTTTCTTATAAGTGATTTTAGATTCAAGAAGCGAACAGACACACAGCAAATATTTCATAATTATGAAGATAAATGCTGAATTTACTTCCACAAAACGTTATTTGATCAAATTGTGTCTGTGGGGCTTTGAAACTGAACTGAGAGAGTTTTCAGGGAAGCTCCATTTATTTGGTTCAGCCGTGATCTATAACCGAGTCAGTTTATTTGCTGTATGGTTATAATGTATGTGCTGATGGTACTGAAGGGAAAGCAGTGGTAATAAGATGTTATTGAAACCCTGAGGGGACTGTGTCTCCATATTCTACAGAGTGGAGTACAGCCTAATGCCCTCCGAGTGGACAACACCATATTACAAACCACCAGCAATAAAACACCTTTAATGTCATAGTAAGGCAGTTATTCAGAAGGACCAAGCAGATAGCAAATCTCTCTCTATCCAGCTATGAATTTGGATGCACTTGCTATCCTGCTGAGCAATTACCCTACTTACTAATTTTGCCTGTTCCTGCAGTTTTTTTTTTTTTTTTTTTGAAAATGGTTAATGATCAGATCTACTGACACAAACTTGGTGGTTAAACCCCACGGATTTGTGCTTCAAACTAAATATTATGACATAGTTTACTAGGGAATTGTGTCTGCAGGAGCCCATGTTCTAACTTCAAGGCCCCAGATCTAACGGTTTTCCAGATTATACCGCAGATATGCATTTATAAAATGTGGCAGTAATTGCAACGGGGTTAAATAATACATTATGGTTTTAAAGTAATAAAGAACGTCTCGGTTTACTTGTGTAACCCTGGTTCCCTGAAAAAGGGAACGAGACGCTGCGTCATATGACGTCATATGACATAGCGTCGACAGTTCCCATGAAAGGGAACTAAATTTAAGTTAATTTAGTTATCAAATATGGTTAAAATATGTAAGTGTTTATTTTCACATGCAACACTATTTATAAATTAAAGGGGTGGTTCAATGCAATTTCACTTTTTTAACTTTAGTTAGTGTGTAATGTTGCTGCTTGAGCATAAACAGTATCTGCAAAGTTACAGCGCTGAAAGTTCAATGCAAACAGAGATATTGTCTTTTAAAGTTATGGCAGGTTAATGCCTACAAAAACGACCGGTTTGGACTACAACGAGCTTCTTCCCGGGTTGGTGACATCATAAACCCTGCAAAACACGCAACAAAGTGGGCGAGGCCATGTCGCGCAGCATAATGGAAGTGGACGAGTTGTGTGCACCGGACACGAGCGGCGCAACCCATTATAATCTGTGATATTTTCTACACTGGATGCGCTGTGATAGACAGCTTCCAGAATCTACACGAGTTCAATGATGGATTTGCACAAAGGCTTTTACTGAAAGATGAAGCAGTTCCCACTTTAAAAGCAGAAGCTGCTGTTTATTGGCAGTTGTTCATGCTGTAAATTAAACGCTACCTTTACAAAAATGCGACTACTCAGTGATGTATTCAGCTACAGTAAAGCTTTAATCAGGATAAAACTGTATATTGTAAGCTAACAAACAGCAGTGACAGCATATCTAAACACTTTGACACAAATACTAAATGAAATACCATTTCTTTAAAAGCCGTGATTGCTGTTCATCTGGGTCTGATTCAGGCTTAATTTGATACAGCAATATAATCAAATTGAGCATACAATATAACCGAAGCGCACATAACCGGTAACAAATGGCAAGGGGCGTGGTGTTTCCGGATGCTTCAGCGAATCACGATGGCTCTGGATACACTGGGCCAGCTAACCAATCTGAGCACATTGCGTATTTCGGAGGGAGTGGCTTCTTAGAAGCAGGAAGTCAAACGAGCCGTTCATATGATAGTGAAAACAGAGGTGTAGAATAAAGGTAAAATATATGAAAAATACAGCGTTTTCAAAAAAACGACACATTAAGACATGTTAAACTGTGCCCCAAAAACACAATCAAGCCTAGAAAAAAACCACTGAACCACCCCTTTAAAACATTTAAAAAATTTAACAAAAGTCAATTAAAATATGCCATGAAAGTCAATCCTGGCTAAATTGTCCTTCATCCTCTACATGGAAAAACTCAACCATATCTTTTTCTGCCTCTCATCATGAATACATTTTCTGAAGCTTAACATGTCATTAATCACATCAACTCGGTCAGTGCGTCTACTGTAAAATGGCCAACTCATTTCTCTTTTAGAATAAAACTGCATCTTTAGTACTTGTTCGTTTTATTGCTTAGATCGTTTACTGTATGTACAAGGACTTCAATACAGAACCTCAAATGAATCACAAGTGGTCAGCTTCATTTACATGAATTAATCACTTGAATCACATTAATTATCATAATAAAGTGAGTCTGATTCATCTGAGGCCCTGTGTGGCATGTTGTAGCAAAATATTTCTTTAAACTATTGTTCATCATCACCATTTTGACCTTAGAATTTGCTGTTTTCTAGTTTCATTAAACGACTTAACTGCTTACAAAAAGAAATTACACACTAAACTCAGATTTATTGTATCTCAGAGCATCCAGCTGATGACATAACTGCTTGAAACTGAAACAATTTCAGTTTTAGACTCTCTGATTAGCCAACATTTCTTTAAAAAATATGTTTTCTCATCTAAACATCTTGTGGGAGCTGAAGCCTCACAGAGGACTGTATTTATTGCAGGACACTGCTCTGTGACGGTGATATTGTTGAAACTTATTATTACTTTCTTAATACTTTCTTTCCTATACTACAGCTTTGGGATGATATAAAAAGAAAATAGCTGCAAACTAAAGCTATTATCAAGACAAAATGTTTCATTTTTCTGGAATTTAACAGTGACAAACCTTGGAAAAGCAGACTTTTTGCAGTACAGCTCAATATTGCAGAGTTTGAAAAGTCGCCTGTAATACTGTGTATACAAAAGGACGAACAGCTCATACTGCCACTTCTCCATGTGTTTTGTAAAAACTTAATAGATCCAGACGTATGAACTTATATATATATATATATATATATATATATATATATATATATATATATATATATATATATATATATATATATATATATATATATATATACTGAATGCATAAAATACATATCTAACCTCAAATATTTTCAATTAAAAAACATTCAGGTTTGAAATAACATGAAAAATGAAATGAAAAATACAATCAAAGTTTCTGAAGAAAGAACAAAGATGCACAGACACTATGAAGTGGGCGACATGACCAAAATCTTATATCATGATATGAACATGATAATATCTGCGTAATATCATTGCGCCTGCTGCACTCATGGTACGGCAGCAAAGTTCCTTGATTATTACGGCGGAATGAGAATATAGTTCCTAGCCATATCTGCCTAGAAAATCGTAACTTTTCATTCATCGGTCTTAGTACACGATGTAACTACAGAAGAGTCAAGTTTTAAATAGTAAAAATATCGAAACTCTCATTTTTGAGCGAGATGCTAATGGTCTAATCAGATTCAATGAACTATGCTAAGCTATGATAAAAGTGGTACCGGCAGACCCGGAGATCGGCTGAATGGATTCGAAAACAGTAAAACTGAACTGTTTAACTCTAGGGGAGTTGGAAAATGTTGCAAAATATCGCCTTGAATCGCCTTGAATAGGGTAGGCGTAGAACATTACGTAATGTAATTAACAGAACGTAAGCATTTTGAAGAATGCGGAAACGGAAAGTACGTTCAAGGCGATATTTTGTTTATAAAGCATAAACGGTTGTATTTTTTTCGAAAATGACCGATCGTTTCACTAGATAAGACCCTTATTCCTCGTCTGGTACCGTTTAAAGCCCTTTGAAGCTGCACTGAAACTGACGTTTGGACCTTCAACCTTTTGGTAGCCATTGAAATCCACTATATGGAGAATAATCCTGGAATGTTTTCCTCAAAAACCTTAATTTCTTTTCGACTGACGAAAGAAAGACATGAACATCTTGGATGACATGGAGGTGAGTAAATTATCAGGAAAAGTGTATTTAAAAGTGGACTAATCCTTTAATATGGAGAAATTAGTTCTATTTCATTATTTTATGCACTTTAACGGTTTAAAAAAAAAACTTGTTTTCAAAGTGCAAAGCTTAAAAACACATGCAAACGATAAGCTTTCATGGCCACGCAGTGAGTGTAACCGTGATAGAGACAATAGCCCAAAATCTCTAACAGTTGGCAAATTCTTACCGGTTAATCATGTCTACTGGTATATTGCCCACCCTTGACAGACATTTCACAAATTCACACTTACAAATAATCTGTCATGATCACCAGTTGGAGTGCGCTATTTAGCACTCCAACACAGACTATTGTTCACCTCACTTGGACTTCAATTCCCATAACCCACTTCCCGGACTCGTTATCCCGTTCATTGCACCCAGCTGTTTTGTGTTTCATCATTAGTGTCTGTCTATTTATTCCTGGTTTGTTTCTGCTTTTGTTATTGTGGTTTCATTTACGGTCACCGGTTCTGTTTGTGTTTCTCTGGTTTTTGTATGGACTGTTCTATGGAGTTTGACCCTTGCATTTTTCTGGATTATGGTTTTGGATTACCCCATTAAAGCTGCATATGGATCTTACCCTCTTGTCTCTGTGCTTAACGTGACATAATCAGATAGTATAAAAAGTATGCGTATTTGGTGTGCTGTCCGAGGGGAGGGCTCCGAGCTCGGAATTTTAGCCCGAACCCAGAGTACTCCCCTCATATCCCTGGTTAGGATAGTAACCAGGCAAGTGTGAAGAGACGGGGTGGTGGAGGGACGCAGAAAACTGTCGAGGAACATAGGTGAGTCAGATATGTATATATTTAGGCCTTATCTCTAGCTGATTATTTAGGCAGTTTGAACATGCTCCTCCCGAACTTTGGTAATAAAGCATCATAAATGGACTAAATCTGATATATCTCTTAGAATAGGACTGCCCAGCCTGAGGGGCTACACAATATATTTTGGAATTAATAACCAGTTGAGTTTGAATGAGGACAGCTGCTAAGATTGTTGGATGAAACTTGATACCAATGAATGAAGAGGGACAGTGTCTTTTTATCATCATTTGTTTTCAGAGAGTGCTGAGTGATTTAATATGAGCTGTCCTGCATTCATTGAGCGACATGGCACACAGACGGCAGAATCAGCAGTGGCAGTGGGTGGGATTCTCGTTTTCCTATAAGAGTACAGGTGACAGATGACTCTGAGCTTGAGTGTGACTGTATGTGTGACTGCTTACCTGTCTTAGAGAAGATATTTCAGTGCGGTTCCTGACAGACAGAGATTGATTTTCACAGGCAGACTGAAGTGTGTAGACTGAGAAGAGGACAGCTGATAAAAAAGAAAGATAGGGAGAGTATGAAAGAGCATTAATATGAGTATAGTAACTTATTTAAAAGGAAGAAGGTAAGGAGAGGTGAATGACTGCATCCCAGAATACAATGCACTCAACTCGCCCATGTCCATTTCCAATGTGGAAAGTGGAAGAAAAATCAACTACTTTGAACAATGTCTTAACTTCTGGCAGTCCAGTCAAATAATGGGTTAAGACGGGTTTCGTCTTCAAAACACAAATGAAGATATTTTAATGAAACCTGAGAAATCAACTAACAGACAGTCTCAACTAACAGACCCACACAACTACCACTTCATAAAGTTCATAAAGAGATCGTAAAACTAATCCATATGAATTGAACGATTTAGTCCAAATTTTCTGAAGAGACTCAATTGGTTCATATGTTGAACAGATTGAATTTAGGTGTGAATTTATTCACATATAAACATTCATCAGCACATACATCAGTTATGGTAAACAGAAGCTAAAGCTTGTTTGCTCGACGTACAAAAACCAATGAGGTTCATTCTCGTTTTACGCATCATGTTTGAGCTTCAAGAACAATGAGGTTCATTCTTGTGTTACGCGTCACGTTTGAGCTTCCTCAAGAACCAATGAGGTTCATTCTCGTGTTATGCATCACGTTTGAGCTTCAAGAACCAATAAGATTCATTCTTGTGTGTTACGTGTCACGTTTGAGCTTCCTCAAGAACCAATGAGGTTCATTCTTGTGTTACGCATCACGTTTGAGCTCCAAGAACCTATAAGATTCATTCTTGTGTGTTACGCGTCACATTTGAGCTTCCACAAGAACCAATGAGGTTCATTCTCGTTTTACGCATCATGTTTGAGCTTCAAGAACAATGAGGTTCATTCTTGTGTTACGCGTCACGTTTGAGCTTCCTCAAGAACCAATGAGGTTCATTCTCGTGTTATGCATCACGTTTGAGCTTCAAGAACCAATAAGATTCATTCTTGTGTGTTACGTGTCACGTTTGAGCTTCCTCAAGAACCAATGAGGTTCATTCTTGTGTTACGCATCACGTTTGAGCTCCAAGAACCTATAAGATTCATTCTTGTGTGTTACGTGTCACGTTTGAGCTTCCACAAGAACCAATGAGGTTCATTCTTGTGTTACACATCACGTTTGAGCTTCTGCAAGAACCAATGAGGATCATTCTCGTGTTACGGATCAAGCTTGAGCTTCTGCAGGAACCAATGAAGTTCATTCTCGTGTTACGGATCATGCTTGAGCTTCTGCAAGAACCAATGAGGTTCATTCTCATGTTATGGATCAAGCTTGAGCTTCTGCAAGAACCAATGAGGTTCATTCTCGTGTTACGCATTAAGTTTGAGCTTCTGCAAGAACCAACGAGGATCATTCTCGTGTTACGGATCAAGCTTGAGCTTCTGCAAGAACCAATGAGGTTCATTCTCATGTAACACATCACATTTGAGCTTCTGCAAGAACCAATGAGGTTCATTCTTATGTAACACATCACATTTGAGCTTCTGCAAGAACCAATGAGGTTTATTCTCATGTTACGGATCACGCTTGAGCTTCTGCAAGAACCAATGAGGTTCATTCTCGTGTTACGGATCAAGCTTGAGCTTCTGCAAGAACCAATGAGGTTCATTCTCGTGTAACACATCACATTTGAGCTTCTGCAAGAACCAATGAGGTTCATTCTTATGTAATGCATCACATTTGAGCTTCTGCAAGAATCATTGAGGTTTATTCTCGTATTACGGATCACGCTTGAGCTTCTGCAAGAACCAATGAGGTTCATTCTCGTGTTACGGATCAAGTTTGAGCTTCTGCAGGAACCAATGAGGTTCATTCTCATGTTACACATCACATTTGAGCTTCTGCAAGAACCAATGAGGTTCATTCTCGTGTTACGGATCACGCATCTATCTATCTATCTATCTATCTATCTATCTATCTATCTATCTATCTATCTATCTATCTATCTATCTATAAAAAGGTGATTAAAAATACTGTCAAATGTGTAATTGCAAATGTACTTTAAGTCATCCTGCAATTCCCCACACTCAACAGAAAACAAAACAATTGGAACAAAGTTGAGGTTTGATAAGCTTTGAATTTAAAAAAAAAGGCCATCTCCATCTATAGTATAGGGCTGTTACATACTCACATAAAAGCTTTGTGTAAACTCGAATCTTACCACCAGGGGTTCATGAAAATTCTTGTTTGCAGTTGCCTAAGATATAGATACTGTGAGCTTATCCTGACTTCATGTGTAAATAAGTCGCTGTTTGTTCACAGGCGCTCCTAGTAGTTAATATTCCATGTGCTGCGCAATGAAATTTGCCATTCTCCCCAACGTCATCTTTTTTTCAGTGAGCTGCTTGAGCACAGAGAAACGTGCCTCTCATTAACCACGGAAAGAGAGATTCATTGGTGCTGACTGCAGTCATCTTTACACATTCACAAACAGACCTAACACCGAATGCAAAGGCCATTGCAGCAAACTGTAGTCCTGGTCAAAGGCCTGAGTGAAATTCCAGGCGATTTAGTTGAAAATGATGCATGAATAGCCTGTTGAAATGTAATTAATATGAGAAACTCATGCATCATTTATATAGAGCTATGACAGATGTGGTTTACAGATACATTGGATAAAAAAAGTCTGAAATATGCGCAATAAATGAAAACAAGTTGCAAACCACCAAAGTAGAGTGGTCCAAAAGACTGAAACCAGTAGTAAAAATATTTCTAATTATTATTATTATTATTATTATTCATTTTAATAAAACACACCTGAACAAGCTAATCAATGATTACTAAGGCTGTAGGCAGTTGAGTTTTTGTTTTCAGGTTTAGAGATAAACACTGCAGGACAGCAGTTCTCCAGGACCGACGTTGCCTATCCCTGGTTTAGAGTCTCCAACAATCCTTTACTTTTTAAAAAGTCTCTCAAAATTTTTACCTGTGTGCGGCTGTACCCTTCCCTTTCTGTCCGATTTATCATCCATTCCCCTCAGGATTTACTGGTCCATTCACATTTGTTCATTTAATGGAGCGATTCCTCTTTCCTACAGCATATGTTCTGGAAAGTGAGGGTCAATTTATGAGAATGACACTGACAGATTCCTCAATACTAAAGCCCAGAATTTACAGCACGTCTAAAATCAACCCTCTACCTGACCATTCAGTCGTCTTTATTGGTCACAGCTTTTAGAGTGCCTGCAGTGCTTGCTTTGACCTTCCACAGTTCAGCATTGGAGTCTTAAGTTGTACCTTCAGAAGAATTATTGCATTTTGTAACCTTAATAAAAAAAAACTAAGGTCACATTATCTGCAGCAAAAAAAAAAAGAAAAAAAGTTTGTTCTCTCTCAGATATATAGTCTAAGTAAATTAATTATTCTCATTCATTTCCATGAACTAAGATAACTGATGACCCTATTCAATTATGACAATTTAATTTAAAATGTAAAATTAGGCTAATCAAAATTAATTACATATACCCTCGGTTTCACAAACAAAGCTTAAGCTAGTCCTAGACTAAAATGCATGTTTGAACTGTTTCAACTGAAAGAAACTTGCTCAGAAAGATCTTAAAATTTGTCAGTGCAATTGTTTTGTCTCAAGATGCACATCAGTAGTATTTTTTTCTAAGACACGTTACTTAAATGCCCTAATTGAACTAAGGCCTAATCCTGGCTTAGGCTTAGCCCTGTCTGTGAGACCGGGCCATACATTTAGAAATATATTAATCACATATACATTTATAAAAATAAATAAATAAATACAAATTCATTTATTCAGGCTTGTTTTATGTTGTCTTTTCCACAGCTTGATAAATCCCCAGACATTTGAAGCCACTAAAGGGACATTGTGGTGGAAAAAATATGGGATGGGAGAAAAAAGCGTTCTCTCACAAAAGTTTGTAGTTCTCCAAGAAACTTAGCAAGCGAATGCAACTTTTTGAGGGAAGGCAAACATTTTGTGAGTGAACGCAAAGTTTCCCATGGGAAACGCAAAACATTTGCGAGCGAAAGCAAAATTTCCCCTCGTCGTAAGTCCAACTCCGTATCGGCTGAGCTACCGAGCAAGCTTGGTTACGGCCAAAAAAAGCGAAACGCATAGAGCCGGAAAGTCCAAGGTACGTTCGTTTACAAATCGGGCACTCCGGTAAGAAGTGTTTTGAAGTCGTGACATGATATTGCGCGAGGAGACGCGGAAACGAGTCTTTATGAATCCATAATCCGACCCCGGCCATCATCGAAACCGTCCATGAAAACGAGCAAATGCTTACAGACGTTTTACCGGCCTCTAGCGTTCGTTTCTGTCGGAAACTGCAGCGAGACGTACTCGTCGGTACGTAATTTTGTGTCTCGCGAAAACATGCCCACGGGTACGTCTCTCCTATGAGACCAGGTTGGGGGAAACGCAAAACATTTGTGAGCTAATGCAAAGTTTCTTGCAGGAAACGCAAAACATTTGCGAGCTAATGCAAAATTTCCCATGGGAAACGCAAAACATTTGCGAGCTAATGCAAAATTTCCCACAGGAAACGCAAAACATTTGCAAGCGAAAACAAAGTTTCTTGGGGAAAACGCAAAACATTCGCGAGCGAATGCAAAGTTTCTCAGGAGAACACAAAACATTTGTGAGGTAATGCAAAGTTTCTTGCAGGAAACGCAAAACATTTGCGAGCTAATGCAAAATTTCCCACGGGAAACGCAAAACATTTGCAAGCGAAAACAAAGTTTCTTGGGGAAAATGCAAAACATTTGTGAGCTAATGCAAAGTTTCTTGCAGGAAACGCTAAACATTTGTGAGCAAAAGCAAAATTTCCCATGGGAAACGCAAAACATTTGCGAGCTAATGCAAAATTTCCCACAGGAAACGCAAAACATTTGCGAGCTAATGCAAAATTTCCCACAGGAAACGCAAAACATTTGCAAGCGAAAACAAAGTTTCTTGGGGAAAACGAAAAACATTCACGAGCGAACGCAAAGTTTCTTGGGGGAAACGCAAAACATTTGCGAGCAAAAGCAAAATTTCCCACGGGAAATGCAAAACATTTGCGAGCGAAAGCAACATTTCTTGGGGGAAACGCAAAACATTTGCCAGCAAACACAAAGTTTCTTGGGGAAAACGCGAAACATTCGCGAGCGAACGCAAAGTTTCTTGGGGGAAGCACAAAACATTTGCGAGCGCACGCAATGGATCAGTGAATCATTGTGTAATTATGCAACCTACTGAAAGAGTCACAGAATTTTTAGTGAAATGAATCAAAAGGACTGATTCATTTCAAATGGTTTTGGGATAAAACAAAATCCCAGTATTTTTACACTCATTTGTACTTTATCAGATTAGCTCAGTGTGGATGATACTTGTACAATAAACATACCAATGTTTTTATTTTTTTTATTTATTTATTTTTTTTTTTATTTTAAGGTGATGTAGTAAGTACTGTAAGTAATGTACTTACTATAGAGTTACAGTTAGGGTAAGACTTTATTTCACAGTATGTGTACTTTTAGTGTACTTACTCAAGAAAGTACTATAATATAAAATAACTACATGGGTTACTTGTAATTATGCAAAATTTACTGTTATTACTATAGTAAGTACATGTATTAACATGTAACTACGTCACATTAAAATAAAGTGTTACCAAATGTTATACTTCAGAACCACAGATACACATTTATATTACTCAGCATTGAGGCAATATCTTAATATGCCACTTTATAGAAGAGTTTTGTGGCTTCCAGAAAGCTTTTAAAATCATTTGTCATTCTGTGGTAAAGAATAAGCCAAAAGGAAATGTTCCAATGCCATCTGCTCTTGAGTTGAGGAATATCAGGGCCGCTTCAGAGACTGAAAAAACATTTTGCCAAGCATAAGACTGACTCATTGGAAGTGCTCAAGCTGTTCATGACAACAACAAAAAAAAAAAACTCTCTGGCTTTTGCCCTACATTTGACCCTCTGTGGGGTAGCTTTCCAAAATCCGTTATTTAATAAGCCCATGTCCAATCCCAAAATACTCTTTCCCTGTGGTAAAAATGGCACTCAAAAGCATGATGAAATACAAAAATAAAAAGAGTAAAATTCCATCTTCAGTTCTACTCTATTCTCTCTAGAACATGGTTTTTATTCCAAAGCACCATTACTCTATTTTTCTATATAATTTCCAATGGGATGAGGAACACATCCAGCATCAGAAGTTTCATAGTTGATGCTCTCCCATTCAAACTCATCCAATCCGTCACCGAGTTTTGTTTGATTGATATGAATTTTGCCCGGCCGAGCATCAGCAGCTCAAGAACCAACACCAGTTTGGTGGAGAAGAGGTATTAGTGTTCAACAGGCACATTTGGTCATCACACCGAATGATTAAGTGTGTGTGTGGGTTTTGTGTCTGAGAGAACAAGCCCTAGTATCAGGAGCACAAAGACTCTGGAGAATCCCCAATCCACATTAAATATTCAGGCTAACAAAAAAAGACTCCCTAGTTTTTGATGGCTGCTTCAAAGCCCATTACAGCTCGTTTGAAAAGTTACCAGTGGGAGAAGTTCTTTAGAGAGTCTAAGAGGAGCAAGCAGTGATGGTGTGGCAGCTATCTGCTCTTTTTTTTCCCCAGAATCTCTGACAGAATACTCAAAAAACAACATCAAGACAGAGTCCTGATTTTCAGGGACTAAAGGGAGTGAGGGATCAGTCACACCTTTTTCTGCCTCGCAAAATTCAGCTTCCTGTGTGAAAGCCTAAAAAGCATGGCGAATTTCCGGCCAACATATATTTTATGTATATACTAAATATGTTCTACGCAGCATGGCTTATTTTTTTATTTTATTTTTTTATTTTTTATTTTTTTTGAGAAAAAAAAAAGAAAAGTTTAAAATAAATAGTAAAATATATTACAAAATGTCCTTCAATGAACAATGAAATATATTTTGAATCTGAAAATACATTTTGCGTGAATGCAAAATGTTTTGCAATTAAAAAACTGTCAAATGATTAATCACATCCAAAATAAAAGTTTGTTTACACATGTGTGTGTACTGTGTATATTTATTATATTTATTATTTATTAAAAAATATTTACATACACACATGTATATATTTTTTTTTATATGTATTTAATTTATATTATATATAAATATAAAGTTTTTTTAATATAAATATAATATATTTTTAGACAGAGAGTCAGATTCACATATTTTGTTAAATATATACATCCGTGTGTGTATTTATATATACATAATATATATACACAGTACACACATTATGTAAACACAAACTTTTATTTTTTATGTGTGTGTGTGTGTGTGTGTGTGTGTGTGTATGTATATATATATATATATAGGGCTGTCAGTAGTTTTTTTTTTTACGCGATCAATTGCGCTTAATCGCACACTTATCGTGAAATTAAGCATACACAATTTATCTTGTATAACACATCCATTTTGCCATCATTGCCTATATCCAGCAAAGTAAACCAACAGATTGAAGTGTGATTTTCACAAACCTGCTTTTTTCAATGTAAATTAAATGTATTTCCAAAAAAGGACACCAAATAAACAAATGATATGATTTCATATAATTCATACATTTATGTACACCAAAGCACCCATAAAATATCATAGTAATTAACTGCACATTTTTCTGTAATTAATTGTGATTAATTGCACCTAACATTAAGGCTTTTAACATTTTTTAATTTGTAAAAATTTCACATTTAATCTACAAATTAATGTAGAAACAACATAAAGACAGTATATTTTAAATATTTGATCTAACAGGTAGGAAATATACAGAAACAAAGCAGTTATTAAAGACTTCACACTCTTCAGTGCATAATTTAGATTAAAATATAGATTCATTTTTATTAATATTATTAACGATACAAAAATTATTCAATTAAGAGCAGTGAGTGATTTTTTTTTTCTTTTGTCCATATATATATATATATATATATATATATATATATATGGAATAATGTGAAATGCAAAACAAAGTTGTGTAAATATTTTACTGCATGTCCGATATGTTATAATTATTTCACTGCCACTCTTTATGAGAAAATATCACAGTACCACACATTTTTAAACGAACAAAGGGGAAAAATAATTAAATACAAAAAATCTCTTCAATTTTCTAATATAATACCCTCGAATTAATTGTTCAATAATTCCTCTTCAATAACTGATTATAGGCCCAGATGCATTAATCAGTCACTTAAGTGCTAATTATTGCCAGTAATTTCTCTTCAGTGGTTAAATTCACTGCTAGAAAGAGGGGAAAAAAGTGTACTGCCTGCCTTTTATCACTTTGTAGGATAATGATAAGCTTGTAATGCTCAATTAAATGAGACAGAACACTGATAGACATGCCAGCGGAAACTTTTTTTAACACCACGCCCACTTTACAAGAACAATTAGCACTATTGTTCTGTCGGGTGGTGGGTTTATTTTGTGGTCGGATGCTCTGAGCTTAAGACTGGATATTTTTGAGATTAAACCATGTGGGTTTCAGCAGCAAATCTGGCACGGATCAGGCCCCGTGCTCCTTTGCATGACGTCTGGCTGCCAAGGGTGGCAATCTGGCACCAAGAAACTGTCGTCGAGGTCAGGCAAGCGTATCTGAGCACACCTGTCAACACAGATGTGGATTAACAAACAGTTGTGTTCAGGATTCACACTACCATAACTCTGGCAAGAATGACTGCAATATTAAGGCTGATAAATAAAAGATCAAGGAGAGGCGACAATTTTTTATTTAGCGAACTACCGTAACAGCTGATTTCCTGAAGCAGTCAAAGCATAACAAAAGTTTAATTATATTAATCTCAAATTGCCTGTGCTACAAGGATATCCATAGAAAGAGAATATCCATGATAGAGATATTATATGCGGCATGTCTTTTAGAATTGATTGTAAAACATTCCTCAATCAAAATGCCCTTGAGAAGGTGAACAAGTCACACACTTAAACACTTCCCTGATGTCTCGCTTCACTCTCTGTCTGTCTATCTGCACACATGCATGAGCAAACATGACATTCATCATGTCAACTTCGCTGTGTACGGTCCTGGCACATGTCTGTGTCTATGATTTATACATCTGTCATTTAAATATATCTTCTGGTGACTGCTGTCTTGTGATTTTCAAATCTGTATCAGTGTATGTTATTGTTTAAATTAACAATAGTGCTTGCAAAGCAGCAAAATTGAGCTAAATATTTTGATAAAATGAGCTTAAGAATGAAAAACTCATATCAATTTATTATACCGAGGCCAAAGTGCAAAAAAAAGTGCATAAAATGAAAAAGAAAGAAAAGAAAGCCTTGCGAGTGCTGCAAACATATTACACTTATGTACACACACACGTATATATATACAGTACAGTCCAAAAGTTTGGAACCACTAAAATTTTTAATGTTTTTAAAAGAAGTTTCGTCTGCTCACCGAGGCTACATTTATTTAATTAAAAATACAGTAAAAAACAGTAATATTGTGAAATATTATTACAATTTAAAATAACTGTGTACTATTTAAATATATTTGACAAAGTAATTTATTCCTGTGATGCAAAGCTGAATTTTCAGCATCGTTACTCCAGTCTTCAGTGTCACATGATCCTTCAGAAATCATTCTAATATGATGATTTGCTGCTCAAGAAACATTTATGATTATTTTCAATGTTGAAAACAGTTGTGTACTTTTTTTTTCAGGATTTTTTTTTTTTTTTAGAATGATTCTTGAATGATTCTAGATGATTATAGAATGATATGTATATATATACAGTTGATTGAACATTTATGTCAAAAATATAAATGAGTAGATATAAGTCATTTCAACAATTTCAGCAATTAAAACATATCACAATACATTTATGCATGCACTGTAAAAAGAATTGTTGGTTTAACTTAAAAAAGTAAGTTACCTGGTTGCCTTAAAACTTTGAGTTCATTGAAATTAAAAAAAAAAAAAAAATGAGTTAATACAATGAAGGCGACTGGTTTAGAAACAGAAACTCAAAATATTATGTTATCTGAACCACATTAATTATTGAAGTTGATTTGACAAAAGAAAAATTGTTGTGATAACAAATCATGAAAATATTTTTTTTTTTTTACAGTGTGGCCATCTTATATTGAAATATATTTAAAATACTTCTGAATTTTTATTTTGCCATATAGAATTAAATGTGAAATGTGCAACAATGCTGTGTCAATATTTTTTTTTCTGCATGTCTGATTTGTTATCATTATTTCATGCTATTTCATTCTTATTAAAATGATTATAACAATGCCTCTCACAGAGTTCAGTCAGTACAGATTCAGCCCTATGATTATGCTAATAGATAAATAATAGCAATATCATGTGGAAAAGAAAGTCTGCACATATGTAAATGGATGAAAACTTTATGAGCATTAGGATATTATTTAGCTATAGGAAATGAAAATGCATGCAATTTTAAATCTATATTATAGGCCTTATAGACAGATTATTATGGACTAGGGTGGAAGAAAACAATTTCACAAGAGAAATTAAGCATTTCTTGAATTGCAATTCAGTAAAATACACTTCCTGTCATTTCGATTCAACTTCCTGTGATTTGGCCAATTTAAATCCAATTCACACTTATGAACTGAATGGGAAACAATTCTTAAAGGGACGGTTGATTATGATTTAACTTTTTTAACTTTAGTTAGTGTGTAATGTTGCTGTTTGAGCATAAACAACATCTGCAAAGTTATAATGCTCAAAGTTCAATGCAAAGGGAGATATTTTCTTTTACAGAAATCGCTTTTTAAAGGTCCCGTTTTTCGTGGTTTTTTGAAGCTTTGATTGTGTTTATAGTGTGCAATATAACATGTGTTCATGTTTCGCATGTAAAAAAACACAGTATTTTTCACATAATTTACTTATCTGTATACCGCTGTTTCCACTGTCATAAAAACGGGCTGATGACTTCCTTGTTCTATGAAGTCCCTCCTTCAGAAATACGTAACGAGTTCTGATTGTGCCAGCGCTTCCTGTGTTGTGATTCGACAGCAGCTTAGCGAACCCAGAGCCATAGAGAGAGCGCACCTTGCCCGGAACGGTCACGCCTCTTACCATAACGTGTGCTGCACATAGTTTTACATGTGGATTATTGTGGTGTCGTGCCGAATGAACACAAAAGACAATAATTCCCGAGAGACTGAACTCTTTAATCTCCACAAGCAGCGACAGAAAATGTACAACGTTAGCACTCACTCAGAAGAGTACCTCATACGGAAAACAGCCATATACATAAACATAGTCCCCTCTTGTGGCCATTATGTGCACTGCAGTCCAACATTAACTATTGCAGTAAGGATACCACAATTATAATTTTCGGGAACCGAGTTAAACATAAATTGTAACCATTGAGCTCTAAGTACAGTGTCCCTGGGAAGGCAAAACAAAGGTGATTGGACTGCGGGATGAAAATAACAGCGTTTCGACGACATGGCGACAAACACACTCTACAAACGCAACTCTTGCTCTTCTCCGTGGGAGCGCAACAAGACCACGCCCCCTTTTTTGTGTATTCCTGTGGGCGGAGGTTAGTCAAAAAACTGTTTTAGTGACGTCATTAAAGAAGGAAGTAGAGGGATGTAGTCCAAACTGGCCGTTCGATGTAGGCGACTTCTGTTAAATAAAATATCTCGCTTGGCATTGAACTTTGAGCTTTAAAATTTTACAGATTTTATTTATACTATAACAACAACATTACACACTAACTAAAGTTTGAAACATGAGATCACGAAGAATGGGACCTTTAAGGACTACAACAAATGGCTGGTAGGGAGTTTCTTCCCGGGTCAGTGACATCACAAACCCCAAAATTTACAAAACCCTGCCCCCAAGAACACGCAATAAAGGGTGTGAGGCCATGTTGGGCTGCTTTAGAGAAGAGGAAGAGTTGTTGTAGTAGAGTGTTGTTACCATGACGTCATTTTATTTTACGCCGGACTGCTTCACAAACGAGGGTCAATTCAACACTGGATTTGCACAAAAGATTAACATGATGGCACATGCTAATGGATGAGTTGAATCAACTCCACAGCAACTACATAAATTTATCCACTAACCATTCAGAAACGTCCAGTTTCATTCTAAAAGTTGTAACTTCTTCCTGAGTCTCTCCATCAGTGTCGACTCCGGTTTGAACAATGTAAGGCTGAACACCGTTACTGACAATCCTCATTTTGGCTGCGTGAGATTCTCCAGCTTTGTTGTTGTTGAGCAATCAAAGCATGAGCTGTTAAAGCTCCGCCCTCTTCTGGAAAGGGGGCGGGAGCAGCAGCTCATTTGCATCAACAGCATGTTTTTGCTCACACCCAAATAGGAGCAAATTTCACAAGCTATAATAAATGATCTGTGGGGTATTTTGGGCTGAAACTTCTGGGAACACATTCTGGGGACACCAGAGACTTATATTACATCTTGTAAAAAGAGCATTATAGATCCCCTTTCAATTCCTAATTTTGCCCAAACATGAGAACTACAAAAACACAATAAAGCACATTTGAGCAGTGGCATAATTTGCTCCTACTTATCTAAACCTTAAAAAAAAAAAAAAAAAAAAAAAAAAAAAAAAAAAAATCATAGAAAACCAAATGATTCTAAAGATTTTGTCTTTGAGTTTAAAACTTTTAATGAAGTGTATTCCTGTATTTTTCAGGCTTGGTCCGCCTCCCTTAGACCTACATCTTCAACATGACACATAGTAACACTGAAACTCATTAACTGCAGAACTACATGTAATATATGCTAAAATTATGCCATGGATCTTGTGGGGGTTGACTGTACATGGGGAGAATAAACAGTATGTATACTTGAGTACTGATTAATTATCATTTCCATATGCAAATAAATAATTTCCACCATTTCCATATGTAAATAATGGCATGTGCTCCCAGATCTCTGAGGTATATGTGCATTCTGCAGGGATAAACTGAGCTCCCTCTGTTTGACTTACTCAGACATATGTTTGTTCATAATTACTTAAATGCAACTGAAATCAGTGGATTAGTTATGCTCAGCAAATGCCAATAAATTATATGCATTATGAGTTCTTCAGTGAACCTTGAAGTAGTTTCCATTACCGTTTTTTTACGCTTCTGCATGGGTGCCAAAATATGTAAAGATCAGAAGCTATGTACAGAAAAATGAACCTATCTATTTTATTTCCTGTGTTTGAACAGCAGTATAGCTTAACGTGGATGTTTGTGGACAGAACAGAGAGCTGGTAAAACTTGTATCTTTACTAAAGAGCTAATCAGGCTGTTCATCTCACAGCACCTTCATCCATTCACTGCTGCTCTCTATTCCACACACCTTATTTTATACACCGGTCATGCCCTGCAAATGTCTCTTAAATGTCTGCGATGATCTAAATAACTGATTTAGCAGAAATCTTTCTTATATATTAAAATCACTCAAAAGATTGTATGACAGAATGAGTATGACAAGCTCAGTAGTTTTTCATTTGACTGGCATTTAATTACTCTACGCTTTTTCTCGTACCTTAAATCTTTGCAGAGGTCTGAAAACTTACAATTCAGCCATCATTTCCTCACCTTCATGTTTTCAAAGCCTATATGACTTTCTTTCTTACATGGAACACGACCATATTAACCATTGTCGTCCATTTATCATTCACCAAAACCCTCAGAATCATTCATCGCAATGTATTTAAAGGATTAATTCACTTCTGAAAGAAAAACAAATGAAGGTCTTTGAGGAAAACATTCCAGGATTTTTCTCCATATAGTGGACTCCACTGGGGTTCAACGGGTTAAAGTTCCAAATGTCAGTTTCAGCAGCTACAAAGAGCTCTACCAGATGAGGAATAAGGGACTTATCTAGAGAAACGATTGGTCATTTTTTTTTTTTTTTTTTTAAATAAAAATGTATATACTATTTAACCACACAAGCACATCTTGTGCTGCTCTGCGATGTGCCACGCATTACGTAATCAAGTTGGAAATTTCAAGCTTAACGTAGGTGGAAGTACCGCGATAGGGCGAAAAACTCCATCTCATTTTCTCATTTATCATCCGATATCATTGTTTTACCTTTTTTTTTTTGTTTGGCTTAATCTTTGCACATTCACTTTATAGACACTGGATCTGTACTTCTGTCTACGTCACGCATGACCTTTGTAACGTGATTACGTCATGCGTGCGGATCGCAGTACAAGACGAGCATTTGTGGTTAAAAAGTATACATATATTTTTTTTTTAGAAAATGACCAGTCGTTTCTCTAGAAGACTCTTATTCCTCGTCTGGGATCATGTAGAGCTCTTTGAAGCTGCACTGAAACTGACATTTGGACCTTTAACCCGTTGAACCCCAGTGAAGTCCACTATATTGAGAAAATATATTTCCACTATATTGGAATGTTTTCCTCAAAAACCTTCATTTATCTTCGACTGAAGAAAGAAAGACATGAACATCTTGGATGACATGGGAGTGAGTAAATTATTAGGAAATTTTCATTCGGAAGTGAACTAATCCTTTAAGGCAAGACACCCCAGGTGAATAGTATAAAAAATAAAAATAAATAAATAAATATAATAATAATAAAAATAGTAATAATAATACAACCTAGTAGATATCACCTTACTTCCCCAGTTGATTGATTACATTAAAAAATTGCAAACTTTTTTTTTTGTTCCGAAATGTTGTTTAAATATGCAAATTATGCATTATCTAATTAAATATGCACTAATTTACACATCTCTTTGCTCTTGCATACACATAACACATTATCAATACATTAACATTTTTCAAATCCGTTAAAGGATTGTTACGCTGCAATAATTAGGTCGGCCGGAACCGAGAACATTTCCTATAACACTAGATATACCTGTACATCAGAATAAGAATGGCATCTACGCTAATATCTGTCTTTCTGCTTATCCTGAGGTTTGCCGGGTGCTGGATCCAGGCCGTATCCAGATCAGATGGAGAACCTGTGTCTGGACCTGACTACAACGTAGCCCAGGAGACAATGGGCCTACAGATCCAGTTCTGGCTGCATCTATAATTCAGATTTTTAATCCCCGTATCCGCTTACATATATTTATATATAATCTATTTTTAATCTCTATAATAAAAATGTATAATTCAGATTTTGATCTCCATATCCATTTACATATATTATATATATCTTCCAAGGGGTTTTTTCCCTCCTAGGACTTTTTTCCCAGTGTTAGCACGCTGGGTTTTTCTCCTAGGGTTTTTTTTCCACCCCTGGGAGTCAGCCGACATTGGCTTAATGTAGCACCATCTTGTATATGTTACATATTACCACGCTTGTTTGTACAGCTTATTTTTAACCACTTCCCTTTTTTCTGTGCTTCTAATATGTAAAGCTGCTTTGAAACAATTACCAATTGTAAAAGCACTATATAAATAAATTTGACTTGACTTGACTAATTTACATACATTTTCAGAACAAAAATCTAAACTTTTTTTTTTTTTTTTTTTTTGGACGTTAAAGCCAAAGATTTTTAAAGAGGGATTTTGAATATCTCTATTTATCACTCCATAAATCAAAAATACTGTTAACAGAAATAAAATGTTGTATAAAATCAGGCAAATTAAATATGAACAAGCCCCTCTGTAAAAACCTTCAGAATAAAGAAATAAAACTGTAAAGTTTGGTATATGAACAGTAAGTGCTGCAAAAGTGGAGATTTCTGGCTCAGTACAGGAGAAAAAAGGCCTTTAAAGATATGTATTATAATTGAAATCTACAGATGCAAGATAAAGTGCTATAAAAGTGTATTTTGGATGTTTTCCACTAGTCTGAAGGAGAAAAACGAAAAAAAAAAAAAAACGAAAAGCCAAAAAGCCCAAAATCTCAAAATCGACAGATGCATAAAATAAGTGTTTTGCCTGTAGTCTCACCTTAATGTTTTCAGAAGGTTAAAAATATTTTTTTTTTCTTTTTTTTTTTCTTTTTGTACTTCTAAGTTCTGTGCTATAAATGACTTTAAGTCCTATAACACTGTACTCCCTTTAGATTTAAATGATGCTATTTACTGTATCTTTGAATCTGAAGCCAATCATTATGGTTACACTTATTTAATAGTCCACTTCAGACATTCTACTAACTATAAGTAACTTTGCAACTACATACAGTTGAGCTCGAAAGTTTACATACCCCTTGCAGAATCTTGAAAAATGTTAATCGTTTTAACAAAATAAGAAGGATCATAAAAAAATGCATGTTATTTTTTATTTAGTACTGTCCCGAATAAGTTATTCCACATAACAGATGTTTACAAAAATAGCTGAATTTATGAAAATGACCCAGTTCAAAAGTTTACATACCCTGGGTTACCTGGATGATCTACGACTGTTTGTTGGTTTTGTGATGGTTGTTCATAAGTCTCTTGTTTGTCCTGAGCAGTTAAACTGAGCTCTGTTCTTCAGAAAAATCCTCCATGTCCTGCAAATTCTTCGGTTTTCCAGCATCTTCTGCATATTTGAACCCTTTCCAGCAGTGACTGAATGATTTTGAGATCCATCTTTTCACACTGAGGACAACTGAGGGACTCAAACAAAAGGTTCAAACATTCACTGATGCTCCAGAAGGAAACACGATGCATTAAGAGCCGGGGGTGAAAACTTTTAAACAAGAAGATGATGTGCAAGTTTTTCTAATTTTGTTTAAAGATCTTTTTTTTTTTTTTTTTTTTTCATTTAGTACTGCCCTTTGGAAGCTACAGAAGATACTTGCATGTTTCCCAGAAGACAAAAAAATGTACAATTTATCCTGTTCATAACAAAACAATCATCCACTATTATTAACTAAATGAACAGGGTAATTTTTACAAATTCAGCTTTTTTTTTTTTTTTTTTTTCTTGTGGACTTTATGTAAACATCTGTTATGTGAAATAACTTATTCAGGATGCGATTAACATTTTTGCAGATTCTGCAAGTGGTATGTAAAATTTTGAGCTCAACTGTATCTACTAACTCTCATTAATTTCCAACCACATGTCAACTCTCAGAGTATTAGTAGACTGTTAGGTTAGGGGTCGGGTGAGTAAAATAAGTTGACATGTACTTGCAAAGTTACTTATAGTCAGTATATCTGGTGGCAACATCAAAATAAAGTGTTAGCAAATGGCAATCAGACAGTAATACTCTAGAGCTAGTTGACATAAAGACGCAAAGTTGACACAAAGTTACTTATACACTGAGCAAAAAAAATTATTTGGTCCTGTTTCGTTTGACTTTAATGTGAGACCAAGTATTTACTTTAGGTTTCAAATCTGGACTCTGATCAGGCCAAATCATGAGCCTGATGGACTTGTTCTCAAGTCACTTCTTGGTTATCTTTGCAATTTGGGCAGGAGCATTTTCTTGCTGAAAATAGCATCTGATTTGTGTGAAGAAAGCCATTCTGCAATATTCTCCTGTTGAAAGCTTTAAATGACTTTTCACAGTGAAGTCGCTCACCAGTACCAGCAGCTAAAAAGACAGCTCTTCCTCTATGCTTCAGAGATGCATTTATTATTACATTTTTCAGCAGATTTCTGAATGTCTAAAGTGGGCTATCAACATAACGTGTTACTATTTCTAATGCTGCTTTAAGAGAGAAGACTTGTAAATTGTACATTTTCAATTTAATCATATCCTTCACTTGATAGATTTCTGTTTTCCTATAGGGAAAACCTGAACCTGAGGCAATACATGATAATAGACAATGCAATACATGTCTTTCAACGTAGCATTATGGGAGAAGAATGTTACTGATTACTGAAATAAAAGAGACAAAGAAAATAGCTCAAACATCAACATATGCACATCCACCAAACCTTATTAGCCATGTTTTCAGCCAGAACACATGAGAAATCAATAAGAAATCAATACTTTTATTCAGCAATGATGCATTAAATCGATCAAAATAGACAGTAAAGACATTTATAATGTTATATTTCTATTTCTATTTCTATTTCAAATAAGCACACTGAATCCTGAAAATAAAAGTATCAGGGTTTCAAAATAATAAAATAAAATAAAATAAAATAAAATAAAATAAAATAAAATAAAATAAAATAAAATAAAATAAAATAAAATAAAATAAAATAAAATAAAATAAAATAAAATAAAATAAAATAAAATAATCTTACAGACCCCAAACTTTTAAACAGTAGTGTATATCCTCTGAAGTGTCTCAAATATCACATGACCTCAACAAGCAACACTTCCAGGATTAGCATCCCTATAACAATAATCTTCTCTGTAGCTATTATCTTACATGACTCCATCAGACTTAACTGGTCAAACCAAATATTACCCATCTGCATGCTAGGGTGGTCTTGTCTCAGCTTACTGTAATTAATTCTTGTCTGAACAGCAGGACTGACGCTTTCCTAGAGCAGCAGTGTAAGTGCAGGCCATCTGTTTGAGTGAACTATGAGTCCAGTGACAGTTAGACAAAGCCAACTTGCATAATGAAATGCCATGTACTACATTATCTTTTGCCCTGACTGACCCTTGACAAACCACAAGACCACCAAGAGCTTTCCGTTTTTATAAAAGTCAACGATGAGCCCAAATCTAAGCAATGCATTATAAAATCAGGCACACAATGCACAGCTTTTTTTTAGGAATCTTACTAAATAGGTTTCATTTTGCCATTATTTTATTTATTTTTAATGAGGTCCTTTTGCATTCTCTCGCAAATGTTTTGCACTTCCCCAAGATACTTTGCATTCGCTTGCAAAACCTTTGCGTTCCCCCCAGAAAGTTCGCTCGCAATACATTTTGCATTCCCCCAAGAAAATTTGCGTCCACTCGCAAAACCTTTGCGTTTCCCTGAGAAAGTTTGTTCGCAATAAGTTTTGCGTTCCCCTGAGAAACTTTGCGTTCACTCGCAAAACCTTTGCGTTCCCCTGAGAAAGTTCGCTAGCAATACATTTTGCATTCCCCCGAGAAACTTTGCGTTTATTCACAAAACCTTTGCTTTCCCCCGAGACAGTTCATTTGCAATGTGTTTTGCATTTCCTCGAGAAACTTTGCGTTCGCTCGCAAAACCTTTGCGTTCCCCCGAGAAAGTTTGTTCGCAATAAGTTTTGCGTTCCCCCGAGAAACTTTGCATTCGCACAATTTCTTGGGTCCCTTTTTCTATAATTTGCGAGATATAAACTCACAATTGCAAGGTATAAAGTCCAAATTGCAAGATATAAATGCTCAATTCTGAAAAAATTCTGAATTGTTAGATAATAGGGGTGTAATGTTACATGTATTCATCCCGAACAATCACGGTCCAGACGTCACGGTTCGGTGCATACAGTCAGACGTCGAATACAGTCTGTCACAGGTGATCCACACTCCAATCCAGAAGGGGGCGCACACGGTAATGCAACGCTGTTTGATAACTGCCACAACAGGAAAAAACACAGAAGAAGAAGAAGAACAGACAATCTATATGTTTACATGTAGTGTCTCAACCAGTGTTTCAACCACGGAAAGACATCAATAAAAAAAGCTTGAGAATAAGACCTCACGTAGCATCACATTTACCTCAGGCAAGTCATTTAGTGTCCACAGCATGCTAGTTCACTAGAGAAATGAACTCCAGAGGGAAGCATTTCACTAAATATTTGCACTACATTAACTTATATATTCATTATATCTGTCATGAAATCAAGTTATGACAGTAACTGCGTAAATTATTATATTTCAAAAATAAATTGGAGTAGAAAAATAACTGAAAAACTCGCATTTTGAATTGTGAGATAAAAAGTCACAATTACCTTTTTGGTAATTGGGAAAGCAAACCTCCACATTTACCTCCAGAACCCTGTTGTTACACTCTATTTGAATTAATATGACCTCAGTGTCTTGCTAAGGGTAGGGAAACTTTCCTCTGACACTCTTTGACCACATCTGAGAAACTCGAGCAGCTTGGACAGCAGTAGGGAGACGGTTTCAGCCGTGTGCCATCAACAGGCATGCTGGGAATAAACATGTCCACCTGCCATTCATTTCGGTCCCTCTTTTGTAACACAGGCAAAGCAAGTCTCAACAACAGGACCACCAAAGGCAAAAGTCAGTGCTCATCAAGGCACATCGTTATACAGCCTGAGCACTAATGAGGAAGACGCTGTGAGCGTGACAGCCTCGGTCTTGAATGTCTCTTGGGGGTAAGGAGTATTGAATGTAAACAACACGGAGGAACAGAGAGTCTGTGAAGACCACTAGTTGCCCATATGTAGTCTTACATGCTCATCAATGGCAATACGTAAGTCATGCTCTGTGCCAACTCCATAGGCCACACACATGGTCACCCTCTCCGTTCTCTTCCCAGCCATCTGTGGACACGCTGAGCACCCAAATCATGGCTGTGTCTGCCACTGAAACATGTTGCTTTCTCTATGAGAACATGGCAATGAAGTCATCCCTGTTGGCATCACTGGAACAACATCCAACTAAAACAAAGAATCAATGTGCTTTAGCTTGGTTCAAGAAGAATTATTATTCAGTCATCTGTTTGTGCATGTTTATATATATGTTTTGCCTCTACAATTTCACATTTAAAATATATTTTTTGTCTGAACAGCAAAAACACATTTACAAACCCATATGTGCTTTGATTTTAAGACGTTTCAAATGCTACTGAAAGTCTCTTACACTCACCAAGGCTACATTTATTTGATAATAGTGAAATAATAATTTATTGTATGTAAAATGTATTTTTTTTTTTTTTTCTGTGATCAAAGCTGAATTTTCAGCATCATTACTCCAGTCTTCAGTGTCACATGATCCTTCAGAAATCATTCTAATATGATGATTTGCTGCTCAAGAAACATTTCTTATTATTATCAATGTCTAAAACAATTGCGCTGCTTAAAGGTGCCATCGAATGTTTTTTTTACGAGATGTGATATAAGTCTAAGGTGTCCCCTGAATGTGTCTGTGAAGTTTCAGCTCAAAATACCCCATAGATTTTTTTTTAATTAATTTTTTTAACTGCCTATTTTGGGGCATAATTAGAAATGCGCCGATTCATGCTGCGGCCCCTTTAAATGCTTGCGCTCCCCTCCCCCAGAGCTCGCGCTTGCCTTAAACAGTGCATAAACAAAGTTCACACAGCTAATATAACCCTCAAATGGATCTTTACAAAGTGTTCGTCATGCATGCTGCATGCATGCGTCGGATTATGTAAGTATTGTATTTATTTGGATGTTTACATTTGATTCTGAATGAGTTTGATAGTGCTCCATGGCTAAAGCTAACATTACACACTGTTGGAGAGATTTATAAAGAATGAAGTTGTGTTTATGAATTATACAGACTGCAAGTGTTTAATAATGAAAATAGCGACGGCTCTCTTGTTTCCGTGAATACAGTAAGAAACGATGGTAACTGTAACCACATTTAACAGTACATTAGCAACATGCTAACGAAACATTTAGAAAGACAATTTACAAATATCACTAACAATATCATGATATCATGGATCATGTCAGTTATTATTGCTCCATCTGCCATTTTTCACTATTGTTCTTGCTTGCTTACCTAGTCTGATGATTCAGCTGTGCACAGATCCAGACGTTAATACTGGCTGCCCTTGTCTAATGCCTCGATCATGGGCTGGCATATGCAAATATTGGGGGCGTACATATTAATGATCCCAACTGTTACGTAACAGTCGGTGTTATGTTGAGATTCACCTGTTCTTCGGAGGTCTTTTAAACAAATGAGATTTATATAAGAAGGAGGAAACAATGGAGTTTAAGACTCACTGTATGTCATTTCCATGTACTGAACTCTTGTTATTCAACTATGCCAAGATAAATTCAATTTTTAATTCTAGGGCACCTTTAATATATATATATATATTTTGTATAAACTGTGATCATTTTTTTCAGGATTATTTGATTATAGAATGTTTAGAAGAAGAATCTATTGTAATAAAAGTGATTTTGATCAATTTAATGTGTACTTAATTGCTAAATATAAGTAATAATTTAATTATTTTTTTAAGTAAAAGCACACCTCTCCTTAATAAGGCATGATTCATGTTCATAGAAAAAAGCAAATACAGTACCACCAGCAGAAAACAAAACAAATAAATAAATAAATAAATAAATAAATAAAAATAAATATTTATATATATATATATATATATATATATATATATATATATATATATATATATATATATATATATATATATTCTGCATGAAATAGTAAATTACTCATTTCAAATGATTAATTTAAAGTGTTTATGTAATAAAAAATAAATAAAAATCAAGTGCAAGTTCAGGAGGGACTTTGGTTCCTTGAGCTAAACAGAGCTAGTTGTCATTCAGGAGCTGATGCTAGTGATAGTCTTGCACTAATTAATGAGGGTTTGTGTGTGGGTCTCTCTCAAAGGAGTCGGCTAATGAAAGAGACTCCCGCTGTATTGCCCATTTATCCAAGAACAAGCGCAGCAGTGTAGAGATCCCATGTCTGGCTGTGTAGCTCGAGCAGCTGTCAATCAAACCAAAGCCTCCTGGTGTAAGGGAGGCAGCGATTCCATTGCTAAAGGGACACAGACTCGTGTGCTGTAAGCATGGGAAGCTTGCTTAATGTAAATTAAGGCAAATTCAAATGTAGATGCTGAGAATGCAAATTTAATGTTGTATAACTGCAAAACTTGATTAAATTCTCATGTATGTCATGTCATTAATATTAACACAGCATTAGAGATATAGTTCCCCCCAAAAAATATAGTAGAAAACATAAAATAGACCCTTTCTGTTGCTGGAGCCCGAGGTCTTGGGGGATTTCGATCATTTCTGACCAACAGTTGAAAGCAATGATATGAGAAAGATGGGAACATTATATCAAGTGTTCACATAACCTGATTTCACAAGGTAATATCTTAGCTGATCCTGGAACAACATTACAATTAACCAATCAGATTTGAGGGACAAGTTTACAGTTTATGTCAAGTTTAGGCTTGCAAGCAGGGTTAGGTGCTTCAACATCAGTGTTATTCACATATTATTTCCCTCTGATTTTAGGGATAAATCATGGGTAGGGTTAGGTTTAGCGGTAGGGATAAGGAAATTTACTTTATATTGCATACTTCATATACAGTAAGTACATTTACTTAAGTTAGTTCAGTTAAGCAGAATCTATGATTGCAAGGACTTGCTAAATGAACCAAGAGTGAACCTGTCACGAACTGACTTAAAAGACATCAGTAGCAGGGAGGAAGAGGAGGTGGCCTGGGGGAAAGAAAACACTCAGAACAGAGAGAATGAAAGGCAGAGACGAAAAAAGACAAGCAGGCAGAGAAGACGACTGCAGTCCCCAAGCTCTCTCTTCCTCTGAATTTTCCCATCTCTCAGTTCAACAGCCAGTACCCACCAAATCTGGTGCCGACTGATTGCAAATGTTTTTGTTGTGTTAAGCAAATTGATTGGCCACTGGTCAGCGTAACCATAGCGATAAAACAAGAAGGACTGCTTTGACATTGAGCTGGATGCTCTGCTAAAAAAATTATACCTCCAACGTGTGCACATTATTAAAATAATCCTCGGACTTTGTTTGCATGTTAAGTCACATGTGCACCAAGCTTATCCACCGTTCCAGCCATGTTGAGTCAGGCCCTGAAGAGTAATCCATTTAAGTGTTTCATAAGATTTTCTTTTAAATTCCTTTCTTTTCCTCCTTTGCACCACTTGTTCTTCTTAAACAGACTGGTATTCTTTAAAGCCACGGCATTTTTTTCAGCCTTATATGAACAAGCATGTCAAATGATAGGACAAATTATTTCAGTAAGGTGTCTTCTTGCTATATTTGATACAAATAGGCCACATTTTAAACTGTTAAACTATGTTTTCATCAATATTCTGAACACTCTGGACTCATCATTTGGCTCATGAGGTGTATCATGGGATGCTTTGAATTATTATTGATACATTTGCTGCTTTTCTCCTTCACGATCTGCTACAAGTCATCCATTAATAATAATAATAATAAATAAAAATAATATAAATTAATTCATTATACATTAAAGTGTTAGTTCACCCAAAAATGACAATTCTGTCATCAATTACTCTCCCTCATGTCGTTCCACACCTGTGAGACCTTCGTTCATCTTCGGAACACAAATTGAGATATTTTTGATCAAATCTGATGGCTCAGTGAGGCCTGCTCGTTTGAGTCAGATACATTTTCTTTTTGACAAGAAAATATGCACATAAACTACAATGGAAACACATTTACCAAATAAATTCCTCGGTGCGCATCAAAAAAATCACGTAACTTTGCACAATGGGACAGCATATCTTGTTGCAAAGCATCTGAAATTATGTTTTATGCAATATTGCAATTTTGCGCATAAGTTAAATTCACAACTTTGGATGGAAACATAGCTATTTACTCACCCTCATGGCTGTTGAAGCCTAAACGTTTATATGTAATAAATTCTATGTTGAATCAAATACATTTTTTTTCCCAAAGATACTTTTTGTAATGTGTGTTTTTTTTTTTTTTTTTTTTTTTTTTTTTTTTTCGTTTAACACAATAATGACTTTAAATGATCTTTTGGGGGAAATTTTTGTGCAAAATTTGATGTGCAATAATTTTGCGATTAATTAGATTAATTACACGCCACGTTGTGTAAGGGTTAATTGTAATTTATGAAAACATGCATCTTTCAAAATAACATTCAACCAAAAAAACAAAACAAAAAAAACAAAAACAAGCAAATATACATCACAAAAATAGAAAACATAAAATAGAAAAATAATAATAGTAATAATAAAACTTTTCTACTGGCGTCAGCCAAGAAACTGCTATTGAGATGAACAGGAATGCTAACAGCTAGCTTTCTCCAGATATTTAGCATTTCTGTGGTATATCCAATTCTGTTTGGTCACCTTTAATTACCTAAGTGGAAAAAAAGCATGTTCAAGTGAATATATTTATTTTCTATTTGTCCTAGCTCTGGTTCTAAAGATTGTCATTAGACTGTCAAGTGTGTGAATAGCAGAGATCAGTTTGAAGTGCCTCTCCCGTGGAGAAGGCGGGCAGGAATCCAGCGCTGGCTCACGGTCGAAACAATCACTGTGACTAAATACTGTAGTCAATGAGCTTGTGAGTGTAAACCTTACGGAGTGGCCAGTGGGGACATTTACAAAGTCCCAAATAATTAAAAGAATCATTGAAGGTTGCTGTTGTTTAAACAAGACTGGCGGTAACCACAATATGACAAGTCAAGTGTCATTTATTTATATAATGCTTTATACAATACAGATCGTTTCAAAGCAGTCAAGCAGCTCTACAGAGGACAATAGTGTCATTATTCAGCTCAAGTCAGTTCAATCTTGATTCAATTCAGTTCAATATATGTCGTAAAGGTCATGAATTATGAAACAAATTCGATTCAGCTATAAAGCAGATCTGCAGAAAACAATAGTGTCATCACTCAGCTAAATTCATTTAAAGTTTTATTCTCATCTGATAGTGTCAGTGCAGTCAATTAATATTCAATAATATAACTGATTTGTCTTTTAAACCCCAGCAATGAGGATATTGCTCTAGCGGTCCATAATAGCAGTGAGGAGAGTTCAACAAGAGATGTTAATCGATGTAACAGGTTAGAGGCAACACAATTATCTGTGCTCCAGAAATTTGAAGTGCTTTCCATTTTTTTCCCAGATCCAAACAGAGGCCCTGCTGTCTGTGCGTAACAGGCTGCAATACGCCCGCTGTGACTAACAAATCAACACTGTGTGAATGCTCTTTGCTCTCAGTGGGGGAATGTGAACACTCTTCACAGGCTTGTCTCTGCCCTCATTTTTTGACCATGTCTGAAGACCTGACACAGAGAGGTGAGTGTATAGCATTTGTCATCATTACCTACGTAATGACTCCAGTGAAGCAGAGGACAAAGGACCTTCACAAACACTGTCCAGACCTGTGTGAGGCTTTCAATTCAGTTTATGGGGCAATAAATTTCACCACAATATACACTTTGGAAAGCAAAACCACAAAACGCATGCTTTAACATGAGACTAGTGTTATACAAGTTTTCTGTGCAAAGTTATTGCCCGTTTTTCTACTCCTGTCAAGTCCATGTGACGGTCAAAATAGAATTTAAGCAGTTCATCTGCCTAAAACAACAATCAAGACTACATTACAGACCAAATAAGACATTTCTGTACCGAAGAATTAAAAGGGCAGAATTATCTTTCTGCTTTAAACCTAATGAACATTAAAGTTGACCTATAATGCCCCTTTTACAAGATGTAATATAAGTCCCCAAAATGTGTCTGTGAAAATTCAGCTCATAATACCCCACAGATCATTTATTATAGCTTGTCAAATTTGCCCCTATTTGGGTGTGAGCAAAAACATGCCATTTTTGTGTGTGTCCCTTTAAATGCAAATGAGCTTCTGCTCCCGGCACCAGAAAAAGTCTGCTTATACACTATGTATTTGCACTTACCCTACATGTATTCACAACAGTCTTTAATGAAATTATGTATTAATGTCCAAGTATTTCAGTAAAAAAAAAAAAAAAAAATGATGTGATGTTTAATTATTAGTTTATTTATTTTATTAACAGTTTATTAAGTGGGAAAAAAAAAATATTGTATGTCCAATTTGTTTTATTTTATAATAAGAAAGTGGATACATATTTCAAATTAATGTTCTTTTTGTGCACTATTAACAAATAGTAAATAAAGCGCTAAATTGACTGCTTCGGCGTCTTGCACGAGTGGTGCTTTTTTAAAAAGCTTTAAGTAAACTTAAAAAGTTCAAATATATTTTAATCATGACAACTCTCGAAATAGTTTTAGCATGTTAGTAAATATGGCAATGTTAATGTATTTGGTTGCTGCTGTTGCTGCAGAGTAAGTATGGATTTGCTATTACTAATACAGATATCAGATCTAGGCAGGTGGAGCTGGGGAGGTGGAGGGTTTCAGAGGAACTCTACAGGACTAGCCTATATAGAAAACACTGAACCAGACTATTTAAATTGTTAAATGAGCAATCTCTTTGGCTGCAGGATCAGCAGAGGCCAATCAGCTTGTGCCATGCGGAAATGATGTGATTGCTTGCATATTGCATGTAAAAGACCAGCCTGCGCCCTCTATAGTTTCATGACTGAAATCCAGCATTAGCGTCAGTTCTGGCAGGTCACGCTAGTCAAGCTCGCATCAGCTGACTCCCAGGTGACTCACGTCTACCTATAGGAATACGACGCCTATAACAGCATCCATATATAAGCTCTTTAGTATTATCAGCAGCTATTGCATTCTCAGGAGCTAATTAAATGGCAAATTCGACAGGCAAAACAGCATCATCTCACTAGGAATTGTGCAATCGGGAATTTAGCAAGAGGGATTCGTTCCCAACATGGATTTCACCTCTTGTTTATTCAGGTACATGCTATCTTAAGCTGTTTTCTTAGACTTTATGCTTTATGCTCTTTATGATATCCGATCCTATTGCAACATTCTGTGTTAAGTTAGCAACTTTTCTGTGGTTTAAAACTCATCAGAGTATTGTAACATGCTTGTCCTTAAATACACAGAAGTTTCTTATTCAGCACTAACAACATTGTGGCTTGATGATCCCGTAAAGGAGAGTGAAATCATGGGAGTCGTCATCTTCACTTCTACAGCCGAAGGAATCAGCCCGATGGGAGCAGAAATCATGTTCATGATGAGGAAGCATTGTATTTTATTGCTTAGCTGCACGCTGCATCTAACATCTGCGGGTGTATGCTTCCCCGACCAGACTACCACTAGTTTAATACTATTCTGTGATTTACAGCATGCTTGTTGTATCACATTTGTTGCCGCCAGGGGTGTAAGCTTCCCCCAATAATAAATAAATAAATAAATAAATAAATAAATGCATACATACATACATACATACATACATAAATTAAAAAAAAAAAATAATAATAGTATGTATATGGGTGTATGCTTCCCCGACTTGACTGCCGCTAGGGGTGTAAGCTTCCCCCAATATACAGTGGGTACGGAAAATATTCAGACCCCTTTAAATTTTTCACTCTTTGTTATATTGCAGCCATTTGCTAAAATCATTTAAATTCATTTTTTTTTCCTCATTAATGTACACACAGCACCCCATATTGACAGAAAAACACAGAATTGTTGACATTTTTGCAGATTTATTAAAAAAGAAAAACTGAAATATCACATGGTCCTAAGTATTCAGACCCTTTGCTGTGACACTCATATATTTAACTCAGGTGCTGTCCATTTCTTCTGATCATCCTTGAGATGGTTCTACACCTTCATTTGAGTCCAGCTGTGTTTGATTATACTGATTGGACTTGATTAGGAAAGCCACACACCTGTCTATATAAGACCTTACAGCTCACAGTGCATGTCAGAGCAAATGAGAATCATGAGGTCAAAGGAACTGCCTGAAGAGCTCAGAGACAGAATTGTGGCAAGGCACAGATCTGGCCAAGGTTACAAAAAAAAATCTGCTGCACTTAAGGTTCTTAAGAGGACAGTGATCCTTAAATGGAAGACGTTTGGGACGACCAGAACCCTTCCTAGAGCTGGCCGTCCGGCCAAACTGAGCTATCGGGGGAGAAGAGCCTTGGTGAGAGAGGTAAAGAAGAACCCAAAGATCACTGTGGCTGAGCTCCAGAGATACAGTCGGGAGATGGGAGAAAGTTGTAGAAAGTCAACCATCACTGCAGCCCTCCACCAGTCGGGGCTTTATGGCAGAGTGGCCCGACGGAAGCCTAGATTTCTCTTGACTAAACTGTGGAATATTTGGATTTATGCAAGTACACGTCAACAATACATAACTTGTTCTAGTGATTTGGGAATTTTAAGCAATTCTCATATTCGCAGCTAAGTAAATCTAGGTATTAGCATCACGCTTGTTGCATTAAACCATCCAGCTGTTATTGATTGTTGTTGCTAAATCTGCATTAACTGGAGGTTGTCACTGACATTACTTCAGTATAGTGATGTATTTCCAAGTAAAGAGAAAATCTCCATCTCTCATCTCTAGCTCACAGCAGTTTGTCTGTTGCAGGGGAGCTGTAAGGATGTTTTGCCCAAGTAACCAACTGATGAAGCAGAGAAGGATACCATTCTAGAAGAGAATCCATCTTCACATTCTGAGTAAAGATTAAGACAACTCACACGGATAAAGGTTTACCACAAGACTACACCCAGCAAGCATGTACATCTGCACCTGCCTGAGAGGATTACTGTCAATACCAGCAGGTGGTAGTAACATTTATCATAGAGCTGGAACTTGGACTGCGGATACATACCTTAAGCAGCAGTGTCGATTCATTTGGATAACCAATCTTTACTTTCTTCATTCCAGATGGCATCTCATTCATGGCATATGCTCGTTGTGCTAGTATTTTGGCATTATGTTTGTTGCTATGCCTTGTGCGGGTATTGGCAACATACTCGTTTAGGTCATCTGGGTAAGGGCAACATGCTCTTTGCTTAAGTCTTCCGGTATTGTTGGCAACATGATCTTGCTTAAGCTTTCAGTTACTGGTAACATGCTTGTGGCCTGGGCTCATTCAGGTAACCGCATTTTAAGGAACATGGCATTCAGGTTTTCGCACTCAGTTTGTGTTGGGGGATATCAGCATATGATTTGTTTTGGGGGGTTATTGCTGCTCTCCCTGCTCTTATCCATGCTAGGCTGCATGGATGCGCAGGGAATTCTTGCCCAGAACAGAACCATACCGCCAATACAAACTCAATGCATTATTAATCATATTTGACGATAGTGGTCCTGACAGAAATCCAGCGTTAGCGTCAGTTCTGGCAGGTCACACCAGTCAAGCTCACATCAGCTGACTCCCAGGTGACTCACGTCTACCTATAGGAATACGACGCCTATAACAGCATCCATATATAAGCTTTTCAGTATTATCAGCAGCTATTGCATTCTCAGGAGCTAATTACCCTCCTCCATCCCCAGCTCCTCCTCTCTTCAGTCAGGATCGGCCTTATGATTCCCCTGAATCAAACTAATTCTTGAAATATGTGTACATGTTAAATTATTTACATTAATTATATCTGCATATGTTGATTCTGTTCTGTTTACCCTAGGGGGGATTATTGCTGCTCTCCCTGCTCTTATCCATGCTAGGCTGCATGGATGCACAGGGAGTTCTTGCCCAGAACAGAACCATACCGCCAATACAAACTCTATGCAATTATCAATCATATTTGACGATAGTGGTCTTTATACATTTTTAATGCAAATAGACTTATAATTTACGTTTCCCCTCTTGAATGTGTACAATTTTTTAGATATGATATAAATAATGTTTGGAATAAAATAATGTCTCTTACATTCAATTATTTACTGTAAATGCAATACCATATTCCCCTCTCACTTCCTTTTCTTTTATGTCTCATTCTCTTCCATACAGACCCGTAGGCAGTTTATCAGTAGAGAGCAGCCAAGAGACCTTGTTCCCATTTGGTTTTGCTAGCATGAACACATCTGTGTCCTCCAAACGTCTCCCTCAGGAACCCGTAACTGTGGAGTGCAGATTCACGCTAGCTTGATGGAGAAATGCCCCCTAAACATAACATTATGCATCATCATAGTAGAAACACTTTCTGAATGAATCAAACTGTCTGGAAAGGTGGGCGGAAATGTGTATGTGTGTGTGTGTATGTGTGTTATAAATTTTAAAAACAAATGCAATATTTTTAATATACAAATTGTTTTAATTAGTTACCCATCTAAAATTGTATTCAATAAGGCAAATTAACCATTTTCATCAGCATAACTTTCGCAATGCGCATAAAAAAACAACAAAATAATCTCTATTTAATACTATATAATTTAATATAATTAACATTTAGATACAGCTAAAACTAAAGACCTCATATCATTCGTGATGATAGGGTTTGTATTTTAAGTGCATTTCTGAATGAAGTGCACTTTTGTTAATTTATACATCTAGATGCTAATAACTCGAATGCACAATATGAATTGCACGCTGCAAAACAGAAAACAGTATCATCATTAAGAGTCATTCACTCTATTCACATTAACCGTGGAAAGCTGACAGCGTTTGGAGTGAATAGAAGCAAATGGAATCAGTATGCCAGAGGCTTCAGTGTCAACACAGCCTCACGCTTTTATTTCCATTCATTACTCATTTGCCATGAAAGAGCAAAGCAACTGAGAACAAACATCCCGCGGCCAGTTTTGATAATTGATAATTACTAAATATTTGTCAATATTATGCTTTCTGAGTATTCCATTAGCAGCATAACTATCATGGAAGTAATAGAGTGATCTTGAGACTCCAGAGGAACATTTTACACATTTCAAAAGGGTTTATGTAAAAACAAACGGCCATCCATTGAATTTCCATATAACAGTCCTTTTTCTGTATTTTTTTCCCCCTCATATGTATGACTTTCAAGAGGCTTTCAGGGACAATAATGCACCATACAAGCTGCAAATCTGAAAAGCAAGTCTATCAAATTTCACTAACATTTGTCCATACGTGCTGCAGAAATTGTGGTACATAAAGCTGAAAAAGTGATGCTCAGCACAAATTAAATGTATTTTGGCAAAACACCAGCATGGATGTTTTCAAAGTAAACTTGTTGCTCTTGTTGCATGGAGTTTTCATTTTGAGTGAACTATCCCTTTAAGAAACTTAGACTAGTTTATTGATATACAGATTTAAAACATTAAAATTGAACAAAATTATTAACATGATCAAAACTTGAAAAACATGTTGTAGTCAGTCTATTTTGATTATTATTGTTCTAGTAATTATGTCTATTTTTTTTAATTCCCAACCTATTTTGTGTTCATTGTAAGCCAGCCATAATTTTTAAACAATAGTTGGGTTAAACAAAAATGCCCAGCTTGTCGGGCAAACATGTAACCCAACTACTGGGTTAAGACAAACCAATTTCTGAGTTTGTCCATTTTTAACCCAACTTGGGTTGTTTTTAACCCAGCATTTTTTAGTGTAACTAATGATGTTGCTAGGTCTAAACTAGTGCTAAAAACTAGTTGAAAAACTTAACTTTAAATAGACTCTAGTTTTTATCAGGACTCTCACAGTTGGTCTAGACACTAATAATTTGGTATTGTAATACACTTTGCAATCAAAGCATAAAATGGCAGTTTAGGAGGGGGCATTTTGACTGATTGCCAATGTTAAAGGTGAAAATAATAATAAAAAAAGATTGCTGTACATCAGATTGGAATTATAATGGAATATTGTATTGGATGAGGGAAAGCAGGGTCTGGGATTCAGAACACACATTTCAGCTTAATGAGGCTTTGAAACCGGTTGGGTTCAATGTCACCCTCATTTGTCCCATTCAGGGCAACCGAGCATGAAATGTTGCCTTTCACTGTGATTGCCACCAGCTATTGCCCCTACCATAAAGAAGGTGCATCACGCCGAACGACTGGGGCCAGTTCACATAAACCACACATTACCTTTGTATTTAATACACAGAATAGGAAGCATCAGCTCTAGTCTGGGTTTGATTGTAGAAAAGAACAAAATAATGCATGCCATGAGTCTTCTTAATGCTTTGTCGAGCACTAAACACAAATCTCTCTGTGGTCCACTTGCAAAAAGGTCAGACAACATCCATCACAGCTAGAAACACAATAAAAACAAGAATGTTCTTCAAAATTGCAAACGCAACAGATAACTGTCCGTGACCATTAGAAACCCTGGCTGTAGGGCTGTCCGTTTGCTCCAGACAATCATAAAACACCTTATGAGAATGGTACAGAAGCCCATAAGTATTGTGTAATGATAAAGGACAGACATATTTAATCACCACTTTAAATCACAGCGAGCCACCCATCAAAGTTTTGAGGTACTGTAGTTACATAACAGCTGAAGAGCATGGCAGTTACACGGCGTATAAATAAATCTCCGGAATATGTGGAATGCAGTCATATTCTGATAAATCAGACCTCTCTAATATCATTTGAGCGATCAGGTAATAATGATCAATAAGGTCACAGGCTCAGAGTACTGATGAGGCAGTAAAAGACTAGAAATCCATTACCAGCAGGTAAATATATGATTATTTCTGTGGAAAGCATCTTATCTTGGAAGATTAGTATCTATTACCTTTCAAAAATCACAATGCTGAGTTGGCACAAAGGACGCTATTAAAGTTGTCTGGGAAGCCTAAAGTTGTCACTAGACAAAATGCAGGTTCCATGTTTTATTCAATAGCAAAGCCAATTCAACTGAACAAAAGCTGGTTTTGTTATTTATTTGACAGTAAAACATTAACTCTTTGTTCTTCATCTATAGATGTCTCAAGCTATCCAGATATAAAAGGAAATATGGGTTCAATACAATTTAAGCTCAATCGACAGCATTTGTAGCATAATAACGATTGCACAAAAATCTAAAATCAAAGTTACTTATAAAATACAAACCCGATTCCAAAAAAGTTGAAAAAGGAATGCAATAATTTACTAATCTCATAAACTTATATTTTATTCACAATAGAATAAAGATAACATATCAAATGTTGAAAGTGAGACATTTTGAAATGTCATGCCAAATATTGGCTCATTTTGGATTTCATGAGAGCTACACATTCCAAAAAGTTGGGACAGGTAGCAATAAGAGGCCGGAAAAGTTAAATGTACAAATAAGGAACAGCTGGAGGACCAATTTGCAACTTATTAGGTCAATCGGCAACATGATTGGGTATAAAAAGAGCCTCTCAGAGTGGCAGTGTCTCTCAGAAGTCAAGATGGGCAGAGGATCACCAATTCCCCCAATGCTGCGGCGAAAAGTAGTGGAGCAATATCAGAAAGAAGTTTCTCAGAAAAAAAAAAAATGCAAAGAGTTTGAAGTTATCATCATCTACAGTGCATAATATCATCCAAAGATTCAGAGAATCGGGAACAATCTCTGTGTGTAAAGGCCAAGGCCGGAAAACCACACTGGATCCCGTGATCTTCGGGCCCTTAGACGGCACTGCATCACACACAGGAATGCTACTATAATGGAAATCACAACATGGGCTCAGGAATACTTCCAGAAACCATTGTCGTGAACACAATCCACCGTGCCATTCGCTGTTGCCGGCTAAAACTCTATAGGTCAAAAAAGAAGCCATATCTAAACATGATCCAGAATCGCAGGCGTTTTCTCTGGGCCAAGGCTCATTTAAAATGGACTGTGGCAAAGTGGAAAACTGTTCTGTGGTCAGACGAATCAAAATTTGAAGTTCTTTTTGGAAAACTGGGACGCCATGTCATCCGGAACCAAGAACAACCCAAGTTGTTATCAGTGCTCAGTTCAGAAGCCTGCATCTCTGATGGTATGGGGTTGCATGAGTGCATGTGGCATGGGCAGCTTACACATCTGGAAAGGCACCATCAATGCTGAAAGGTATATCCAAGTTCTAGAACAACATATGCTCCCATCCAGACGTCGTCTCTTTCAGGGAAGACCTTGCATTTTCCAACATGACAATGCCAGACCACATACTGCATCAATTACAACATCATGGCTGCGTAGAAGAAGGATCCGGGTACTGAAATGGCCAGACTGCAGTCCAGATCTTTCATCCATAGAAAACATTTGGCGCATCATAAAGAAGAAGATGCGACAAAGAAGACCTAAGACAGTTGAGCAACTAGAAGCCTGTATTAGACAAGAATGGGACAACATTCCTATTCCTAAACTTGAGCAACTTGTCTCCTCAGTCCCCAGACGTTTGCAGACTGTTATAAAAAGAAGAGGGGATGCCACACAGTGGTAAACATGGCCTTGTCCCAACTTTTTTGAGATGTGTTGATGCCATTATTTTTCCCTTAAAATGATACATTTTCTCAGTTTAAACCTTTGATATGTCTTCTATGTTGTATTCTGAATAAAATATTGAAATTTGAAACTTCCACATCATTGCATTCTGTTTTTATTCACAATTTGTACAGTGTCCCAACTTTTTTGGAATCGAGTTTGTACAAAAAAAGTTTAGGGCAGAGCCCTCAGGATGGTTTAAATGTAGAAATGAAGCTCATAGTTTTGTCTTTGTACAAGTGTTTTTTGTTTGTTTGTTTGTTTGTTTGTTTTGTTTTTTCAACTTAACCTCAATTTTTGCTTTTTGAAAATTTATTTTCTATGGTAACCGACATAATGCCACAAATGTGGTCGCTAGAGCTTATTATCTTATGAATCCCAGAGTGAAACAAAGATTTTACAATATCAAATCCAAATCCTTCATTGTAGCCATTAAGCACAATGCCCATCTGCCATCAGCAAAAGGAAAGGAAAGGGATACGGATTTCCAAAGGGGACATTAGGACCTCACAAAACACTTTTTGCGAGCCAACAGTAGGACATCATTCAAGAAAACTCGGAAACTAAAACACTGTTCACTATCCCTTCAGGTGCCCAAATCAAGGTGTTGAAAATCCTGTGACATTTTGTCCAATTTAGTTACTTCAGCTGTAGACCTTGGAGGGAAAACCTCTGCTGAGGCAGCAAACGCTCACTCAGGGAATTTGTGTCTGTAGAGAGAGGGGGAAATTAATGCACTAGATTATACAATGTCTCATTGTCTACCCTCTAAGGCAGCTTTGTAATTGAAAATGCAGCTTCTTAAGTGATTGATTTAAGACACACTTTTGATTCCAGTGCCGTTTGACACAATAATCTTTCACTAGCCAGACTCGTAGCCATAAATTCTGATCCACAAAAAAATCTGCTTATTCTGTCCAACAATGACATAAAAAAAGACCAAGAAAAGTTTGTGCTGTTTTTACACACAATTTAGGGCAGGGTGAATTTGAAATAGTAAGGGAAAAGTCATTCTAAATATAGCACAGCACACTCTGCAAACGGTTAACAAAAACAACAACATTAGCAGAAATGTGATATTGTTACTAGAATTTCTGTTTACAAAAAAGTTCAGTTTTGCTTGTGAGCAATAAGAACATCAGAAAAAAATGTGTAAATTTCACAGATCTGAAGCCAAAGTTCAGCAAAGTCAGCGATTAGTTCTTCCTCACAAGTGTAATATCAGTCAAATTTAAACAATATTTTATTTCCTAATAAAAATCTGTACATCCCCAATTCCCAGAAAGTATCTGAATGCAGTGTACACATTTTCACAAGTGCTTTCTAGATTTTGTACATTAGTCGATCAGTGAACGGATATCTGTGAACATGTAGTCTGAGGCTAAGTGTTCACAACCATTTTTAAATGGTGGGAAAAACCCACAGAACTTATTGCAATGCATATTACTGTTAAAATGTGTGGATCAGTATTTTATTTATTTATTTTTTTTTTTTTTAAGAAATTAACACCTTTATTCAGCAAGTATGCTTTAAATTAAATGCCCCCACAAAGATGGCAATATCTGAACTCCTTCTCCTTTTGCGGACATTTTTTGGTCCCCATGAGAAAAACAGCCTATAAATCAAGTGATGTATTTATGAATTTAAAGTGAATTAATTGAAAAATGCATAAAGTTTTCTGTGATGGTAGGTTTAGGGTTAGGGGATAGAATATACAGTTTGTACAGTATATAAATCATTATCTCTATGGAATGTCCTCATATCACATAGGAGTATTTTTAAGTAAAAAAATAAGCTGAAAGGAAAAACTTTTTTAGCATATACTATGGAGATGTGAGACAGGGATTGTAAGATGTTGGGGAAAATAGGAAAAGTATAGAAAAAAAATGGGGATGTGCATTATATGAGTGAACTTAAACGGTATCTAATGATTTTTCACCAGAAAAGTGTGTTTCAGCTAAAGCTGTTGTAAGTTTGGACTTTCAGGCTGGAAATAGATGAGCGTATCAGATTGCGCGATCACACAAAGATCTGCACGCGTCTCTGAGGAGTCCTGAAAAGACAGAATCAAAAGATCCTGCAGGGAAGAGTTCTGGGAAAGCACAATCAAACACGGCTCTCAGTGAAACGGAAGAGGCTGCCACTATTTGACCAGCCCTGGAGGTGCAATTCACCCACTTTATAACACACACTCAGTCTCCCATGCTCCTACAAACACAGCGACACATCCTACAAACCTTTTGAAGTAAGTGTCAGCAAAAAGTGCATGCTTTCACAAAGCCAAAGCTCATCGAGGGAATTTCTGAGTAGTCTCTTTTCTCCTCTTTTTCAGGTCAACCTTCCTCTTTCTCCATCCATCTAGTTTCTCGTGGATTGCGTGGATATCCTATCAACCGAGGTGGGCCTCAGAGATTCAAACTGTTTTTACAACAAAGGTTTAATGCCAAGTAATTTTTTTTTTTTTTCCACAAATAAATAGCTTAAGTAGTATAACCATTTAAGTCTGATGCATAGTGCAGTTTATCCTGCATGAAAGCATGTTAGATTCATGCTGCTGCATAAAGAAATTAGAGGAAGCTTGAGGCAAGCAGGGTGAGGCCGAGAGCCATGGGAACGGAGCGAGGCCTGTGGCACAAGTGTTAATGAACGTCACCTGTGTGCCACACTGGTCTCGAGCCCCACGGAGGAGCTCCGGAAGGATAAAAAGAAGGAGTGACGAGAGAGGACCATGCCTGGACTTTATGTTGCTGTTTGCTTTAGTTTATGTGGCAGTCATCCGTGAGGTCTTTAATTTTGTTTATTTTATTATTAAAGGGGACCTATTATGCAAAATGCACTTTTATAAGTTGTTTGAACACAGATGTGTGATCCACAGTGTGTGTAAACAACCAGCCTATAATCTATAAACCAGCCTTTTTTATAATCCCCATACATCATAAACAGTTTCTCTAAACAAATGGTTCCAGATTTCCCCCTATTCTTACATAAAACAGTTTAAGTGCAATAAGACATGTACGAGAAATCAGTTTAATACATTTTAAGTTTAATACAGGATGTGCCATATGACATCCAGCTTTCTGTGCACGTGCTTCAGATGTGTGCGCTCAGAAAACCATATATCAGTTTAAACTGCTTTAAAACACATGCAGATAATAAGCTTTCATGATGATGAAGAACTGCAATGTTGTTTGAGCATGACAATGATAGAGATGATAATCAAAACCAAACAGATGTTTTGTTAGCTTTTGGCAGAGTATTCGAGGCAGGAGTTGTACAGGCTCCGCCCTCTTCTGGAAAGCGGGGCGGGGAGCAGCAGCTCATTTGCATTTAAAGGGACACACACAAACTGCTTTTTTTATTTTTTTTTTTTTTTTTTTTTCACACCCAAATAGGGGCAAATTTGACAAGATGATCTGTGGGGTATTTTGAGCTGAAACTTCACAGACACATTCTGAGGACACCAGAGACTTATATTACATATTTTAAAAAGGACATTATAGATACATGCAAGAAAACAGCATGTTTTTCCTTCCACTCAAAAGTGAGCATTTACAACATGGAATAATACATGATCTGTGGGGTATTTTGAGCTGAACCTCAAAGACACATTCTGGAAACACCTGAGACTTTTTAGTACATCTTGTAAAAAGGGGCATGATAGGTCCGTTAAAGTTACGTTGAATGTTCACTGCATCCTTGTTCCCTGAGCCTTTAACATCATTAGAAACCTGTTGTTTGATATTTTGTAATTACGGTTTCATCCAGATATAATAATTAAATAATATTTCTTAAGCATAATTCTGAGAACAAAGTGGAATACAAACATTTGCAAACTTTGAGATATAAACCTACGCCACCTCAGTGATACCCTCGTGAAACTCTTCCATTAAAACTGAACTGTGCAATTATTCCAACATTAAAATACTGTATTATATTCCTGCCTACTATGAGGAAATGTACCCCATAAGTGTCAACATTTTGACTATGTGGCACTTTCAAAACATTGCTTTGTTTGTATGAGAGTCCTGGCTCAATCAGTGCTGTAAGACTTCTTTGTTTCCGACCAATGGTAGACATGAGGACTGTTTTGGAAACCTGTTTGAAAAAAGTCATACAAAGAAAATACACTTTCCTTTTTCTCAGAAGCACTCATTTTAACAATCTTTTAAATGGACTTATATGATAAGCAAATATTATTATAATTATTTTTTATATCACTATGATTATGTAAATTACATGAGACTAAAAATGTATTTCCTAAGAAGTTTCCAGTGATAAGCAGATGTCTGTTCAGACTGAACTGTTATGTGACTCAGTCTGAGCCAATCAGAATATATTCAGTCTTAAATGTACAATAGGATTTTGGGGTTTTAACAGTGGGCGGGGCTATCTAAATAGAAACCAAGCAACTGACAAGGCAGGGACATGACAGAAGGTCAATAGGATCGCTTTAGTTTAGTTCAAATGGTTAATTCAACCAAAAAATTTAAATTCTGTCATAAATTACTCCCCCTCAGGCTGTTCTAAACCCATATTGAGTCTCTTTCATCACACACAAAAGATGTTAAGCAGGATGTTCATACTCCTCTTTTCCATTCAATGCATGACCAAGGACAGTCAACATGCAAAAAAAATAAAGAAATAAATAATAAAAATAAATAAATAATAATTCCTAGAATGATCCAACATATATTTTAAATTATTTATACAGTATAATTGATTCATGACTTTCAGTTTAATGATGTTTAGTGACGTCATGGGCATCTGATTAATTATTTACATCACTGTAGGATTTGACGTGTGTGCTTGTTCAAGTGCAATTAGAAAGAGAACAAAAAAAAACAAAATGTCACAGGGGAGAATGAGAGGGAAACAGAGAAAGAGAGAGGGAAAGAGTCAATGAGGGAGGCAGTCAGACCCCTTCATCATTATTCCATTATCGCTTTAGTCCACAAGCAGACTCAGCATTCATTGTGACGCTCTATTGTCCCCATCCACCTGTTACCATGGCAACCGATGGGGACACCCAAGCCCTGCCATGGGCTCTTTTGTGTGCACTGGTGCCACAGCCAGAGAAGAGAAGCATGTGACATCATTAGAGCTCTCTAACTCACCACCGACTGAACGCGAGTAAAACATTCTGCTTCATTAATGATGTTTATGGTGTGAAAAATTATGGCTGCTAAAGTTAATATGTTCACCTCTGAGATCAATTACATTTTTTTTTTTTTTTTATTTAAAAAGGTAATTTGCTCTGTACTTTTTTTCATAAAGAGGCTGTGTTACAAATGAAAAGATGTCAGAACACACAGTGCATCACGGTTTGTTGCGTATGGGGCTGCATAGCTGCAGACCAGTCAGGGTGCCCATGCTGACGCCTGTCCATCGGTATGGAAACGGTATTCCCTGGTGGCTGTGGTCTCTTTCAGCAGGATAATGTGTCCTGCCACAAAGCAAAAATGGTTCAGGAATGATTTGAGGAGCACAACAAGGAGTTTGAGGTGTTGACTTGGCCTCCAAGTTCTGAACAAACAATGTGCTGAACAAGCAAGTGCGATCCATGGAGGCTCCACCTCACAACTTACAGGACTTAAAGGATCTGCTGCTAACATCTTGGTGCAGATACCACAGCACACCTTCAGGGGTCTAGAGGAGTCCATGTGTCGAAGGGTCAGGGCTGTTTTAGCAGCAAAAAGGGGGACCAACACAATATTAGGAAGGTGGTCATAATGTTATGCCTGACTGGTATATATACATAACCCCATATACAAACACAATGAAATCAATGCAACCTCTGTGGAAACACAATTTAGTTTCAATATGGGGAATAATATCAGTTCCACTCAAAACACAATATCCTTTTATAGAGTTCTGTTGCTCAGGTAGACTAATCCGGTGCCTCTGTGAGCAGTGCTGGTGCATAAGCTCTTTCACAACGCCAGTGTAAAGGAGATTTCCCCAGGCACTGCAGCAGCTACAAAAGGGCTTGTCAGTTAACCTGTCCATTGAATTGGTGTCAGAGTATATATGGGGGCTAAGGGAGTACTGAGAGAATGAAAAAAAGAAAACAGAGGAAGAGGGTAAAGGCATTTGTCAGCTGACAGAAATCTCTAAATGATGCATTCTGATGATAGTCTTTGCACAGGATGGGCACAAATAAAGTAAGAGGAGAACCCATCTCATCAAGGTCTGCTGCAAAAGAAAAAAATGCATTATTTTAGAAATCCAAAAGCCATCGCTTCCAAGAGGCTCTCAAAGACGGCAGTTAGAATCAACCTGTATTTTATATTTTCGGAAAACTAGCATCTGTGCAATTGGACTTTTGACTTAAAACTTTTAAGTTACTGAGATATAACCTCCCTATGTGAAACATGATCTGAATGACTGATCCAGCAATAAACTTTTCAAGCACCCCCACACATGCTGCAAATAGACTCTCCACTAGAACCAAAGTGATGCATGATTACCTTTTAAGTATCAACTGCTGCTTTAATTTCTTTTTGCTTATTGGCCTTGTAGCAGACACCATTATCCAAAGTTTAATTGCACGAAATGCCCTCCAGGAACAATCTGGGGTTAAGTGCGAGGCATTATTCTCAGGTTCGTAATGATATCCATTTGGCCAGCACCACCCCCTGGCACCACCATCCTTTATAATCAGACAGGAGTTGAAACCCCGCAACAATAATCATGCAGTAGTACTTTATTCAAACGCTTCTCGTTTAGCAGAAAAGTCTGATTATGATAATTATGCCTGAATGTGTTATTCAGAGAAGCTTTGAAGAACATTCCATAACTACAACAATAAATCAAGAACTTTCTCTGAATGGCTTTACAAGTTTAAGACACATGCAAATCAACATATACTCAGGCTTAATCAAGGAGATTAAACATTAATTTTAATGTAAAGTCAAAATATCAACAAAAACTATAATAGGAAGCTTGTTTCTGCCATGAAAAAAAGATAATTTGCCACTTTTTATCTCACAATTCTAACTTTTTTCTCAAAATTGTGTGATATAAAGTGGCAATTGTAACAAATAAAGGCAGAATTGAGAGATATAAACTCACAATTCTTTTTTTTCCCCTTGCAATTGTAAGTTTTTATATCGCAACTCTGACTTCTTTTCTTAAAATTGTGAGATATAAACTCACAATTGCGAGTTATAAATTCCAGTTCTGAGGGTGGAAAATACTTTTTTTCTCACAATTGTGACTTTTTATCTCACAATTCTGACTTTTTTCTCAGAATTGCGTGATATAAAGTGACAATTGCGAGAAATAAAGTCAGAATTGTGAGATATAAACTCTTAATTCTGACTTTTTTCTTGCAATTCTGGTCTTTTTTCTAGCAATTGCGATTTTATCGCAATTCTGACTTTTTTTCTCACAATTGTGACTTTTTTCTCACAGTTGTGAGTTTACATCTCGCAATTCTGACTGAATTCTGATATAAACTCGCAATTTTGACTTTTTTCTCGCAATTGTGACTTTTCTCGCATTTGAAAGTTTATATATCACAATTCTGATTTCTTTTCACAGAATTGTGAGATATAAACTTGCAATTGTGCGTTATAAAGTCCAGTTCTGAGGAGAAAAAACACTGACTTTTATCTCACAAATCTGACTTCATAACTTGCAACTGCGAGTTTACCGTTTACCATGCAATTCTGACTTTATAACCCGCAATTGTGAGAAAAAAAAAAGTGAGATAAAAAGTCGCAAATAACTTTTTTTTATTTTTTATTCAGTGGCAGAAACAAGCTTCCATATAAAACAACACTGGTTAGGTCCAACATAAAATCTGGAGTTGACTGTAATAGAGTTACAAAAGACATATCAACTCGTGTCTCACACAATGAAAGTCTACTGCATGGAAACAAATGTCTGTTTTCAAGACACAATGTGATTTTTATTTGTTTTCTTTAAGTAATTTGAGGAGAAACAAAATTGACAACTAATGAAACATAACTAAGAAGTCTCCTGAGCTATGTAAGCGAAACCTCTGAGCAATAGGGTTTGATTGCGTAGTGAGCTGACTTATTTTGGAGAACACAGATTCATTCACATTTTCAACTGAAACCTGTCTATACAGAGCCAAAAATGCAGTCTAGGTAGGAAGCTCACTAGGTTTGCGAACACAGTCTGTTGGAAGAATAAAACAGTTCTGAGTAAATCAGAGTCTATGAGGAGATGTGAGAAAGGCACAATTCCACTCTCATTTGTTATTCCAGAGTCAGACAGTGAGGTGAAAACAACAGGGACAAAACGTGCACAGGGAGACGGAGACAGGCACAGAAAGAATACAAAAAAAGGCAGACATGTTTTAAAACTAAACATGTCAAATCCTGGTGTATTGCACTAACAATATAATATTTTCAGTTGCATCTCATACTAAATATGATGAAGCAGAGGAAGATTGTATTGCTCAAAGGTTGCTCTTTGTTTACTTATCAAGTCTTGGGAGAAATAAAAACAGAAACATATGAGACAATAGCTAACAGACTACAGAAGCTTGTTTCTGTCACGGAATGAAAAGAAATAAGTAATTCTGACTGGCAATACAATTCTGACTTCTGAATTTTTCTTGCAGTTGCGAGTTTATATTTCACAATTCAGACTTTATAACATTCAAATGTGAGTTTATATCTCAGTTCCGAGGGAAAAAGTCAGAATAGTGAGTTATAATCTTGCAATTGCAAGAAAAAGTCAGAACTGTAAGTTTATTTCTTGCAATTCTTTTGCCATACCATACACTAAGAATATAGAGCTATAAAATGTAAATACATTTGTGTTGGAAGAATTTGATGAGCAATGTTAGTGTTCATATCTCTGACTTTTGATTCCAGACTTTGGTAGCTTGACAGAATCTAAATACAATGTGGCAAAATGTAGAGATCTCTACTGAAACCTCAGGAGAGACATTTGTGTTTATAGGGCCTTTTTCTCAGAAAAAAAAAATCATTTTTTTCCTTTTCTTTGTGTAAGAGGCCATCATTTCATGCTTACGTGTTGTTCTTGAAAGTTCCCTAATTTCGATTTCATGCCATGCACGAGTAACAGTACACTAATAATAGCATGTGAAACTACAGTAAAAGACAAAAAAAAAATGCTGCAGAACATTTTTTTTTTTTTTAAGGAAAGGCAGGATGTTACTTCCTAAATGCATCATCCTCTGCAGCAAACTCAGACATTTCTCATCATTTCATCAGCTTCTTTTAGCAAATAACCAGTGGACAATCCGCAGGCAGGAGAGTCACAGCAATTGTGATCTTTTCACACACACACACACAAACACAAACAAACTCAGCGACAGCCACAAACAATTTGAAGTGTGAGCAAACTGTAATGATTTCACTAAGATTTGCCTCTTAATGACAATATGAAACCTTTGTTAAATTAATGACACTTATCTGTCAAAGTGAAAAAAAAAAAAAGAAAAAAAAAATCTATTTAAAGGGTCAATATTTTCCCCCAGTGATTGTCAATTAATGTGGAGTGACTGCTCAGTTTTAAAAGGAGAAAAAAACACCTTACCTTATTTTTTTCTGATTATTTTGATCCATTCCAACTGGTATTCATGCTCAAATTCATCACTTGCTAAAAACCAAATTAGAATGAAGCCAATGTGACCACACAACCTAGACTACTTTAAACGGTGTACTGTATATGTAGAATTCAGAAACTCTTGTTTTTAGTGACACCAGAGGCTGTTAATTGCACTGCAACCAGCAACTTATTGCTCATGCTCACACTCGTACACACATGATGCAGTGTTGAGGCTACATAACATACACTCAGATTGACAGCTGGTCCACCCAATCAAATAATTATTTTGTGGAAAAAGAGAAAAAAATCTAGCATACATGACAATAATACAGTAATTGCTCAATGACTTTAGTGGATGTCACTCCCGAAACTTTGCAGCACGTGTACGTGGCTGCTGCCGCTGCAAGCAAAACAAAAGATTCATTAAAATTCTGAAATATATATTGCCTAGAAAGCGTGCAAAGAGCACTCACTTTATCACAGCTGTTACTCATCTTAGCTCATTGGGATGACACGATCTCACAAAGTTCCGTTATAAATCTGTCTACACTGAACAATGAATTATTTACATGATGTCTACAAGAGAGGATTTACAAGTGTGCAGAACAGCACTGGACAAAAGCTTTGGTTTTGAGTGGATTCTAACAAGAGATGCACCGATATATCACCCAATAATCAGTATCGGCCGATAAAAGATTAAAAACAGCCGATAGTCAGGGCTGATATATATCCTGTCAATCAAAAGACAGTTAATGAAAACAAGCTGATGAAATGGAGAGAATAAAGGTTTTATTTGTATTTCTTTCAAAATACAATAATTGAAAATTAATCATTAATTAGCATTAATTTAAAAGTCAGAACCCCCAAACTATCGTTATCAGTATCGGCAGATATTACTCTGAATAATCGGCTTTCGATATTGGTGGAGAAAAGGCAAGTGACGGTATCAAATTTTCAAGTTGTGATAATTGCTGAAGCTTTTATTGTGGTATACGGTATTATCACAATATTAACATAGGTTGCAAAAAAAGTGTTGTCATAGCATAACAGGTTTAAGAATTATTTTTCTTATAACAAAAATAACTCTGAACATTATTAAATACAATGATGCAATACACAAAACAAATTATAAAGAACAACAGGTAACACTTTACAATAAGGTCTCATTTAACTTTAGTTAATGCATTAGCTAAGATTAATAATGAGCAATAGCTAGATTTGTTTTTTCTCCTCAGAACTGGACTTTATAACGCACAATTGCAAGTTTATATCTCACAATTCTGTGAAAAGAAATCAGAATTGTGATATATAAACTTTCAAATGCGAGAAAAGTCACAAAAAACACATGCAGCGAATTGCAGCCATGGAAGCCAGCGAACAAACTGGGTCAGAGATTGCAGATTCTACCCAACCTAAAAAGCCTCAGCATCCATCTAAAAGCATATTAAGCATATTAAATCGCAAAGTCAACTCATCATGAATCAATAAATCAACTAATTATCTTGCAGTGTGTAAGTCTCCTTGCCTTTCAATGTCAATTGAGCTCGCTCCTGTTGCTTCCTGTTGTCTTCAAACTGGCAACCCGCGAGAGCGTCGAGTCTGAGGAGGAGGGGGCGGGGCAAACAATATTTTGAATTTGGATTGCAGTACCCATTTCAACCACTAGCTGTCATTCTTACGTAAAGCACCTTTAAGTATAAAGTATTTGGTGCTGTGATGAACAACAATGCGAAAACAAAAAAATTGAATGGCTGTTTGAATAATTTAATCATTCAGTAGCGCAGCTGCTTTGTTTACGGGGGTTTCCGGGGTAACCGCTTCATTTCTGCTGTTCCATCAGCACCCTCTGCTATCAGAGAGTGCATGTGCACTTTCATTCGGCACATCTCCTTAACTCGTTCCGCTTTGTGCTTCTCTTGCATGTTGGGCTTGTTTACATGCGGTGTTGTGCATTTTATACGGTTGATGTGGAAAGTATTCTTAAAATGCATTATAAAAATTTGAATAATTTGTAATAAATAATTATTCGCGGTATTTTGAAGTGCCTGCGATAACAATATTGTGCATATTCATTATCGTGATATATCATATTACCGAATATCTAGTAGAGAAGTTTAGTATTGGTGCATCTCTAATTCTAACTCTGATTGGCCATTGCATTCAGGAAATCAACAGACATGTCTGTGATTGGCTTCATTGCACAACGCTTCAAAAACATGCAGTAAATAGAAACCTTGGATGCTCTGCATATTATTACCTTCGTTTATTGTTCTTATTCTGTTATTATTACACTCTAGGGCTTGGATAATACATCAATTCTCGATCGATACAACGAATCTGGATCGATCCTGATATTTCTCTCTTGAATCGATTCTGAGCTTAATTTTAACAGCAGATGGCGCTCTAGGCTAGTTTTTAACTGCACGCTCAAATGCTGACGAAGACTGCTGGACATCGCTCGTACGTTCGTGGTTAAATATACTTGCACCTCGGCTCACAATGCTTTTATGACTTAAGATTTGTAATTCACTTAAACCTTTATGAACGATTATTTAAGGTTTAAGTGGTGTGTGTAAAGGAACTGGAAGCAGGCAGGGAACAAGTGTTTCTAAAGCACGTATAGTAGTGCCATCTGCTGTTAAAAAACTGAGCTTAGAATCGATTAGAGAGAGAATCGCGATACGTCTTAAAATATCAGAAGCGCTCCAGATTGTTTGTATCGTGAATCGAGATTCGATGTATTGTCCCATCCCTATTACTCTGGTTATTTTATTCTTTAATGGAGTTTGTTGTTTTCAATAAACAGTCAAGTCAAATCGGGTAGGGTTAAATTAAATTCCAATAATTCACAGCAAAGTCCTGTTGTCTTATAGTAAGATTTCATAGCCTGGGCAGAGTAGTGAACAGAAAATCTGCAAATAAGATTTAGAAATGATGCATAATAAGCAGGGCTGTCAATCTATTAAAAATATGATCAAATTAATTACATGACATGTCGATTAACTAACCAAATTAATTGCATAACAATATTAGCTGAGAAAATCCTACAAATGAAGATGTCAAAGACATTAGCCTAAATTATTGTGGCAGATGAGACATCACATTAAAGACATTAGATGTGTCTTTAGAAGCAAACGTACTGTTTCTTTCATTCCATCATTGAACACAGACTGACCTACAGGCCACAGCAATTGAGTTTGCAAACCAACCATAGAATCCTACTCTAACAGTGATATATGGTGCACAGAATCACTGTGAGGAACTGCTAAATGCCTGTCTTTAATTTGAGAGGACCTCTCCTGAGAAACATCTATTCTGACCATGGACGGCCAGCTAAGTGTTCTCACAGCGCTAATGTGGATGTTAATTCAGCACAGCTCTAACTGTGCTGCACCACAGGCCTAGCTTATGTGAATTAAATTAAACCCTCCTCCATAGTGTCATAATCATCTTCATAAACATGGAATGATGCAGAAAATGAACTTCAAAGACACTAAACAACGGCAACACCTCCTCTCCTCATTATGAAGCACTTACCCTTTTTCACCCTCCGTGATTTACTGCTGTATTACATATTTGTCATAAACTGGTTAATTAAATTAGCCAATGCAATAAATGCGAAGTTAGCACTTTACAATAATTTATCATTAGTTAACTACATCAGTTACCCCAAACTAACAACGAACAATACTTCTAAAGCATTCATTAATGTTATGTAGCAATCATGATAGTAATCAGCATCACAGCATGCCACAAATGCTGTCAATCAAGTTTAACTATTAATGAACCTGAACCATTCCTTTATAAATTAGGGAATTGATCAACTAACCAATGGATCAATGATCATCAATAACCACCAGAAACCTGGATGGAAGATTGCTGGTCATTATTTAGTGATCATATGGTTGCAGACAGATTGTCTAGAATAGATTATGAGGCTGAGGCTAATTGGCAGTTCTCATCCAAGAGTCCCTCTGTCAAATAAAACAGAGGTCAGGCACAAAACAGAGGGAAGAGAGAGAGATGGTGTGAAGGATGGAGTTCTTCATAATGCAGGAGGGATCTGTGTGAAAGAAGCTCTTCGTCAAATGAAGGAAGGAAGACACAAATAGAACAGTGAACAGATGCAGCACCACAAATATAAACAATATAAAACAATAATCACAATGCATATCATATATCATGCATTGACAGCCAGGATGTTTTACTGTGTGGTTGCTAGTGTGTTTTTGGTGTGTTAGAGGTGTGCTAGAAGCTAGCTTATGTGTTCTGGGCGATTGCTAGGGAACTACTAAATGACTGGTTACTGGTAAATGACAAGTTTTCAGTGAAATTTCCATCCGTGTCAATGCTAATTTACCGTAGTAGCCAAAAGTGATGATGTCTGGTCTAGGAAAATTGACATCTTATTCAAATATCATTAAAAAGTTCTGATAGTTATCAAAAAGACATTGAAATTCCGATTCATGGTCTCTAAGGGCCGCCAAAATGTTCAAAGTTGGTGGAGCCACTTTTACTAAAATGACTATAACTCATGAATAGAATTAGATATTTCCATCAAACTCAGCACGCCTATGTAAGAGCTCATTCTGTGGTCAAGTGAAAAAGGACATGGCAACTGGCCACTTGGTGGCACTATAACAGAAAAAAAAGTAAATGGCCGTAACTACTTCACTGTTAGTCTGATCGACTTGAAAATTGGCATGTAGTGTCTTCATACGAGGTGCTTTGACTGCCTATGAGGACATTGACGCATCTCAAAAAACATTTACGCCATTGGCCACTGAAGTTTGAGCAGCTGTCAGACATGGTTAACAGAGGCCGATCGGAAGGAAACTTAGAGGCCTGTGAGAAATTCGAAAGAAATCGGGCGTTTTTTCACCTGCGTAAAGGATTGAGTATCAGCCAATTTTTTGCGCACACCCATGACATTCGTATCACATGGTAGAACACTTCATTCTGAGCAACTTTGCCTCTATTGGATATATTGGAAATAATTTTGTAAAAAAAATATTGTAAATTATTTTTTTTTTAAAACAACTTTGGCGAACAAGTCCTAGGTTTTTGACTCAACCTCGATAACAGTTAAAAAGCTTTATAAACCATACATTTCTTATTGTAAATTGCCTGTATTAACTGTAAATTGTCTTTTACATCTATGATCTAATGTTTGCTAAATAAAACATAACATCTTTTTACGTGCTTAAAGGCCTTAATGTGATTGAACCCCAATAGTTGCTGCTCGCAGCTATATTTCTCTTTGTTTTTAGATGTCTCTTCCCCTCCTGAAACTGAGCTTTAAAGGTGCCCTAGAATTAAAAATTGAATTTATCTTGGCATAGTTGAATAACAAGAGTTCAGTACATGGAAATGACATACAGTGAGTCTCAAACACCGTTGTTTCCTCCTTCTTATATAAATCTCATTTGTTTAAAAGACCTCCGACGAACAGGCGAATCTCAACATACACCAACTGTTACGTAACAGTCGGGGTGTACGCCCCCAATATTTGCATATGCCAGCTCATGTTCAAGGCATTAGACAAGGGCAGGACATCTGGATGTGCACAGCTGAATCATCAGACTAGGTAAGCAAGCAAGAACAATAGCAAAAAATGGCAGATGGAGCAATAATAACTGACATGATCCATGATATCATGATATTTTTAGTGATATTTGTAAATTGTCTTTCTAAATGTTTCGTTAGCATGTTGCTAATGTACTGTTAAATGTGGTTAAAATTACCATCGTTTCTTACTGTATTCACGGAGACAAGACTGTGGTTATTTTCATTATTAAACACTTGCAGTCTGTATAATTCATAAACACAACTTCATTCTTTATAAATCTCTCCAACAGTGTAGCATTAGCCGTTAGCCACGGAGCACCATCAAATTCATTCAGAATCAAATGTAAACATCCAAATAAATACAATACTCACATAATCCGATGTATGCATGCAGCATGCATGACGAACACTTTGTAAAGATCCATTTTGAGGGTTATATTAGCTGTTTGAACTTTGTTTATGCTGTTAAAGGCAAGCGCGAGATCCGTGGGCGGGGGAGTGCCAGATTTAAAGGGGCCGCAGCCTGAATCAGCGCATATTTAATGATGCCCCAAAATAGGCAGTTAAAACAATTAATAAAAAAAAATCTATGGGGTATTTTGAGCTGAAACTTCACAGACACATTCAGGGGACACCTTCGACTTATATTACATCTTTTAAAAAGATGTTCTATGGCACCTTTAACTAATATAGTCTTTTCAGTTTTGAAGAAAGAAGAAAGTAACATTGGGTCAACTGATATTTATATGTTTATGAATCATTTTTTTAGACATGTCAATTTACTGATGGCTACCAGCAAAACTAGGTAACTAAATTTATTAAAGTTATTCACAAAATGTACACATTCATTATTAATCTTATGCCTAATATGATGAAAACAGCTTTGTTAATGTCTCTTGCCCCCTCACACTGATGGTTACTAATTAGCTATTAGCCTAAATTACATGAATCACATCAAATGGAGAAATTAGACAAATGTTTATTAGTTTGTCAGACTATTTTTGTCAGTCATTTAACATTTCTATCCTAAAACAGCTGTCAACTATGAAATTTTTAATTTAGCTATACTTACATCTTATCTCACACTTTATGACCATTAACTGAAGCGTTGTGTTGCGTTGCGTTGTGCTGGAATTCACGCTCAGCAGCTTCTGTGAACATGAAACCCGCCTACTTTAACTTGAGTGGTCATCTCAAATATATTGACGAGCAGTGACAGACAGACCTCAGAGGCAGTAGCTCCGATGAGAAGATCTTGGTGCTGTGCAATATCCTTGCAGCACTAAAGTAAAGTTAGTATAATAGGCAATTATTTCTGTCACGATCAATTAAGTCTGACATGATCTGTCTCATAAATTAAGCATTAAAAAACAAACTTATTTTTCAGGCTGGACAAGATTTTGGCCAAAAATTTATGCAACTTTTAATGGAAATAAATGTTGCAATGCTATTTCCATCAAGTGGTGCATACATTTTTGGTCAAGATCTTGTATTGACAATGCAAGAGGTGAGCACTCTGCAAAGTCTCCTCCAGCACGTCCCAAAGACTCAGAGGTGCCAAATCATGTGTGAGAATGATTATTTATGCTCCCTCCCAACCATTCTTTCACAATTTGAGCCTGATGAATCTTGACATTATCATCCTGGAATATGGACATGATGTGTTTTCCTACATGATTGTTTAAAGGACACATATAATGCCCCTTTTCACAAGATGTAATGTAAGTATCTGGTCTCACCAGAATGTGTCTGTTAAGTTTCAGCTCAAAATACTCCACAGTTCATTTATTATAGCTTGTCAAAATTGCCCCTATTTGGATGTGAGAAAAAAAACACATCATTTTTGTGTGTGTGTCCCTTTAAATGCAAATGAGCTGCTGCTCCGCTTTTCAAAAGAGGGTGGAGTTTTAACAGCTCGTGCTTCAGTTGCTCAACAATAACAAAGCTGGAGAATCTCACGCAGCCAAAATGAGGATTGTCAGTAACGGTGTTCAGCCTTACATTGATCAAACCAGAGTCGGACACTGATGGAGAGACTGTTTTAGTCCTTAAAAAGCGATTTCTGTAAAAGGAAATGAAAGGAGTTTTAGCTAAAGTTAAAAAAAGTGAAGTAATAATCAAGGACCCCTTTATGAAATGAAAAGCTACACACTCCATCAATTAGGTTGCCTAACATATAACATGCTAGAAAGATAATAATCACTGCAATCATAGACTTTGCCAATTTAAATCCAAAAAGCGACTTTTTTTTTTTTTTTTTTTCCAGTCAGTGTATTTCACAATATTATTTTATTTTGATCAAATAAACGCAGATTTCAAAAACATAAAAAATATATACTTCACCATGAACAGGTCACAGATCTCCAAGTGACTCGGACACTATATTGTGCTACAATTTGAAACTCAATTTAGTGTTCAAACTCATAACAGAAAAAGAAAAAAGCCTGGAATAAGAAGTCTCAAACAGCGCTATACCTGCCATAAGTGCTTAAAAGACTGCACGAGTGGCTCTTTATAGTTGTCACGCTTGTGTAAACAGGAGGCAAAAAGAGCAGAGTGATGGGGAAAAGAGGAGAGCAGAGCATATCTAAATATGTAAAAACATATGCTATTTAATGATTAATTCAGGAGCTGCCTAGCAGCAGACGAGAAGCACTCACCCTCCTGCACATCGCTCTTTTCCCTTTTCTACTATTTGAAAGAGGGTGTTAGTCAATTACACTGAGAATGAACCTGTCTTTACAATAAAGAGAGAGATAAAGAGATCTGTTTCCATTTTTATTCACAGCAGACAAGGACATATACTGGGGAAACTCAAAAAGACTTACAAGTTATACAGACTACTTTTATGATGTATGTTTGTTTATTGTTTTTTTTTTTTGTTTGTTTGGTTTTTTTTTTTGGAGGTATCGTACTGGAGGTCACCATTGCCTTTCATTATATGGAAAGGAGCAGCATGAGCAGTCTGCTAAATATCTGCTTTTGTGATCTACTGAAGAAAGTCCTACGGGTTTTGGAAGACATTTTTGAGCGCATTTATTCCTTTAACTGATCTCACTGTTCAATGCTAATCTATCAGACTGCTAATCTAAACATCGTTAGATCAATTCAAAAAGAACGAGTCTACTAAGGAGTTCTTAATCCAAGCTAGACACTGAGACTGACACTGTATATATGCACAAATAATGCATCAAACCCAGTTTCTAGACAGGGTTGTTTGTGTGCATGTGTTTATGCCAACTGGCAGTCATAAATAACCTCAGGCAGGCTTTCATTTTCTTGTCCTTCTCCAAAGTAATGTCAGCGCATGTGTTGGATTTGCCTCTAATTAAAACATGGTCGTCAAAGAGGTGCCAGCAATTGTTTACCCTTATTGAAATTAGCTGCCCCAGCCTTCCATGGGACTTCCTGTCAGAAGTATAATTATCCAACACAAGTACATTTTGGAAGACATAATTCCAAAGCTATCAAGTTACACTGGCACCTCAATCAAGTCATCCCAAGCAAAAGTTGCCGCTCTGCATTACGATCAGCCTGTTCCATATGTTTTTAATTTCCTCAAAAGTCAAAGTGAAAAGTCCCTTGGTCTCACACTGTTTGAAAGCTAAATGTATGAAATTTCAGAGCACCTTAGAACGATGTGGTATAATCTACCTTTCTTTCTTCTCTTCTGTTTTCATCATGCCATTCCAAACTTCTAACTACTTCTACAATTTCAAAACCAAAACAGTTTAGTTAGTAGTGAATCAACTAGTGAATCAATTAGTTTTATAAATCTAAGTAAACCCTAATGAAATGTAAACAATGGGGTAAAATTGCTTTTGTAAGATCCCTGTATATTTTACTCAGCCAGCATGTTCTAAGAAAAAGTTTGCATATGTACATCGAATGTACAATGTATATGAAATGTGTATTGTACTTGGAAACCAGTAGTCAATCAAAAATATGCTTCAATCTGCTCCTAAAAAGATTTCACAATGCACTTTGCCCGACGACCTCATGATTTGTCTTGGGTAGCACTTTATTTCGATGGTCCACTTTAGTCATTCTAAGTAACTTTGCAACTGCATGACATCTAGCAGTCATTAGAGTGTTAGTAGACTTCTTAAAGGCCCACTGAAGTGCCTGGAAATGTGCAGCATTATTCAATGTGTTGACTTAATTTCCACAGAAATTTGAAGACAGGGCGGGACATATCGGACAGCTCCTCCCCTTTTTAAAATAGCCAATAGCATTTTGTTTATATCACAGCTCGGCCAGAGCTGTTGAGCTTGGTAAAGCCTCAGTTTCCTCCTATTCTCTAACCGTTTCTCCTCCATATTGCTTTAAAATAAAGCATTTTGTGCAGAATTCAAATGGGTCTGATACGTTTTTGACTCGCACATATGATCCACTCTGTGCTTTTGTGTCTCTGGACCGGAGCAGACTGTGCTCACGCTGCAGTGGTTCGTGTGAGACTAACGTGAAACCAGACTTCATTCGCCCCAATGGAAAGCATATTTACACTATCTGAATCGTTCCCTATCCCCTATAGTGCACTATGTGCCATTCACCATGTAGAAAATAGTTAATGTGACCGATTTCAGCCACAGCTTCAGTGTCTATTTATAGTGTAGGGGGCGGGGCTTCAGATTCTAGAGACTATTTGATTGGACAGAAGATCTGATGAGAAGCTGAAATGCAGATTGATGTCTTCAAAATCGTTGATCCATATTGGCGGAAGTGAGAGACTAAGTTTTAAATGCTTATATCTTCTAAATACAAATGTTGTCATTGTTTTAGAGCACACTATCATACAGTATATTATAGAAATGTACTTTTTTTCACCTGGGAGATAACCTTAAGGCCAACATATTCATACTAAAAGATAAAAAACTTCAATTTTGATTTCATGGAGACTTTAATATCTGCTAACTTTATTTTGATGCTCCCCAACAGACTTTCTACTGACTATAAGTAACTTTGCAACTACATTCCAACTTATTTGACTGTAACCATAACCTAGTAGTCTACTATCAGTCTAGTACAGTCTACTACTATCTAATGAGTTAGATGACATGTAGTTGCAAAGTTTCTTTTAGTTAGTACAGTGTCTAAAGTTGACCTTCAAAATAAAGTGTAAAGGCCCATTCACACCAAGAACGATAACTATAAAGATAATGCTAATAATAGCTATATTAGCATCCACACCAGTGGACGATATCATTCTGTTTATTGTAAGCATGCTGCAGTTTTGTCGTCTGTTGCTTTAAATGCTCAAGTTCTTTAAAGCAGGTTGGATTCTGATTGGATGTCAAAGTTTTGGATGTCAATCATCAGCTGGGGAAAAAAATAAAAAAAATCTTTCGGAAAGTGATTCCAATGATATTGTTTCTCTGTGCTGTTATCATTATTGTTGTGGTGTGACTGTGAACTCTGCTATTCTTAGAGTTATATCTTTATAGTTATCACCCTTGTGTGAAGAGACATAAGCTAGGTGATTACTGGGGGGTTAATTACTGGTCTAAGTAAAAAAGCCAACCTCTATGATATTCTGATATCTAAATGTGGCTCATTCTCTCCATTTATTTAGAAGGGAATTCTCAAGGGTGTGCTTGTATTATTGATTAGAGTTTTTCTTTTTTTTTTCTTTTTTTTTTTTTAATGCCCTAACCCTAAGTATAAGCAACACACTCGCTTAGCAAATACTGCTAATTAGTGTTCGATTAACTGGATTGACGGCAACAGATGCACTGAACATCACATCAAGTAGGAGGGTCAGCTGACAGACTTCATTTAAGACTGAGACTCTAATAAGATCACAGGAGGCAGATCAGACGCCACATGTGACAGAAACCAGCATGTGAGACACCAGCCTGCCTTCAAAACCATTAATCGCTTTAATATTTATTGTTCAACTGGATTTGCGTTAATTGACTGGAGTTTAGGATCCTCAAAATCTGGGCAAATCAGAGCTGTCACAGCGTCGGCTGCAGCACAACAGAGAATTTCATTATGTTCTTAATTAAGCTGAAATTCAAAAGCTGTGAGAATGAATGTAAGAACAGAAAGAAGGAGCAATGTCAGTCTGCGAAGAGAAAGCAATAAAAGTAGCAAGGCATGTATGCATGGCTGGAATTGAGAATGAATTTTGTTTAATTTGTGCAAACCTTCCATGTAGAACTGTACATATTCATATGAGCAAAATATCAAGTTCTGGAGGCCTTAAAACATTGCTTGCAGCACATTTACATAAATTAAAGCCTTGATTTTTGATATTGTTCATATTAATATCAATTAAGGCTGCATTTAGTTGATTAAAAATATAATAAAAACGGTAATAATTGTGAAATATTTTTACAATTTAAGATAGCTGTTTTATATTTTATTATATAAAGAAACATGTCTTATTATTATTATCACAGTTGTGCTGCTTCATATTTTAATAATCTAAATTCCATTAAACAATAACAGTGACTTGCAGATTTAATTGTTGTTTTAGGCATAAATGAATTCGTAGAGCAGCAGTTGATTGCTGGTAACATTCTATTTCATTCCAACATTCTAAACAAGATTCCGTTTCTCTGCAGATGGAGATGATTTGCTGTGTCACAGCTCAGGTCACCACAGGCATTCACTTAATAAAATCAGGGTTTCTCGTGGTTTCTCTGCTGTGTTCCAGAGAGGACGCACCTGATGGTGTCTGTTCATGCCAGTTCTTCTCAGCACCAGAATGAATTAGTGATCAGAGCTGTGCGGACATCGCTCTATTCATCTCTAGCCCTTCACCAATCCCTGCTCCCATGACTTGTCATGACTAGTTAATAAAGTAACACTGATTGCATTCACTATACATTCCTATCATCCTAATGTCACTACGTAAGACAAAATTTGAGTTTTATAGTGTCAAAACAGCATATAAAATATTTATATATGATCTATTAATTCTATTGAGGAATGACTTGTCAGCGATGTGTGGCAATAAAAAAAAAAAAAAAAAAAAAAAATTATATATATATATATATATATTTTTTTTTTTTATTATTATTATAATAGTTTATATTTATAACATTTATTTATTTTTTTTTAAATCCTGGGCCACAACAATAATCATTCATTGTAAAATAAATTAAATAAAAATAAACAAATAAAATAATTATTCACATTATTATTATTATTATTATTATTATTATTATTACTATTACTTTAATACACATAATAATAATACTAATAATACTAATAATAATAATCATTAATATTAGGAAAGACAAAGATGAAGATATTTATATTTATATTTAAAATAATATTGTAGTGGCCCAGGTTCCCAAAGAATCAACTACATGGAGATTCGATTGACACTTAAATGGCCAGGGACAGTACATAAACCAGTTACATAAACTGAATACAAAACCAGTTGTTTTGTTGTTCACTTTTGGATCTGACTGTGATTCTTTAAACAGAACTCAAATCCGGTTCTGGTGTTGTTGTCATGCACAAGACCTTCAATGTGTCTCTATTGCTGGTAAGAGTCTCAGAGGATGAGATGTGTGGCAGTATCTCTCTCTCTCACACACACACACACACACACACACACACACACACACACACACACACACACACACAGAGAGAGAGAGAGAGAGAGGGGGATCCACTGAGAGTGAATCTGATTAATTGGTCTGACTGTGTTTGGAAATGTTGTTGTGGCCGCTGCACACCAGGGATAACCAGCACTGACTGGACACTCTCTCTCTCTCTCTCTCTCTCTCTCTCTCTCTCTCTCACACACACACACACACACACACACACACAATGGGTTTTCATTTTTTATGGGGACTTTCCAAAGACATAATGATTTTTATACTGTATATTCTATCCCCAAACCCTAAACCTACGCATTACAGAAAATGTTCCGCATGTTTACATTTTTTTTTAAAAAACATCACTTAGTATGATATAAGCTGACCAAAAAATGTCCCCACAAAGACAAGGATTTCGGATATTGCCATCGTTGTGGGTAGGGTATAACTAAACCACACACGAGCACACAAACACCTCGCTTCAAACACTTCCTGGACCTGACTGCTGGAGTCTCTCACTGTCTCTCATTAATAATACAGCTTCAGCACAGTTTCACCTTGCCAGAAGGAAAGTGTTTCATCACGGTGGGAGGTGCTAAAGGAAGACACAGGGGAGCATAACTGTGTTTGCAGGTGAGTGTGTGTGAGGACACGTACAAGTTCTCCAAAGCACTGGCCGACAGCTTGAATGTCATTGAATGTTCACTATACAAGGTTTAGTTCCCTTATTTTAAGTGTTTAGAGTAATTTCATTTGGTGCTGTAATTTATTTTATGCGAACCTTTCACCCAGCACACGTATTCTCAAATTAGCTGGTATTAAAGAACTACCCTGCAGTATAATCTTCAAAAGTGACACAATGACTAATGATAAAGACTGAATCTAAACACATTGATCGACTACATCAAACATGGTGATGCAAATCTCAGCATCATGTTTAAAGTTTGCATCACTAAGTGAGTGTGTATGAGTGCTTCTTCAGTTACTTAAAGGTCCAGTGTGTAATATTTAGGAGGATCTATTGACAGAAATGCAATATAATATACATAACTATGTTTTCATTGGTGTATAAAGACCTTATATAATGAACCGTTATGTTTTTATTACCTTAGATTGAGCCATTTCTATCTACATACACTGCGTGTCCTTTTACATGTTAAGTCGCCATTTTGCGCCAACATGTTTCTACAGTAGCCCTAAATGGACAAACTGCTCTATAGATTGCATTTCTTTACTATGTTGTTGTTGTTCTTCTTCTTCATTGGTGTTTCAACTTGCATCGTCACTACACTGAATACACACAATGAAGAAGTAGTAGTAGTAGTCGTCTGGTTTATTAAGCAGAGACCGTTCTTTGTTAGAAGTAAGAAGAAACCTCATTGCTTGACTGGCTACTCTCTTCTGTCTCAGACGACGACATCTTTGTCCTGTGTTGGCCACCGTAGCTTCTCTATGTGCTTCAAAATGGAGGGATGAGTGATGAACTGAGCCGTTGGTTGCAATTCGCAACCTCACCACTAGAATGTATACACTGCACCGTTAAATTAGACAGTTATTTAAAGATGGACATGATGGCAAAGTTTAAACCCTTGTTTTAGCTCAGTGCTTGATTGACAGGTAAATAGGTGGTCCTTTGCTGCTGTTCGACTCCATGAGTGTTCGCAGTATGAATGCAATGTCACATGCATTTCCAACCACCTTCAGGTGGTTGAAAATGGACAAACATTAAATGTTTTGGACCCCATTCACACTTGTATTTAGCGTTGTGTGTATCTAGCGCATCTTAAAGGGATAGTTCACCCAAGAATGAAAATTTGCTGTTAATTTACTCACCCTCAGGCCATCTAAGATGTAGGTGACTTTTTTTTTTTTCTTCAGTAGAACAGTAAAGAAGATTTTTAGCTGAAACTGTGGTCCTCGGTGATTCATATAATGGAAGTCAATGGGTGTCGTCACTTTGAGATTCCAAAAAATACATGCAGACAAAACAAAATGAATATTCGCAGCTATGACAATATATTGAGGTCTTAAGCACCGAAATACTGTGGCCCAGAAGTGCACAACACAACGAAATTAAAAAAGCAAACATAAGTTCACAACACAACGGAAATGCTCCTGACCACTTGGGGGCTCTCAGAGCTCAGTAAAATTAGTATTCCTTGCCAATGTTCTATAAAGTCGACAGTCTTACAAAGATATCAATAGGCTTCGATTAGTTTTAAGTATGTAAACATTGTATATCGACATGAAATATTAATTAAAAATCAACTATGTGCACAATAGCTTCATATTTATACTTGTGAATGATTTGATGCGATACCACGAATCATGATGAAGGGAACGTCTGCAAGTTCCACCAAGTCGTTAAAACGATAATTTGTATTCATTACAATGACTTTGTTTAACATTTAAAAACAGACATGTTCAAATTCCAAAGCTTGTTAGTTCCTGTTGGTAAGACTGACAAGCTTTGGAATTTGAATATGTCTGTTTTTAAATGTTATAAGTAATTTTAATGAATACAAATTATACATTTTAACCACTTGGTGGAATTGGCAGACGTTCCCTTCACCATGCACCATGGTAGCACGTCAAATCATTCACAGGTATAAATATAAAGCTATTTTGCACGTAGGTGATTTTTAATTAATATTTCATGTCGATATATGGTGGCTACATACTGTTAAAACTAATTGTGGTATTGATATAACTGCCGACTCTATAGAACATTGGCAAGGAAAACTAACTTTACCGAGCTCTGAGAGCCACCTAGTGGTCGGGAGCATTTTCGTTGTGTTGTGGCTTTATTTCGTTGTGTTGTGGCTTTATTCCATTGTGTTGTGGCTTTATTCCGTTGTGTTGTGGTTTTATTTCGTTGTGTTGTGGCTTTATTCTGTTGTGTTGTGGCTTGATTTCGTTGTGTTGTGGCTTTATTTAGTTGTGATGTGGCTTGATTTCGTTGTGTTGTGGCGCTATTCTGTTGTGTTGTGGCTTGATTTCGTTGTGTTGTGGCTTGATTTCGTTGTGTTGTGGCTTTATTTCGTTGTGTTGTGGCTCTATTTCATTGTGTTGTGGCTTGATTTCGTTGTGTTGTGGCTTGATTTCGTTGTGTTGTGGCTCTATTCCGTTGTGTTGTGGCTTTATTTCGTTGTGTTGTGGCTTGATTTCGTTGTGTTGTGGCTTTATTCCGTTGTGTTGTGGCTCTATTTCGTTGTGTTGTGGCTTTATTCCCTTGTGTTGTGGCTTGATTTCGTTGTGTTGTGGCTTGATTTAGTTGTGTTGTGGCTCTATTTCGTTGTGTTGTGGCTTTATTTCGTTGTGTTGTGGCTTTATTTCGTTGTGTTGTGGCTCTATTTCGTTGTGTTGTGGCTTTATTCCTTTGTGTTGTGGCTTGATTTCGTTGTGTTGTGGCTTTATTTAGTTGTGTTGTGGCTTGATTTCGTTGTGTTGTGGCTTGATTTCGTTGTGTTGTGGCTTGATTTCGTTGTGTTGTGGCTTTATTCCTTTGTGTTGTGGCTTGATTTCGTTGTGTTGTGGCTTTATTTAGTTGTGATGTGGCTTTATTTCGTTGTGTTGTGGCTTGATTTCGTTGTGTTGTGCTTTATTCCGTTGTGTTGTGGCTTGATTTCGTTGTGTTGTGGCTTGATTTCGTTGTGTTGTGGCTCTATTTCGTTGTGATGTGGCTTTATTTAGTTGTGTTGTGGCTTGATTTCGTTGTGTTGTGGCTCTATTCCGTTGTGTTGTGGCTTTATTCCTTTGTGTTGTGGCTTGATTTCGTTGTGTTGTGGCTTTATTTAGTTGTGTTGTGGCTTGATTTCGTTGTGTTGTGGCTTTATTTCATTGTGTTGTGGCTTGATTTCGTTGTGTTGTGGCTTTATTTCGTTGTGTTGTGGCTTGATTTCGTTGTGTTGTGGCTCTATTTCATTGTGTTGTGGCTTTATTTCATTGTGTTGTGGCTCTATTTCATTGTGTTGTGGCTTTATTTCGTTGTGTTGTGGCTCTATTTCGTTTTGTTGTGGCTCTATTTCGTTGTGTTGTGGCTTGATTTCGTTGTGTTGTGGCTTTATTTCGTTGTGTTGTGGCTCTATTCCGTTGTGTTGTGGCTTTATTCCTTGTGTTGTGGCTCGATTTTCGTTGTGTTGTGGCTCTATTCCGTTTTGTTGTGGCTTTATTCCTTTGTGTTGTGGCTTGATTTCGTTGTGTTGTGGCTTTATTTAGTTGTGATGTGGCTTTATTTCATTGTGTTGTGGCTTGATTTCGTTGTGTTGTGCTTTATTCCGTTGTGTTGTGGCTTGATTTCGTTGTGTTGTGGCTTGATTTCGTTGTGTTGTGGCTTTATTCCTTTGTGTTGTGGCTTGATTTCGTTGTGTTGTGCTTTATTCCGTTGTGTTGTGGCTTGATTTCGTTGTGTTGTGGCTTGATTTCGTTGTGTTGTGGCTTTATTCCTTTGTGTTGTGGCTCGATTTCGTTGTGTTGTGGCTCTATTCCGTTTGTTGTGGCTTTATTCCTTTGTGTTGTGGCTTGATTTCGTTGTGTTGTGGCTTTATTTAGTTGTGATGTGGCTTTATTTCATTGTGTTGTGGCTTGATTTCGTTGTGTTGTGCTTTATTCCGTTGTGTTGTGGCTTGATTTCGTTGTGTTGTGGCTTGATTTCGTTGTGTTGTGGCTTTATTCCTTTGTGTTGTGGCTTGATTTCGTTGTGTTGTGGCTCTATTTCGTTGTGATGTGGCTTTATTTAGTTGTGTTGTGGCTTGATTTCGTTGTGTTGTGGCTTGATTTTGTTGTGTTGTGGCTTTATTTCGTTGTGTTGTGGCTTTATTTCGTTGTGTTGTGGCTCTATTCCGTTGTGTTGTGGCTTTATTCCTTTGTGTTGTGGCTCTATTTCGTTGTGTTGTGGCTCTATTTCGTTGTGTTGTGGCTGTATTCCGTTGTGTTGTGGCTTTATTTCGTTGTGTTGTGGCTTTATTTCATTGTGTTGTGGCTTTATTTCGTTGTGTTGTGGCTTTATTCCTTTGTGTTGTGGCTTGATTTCTTTGTGTTGTGGCTCTATTTCGTTGTGTTGTGGCTTTATTCCTTTGTGTTGTGGCTTGATTTCTTTGTGTTGTGGCTTTATTTAGTTGTGTTGTGGCTTGATTTCGTTGTGTTGTGGCTTATTTCGTTGTGTTGTGGCTTTATTTCGTTGTGTTGTGGCTCTATTTCGTTGTGTTGTGGCTTTATTTCGTTGTGTTGTGGCTTGATTTCGTTGTGTTGTGGCTTTATTTCGTTGTGTTGTGGCTCTATTTCGTTGTGTTGTGGCTTTATTCCGTTGTGTTGTGAACTTATGTTTGATTTTTTAATTTCGTTATGTTGTGCACTACTGGGCCACCGTACCGAAACAATCGATCTATGCAAGAATCTGAACAAAGAATCTGAAAAAAAAAGTCACCTACATCTTGGATGGCCTGAGGCATGAGTAAAAAAACAGCAAATTTTCATTTTTGAGTGAACTATCCCTTTAACACCAAGTGTAAATGGGGCCTAAAACAGATCCAGTTATGTTGTTCACACTGGTGCTCTGAATTGTATTTGGATTTAAACCTGGCTTTTAGTGAGAATGGATTTTAAAGCAAAATGAACACTAATTAGCATAAAAGTAGAGCAAAAACGTCGTCTTTTGTGCTTGCACAGAGCCTTTACTCTGCACGCTTGCCTAACTTTTTACTCCTCTTTCACTAAAACACATTTCCGTCTGCTCTCCCCTCTAATCCAATTTCTTACTATTGTAAGTGAACAGCACATCAAACTCCCTACTGAGGGCATAAAGCACAGTCATGATGGTTTCTCAGAACATACTTTTGAAGAGCCAGTAATCCAAGGTCACACATCATCACCCCCACCTCCTCACAGAGAATTTTATGTGCCTTTAAACTCAGGGAAACAGCAGAGATATTTCTGCTGCAAAGTGACGGCTGTGCTATCACTGTCACCTGGAGTGCACACTTTTACAGACAAACACACACATGGGTCTGCCTAATAAGCCCTAATAAGAGTGTGATAATTTAACATTTTACTATTTTAAATATTAAGCACAAAAGCAATGCATTTAACAAGAAGCACACAACCATTTCATCTGTTAGTGGTAAGATAGTAATTTCACCCAAAAATGAACATCTGTCATCATTGTGCCAATTTATTATTATATACATGTGTAATGGTACTGCAAAAATTACAAACAGGAAAATACCTTAATAACCAAAATTGAAATTACTTTAAAAATATGAATTAAATAAATAATAATTAAAAAAAAAAAAAAAAAATATATATATATATATATATATATATATATATATATATATATATATATATATATATAAAACAAATAAAAATGACAAATATAGAAAATTAAAATAAAAAATAAAAATGACAACGGCACATACGTTTACAAAAGCAAACTATAATAACATTAATACTGAAAATCGAAAAATAAAAGCAATTTTAATATAATACTATAAAAGCATATAAATAATTCTAAAATAACACTGTAACATGTTATACTAGCACTGTATTTGTCCAAAATACCATGCTATTACATATACAAGAAATCATGAAAACACAGTGAATTTTTATTTATTTAGTTAGTTAGTGTTTTCAGCATCTGCCATCTTGGATTAAAAAGTTCAAAAACTTGCTGCAATGCATTCTAGAATTGCCTTATCCTTAATGCAATGAAATTCTCCTTCAGAAACATGGTAATTTTATTAGTTATATAGTTATTAGTAGCATAATTTTGAGAAGCAAGCATGTGATGCCAAATCATGCCATCTAGGTAGGGAGCTCATTAAGGTTTGGAAAAGAGCCACAGTTTTGGTGATACTGTGTTCTCATCCTCCGTTTCTCTCCTCTGGAATTCCCTCTCTCCCTAATCACTTCACACAGCTGCCACTTTTAAACACACGCTCATTTATTACAGGTCACCAACACAAAAGGAGACATTTAAAAGGACAAAGAGGCTCAGCCGGTGCGGCGCATGAAGATCATCATACACAGTATACCGAGCGAGACAGGAATGTCTCACTAACTGATCCTGTCTAATAAACATACATCACTGGAGCGCAGGATGAGTTACAGACACTGAACAATATGAGCAATATTAAAAGGAACATTTGTCTTAGCAAGCTAAACACTGTGGTATTTTGGTTAAAACTATGCATACATTTTTGTGATGCTGAGATGGAGAGGACACAAAAACATCCACAGGCATTTTTACTCTGAGGGGAATATTGGTTGTGGTAAACCTCATGTGCTGACAGTTTGATTCATTTACTTCCTCTGTCTAGCTGGAACACAGATCAGTGAGCTAAAATACTCGTCCTCGCTCACAATAGTTCTCTTTTGCGCTAAAGGGAAAAATCTATAAAATGAACTATTGGCTCTCATGCCCTAGTGTGCTCCATGTCATCTTAGTGTAAAACAATTGTTTGAAAATTAGAAATGTTGCCTTGGCAACTAATGAAAATAAAATAAATTGAAGCTAAATAGGAATATTAAAGTATTATTATTTTCTAAATTCTGTACCATTGATGTCAGGGTGCTCCAGGGTTTCTCCATAACACCGCAGAATTGCCATGGAATGGAAAAGTAATCCACCAACACTGGTCATGTGATGATAAAAAAAAATGCTGAACTGAGCTCTCTTTCACATCTTCTTGCGCTTGAACGGACATATTCACACCAAATTAAGACAAAAAATGCCGGTCTCGGTGAGTATCCTAGTAAACATAGTCTGTTAGGTGAACATAAATCTTAAATCTTAAGTGAATGTAAACAGTTAAGAAATAAAACGCAAGTGTATCAGTATATTTGATCTGTGCAGCTCTTAAAGTGACAGCAGCCTAATAAACCTGCTGCAGTCTGTCATTAATAATAATCAAACAACAAAGGACAAAGAAAAAAAAATCACCCACTGCTCCTGAAAGAATAACTTTTGTAACTTTAATAAGGATTAATCTAGATTTAATTTATACAATAAAGCGTTGATGACGTTGAGCCGTTGGGAGAGAAAGAATGCTCTGATTGGCTGTTCAGTTTAGTGAATGAGTCACAAGAATAATAGCAAAAGAGTGAGCAAACAAGTCAAGGTGGTACAGACAGATTTTACGTCATGTACCTGAGTGTTCCTGGGCGAATGCATGATATTAACGTGAGCCGAGTCGAATATAGAAAGTGATCAGCATGAATGATATTCAAAACGGTAAGCCCACGCTGCTTTGCTTACTGTTAAGCTAGCATCTAATTGCTATTTAAATTATTGCAAAGAACTGCTACTTTTAGCCTACATGGTAAATAGAACATAATTTGCAAAAAAAAATGCACTTAAATTATTCTTTTTTTTTTCTTTTTTTTTCTTTTTTCTTTTTGCATGTAGATACAGTGAAAATGAATAGTAGTTCAATAACTTATTTTTCTGCCAGTTTTCACCTCTGATATTGTAACAGTGATAAGAATTAAACTTGTATTGACTCGGAAACATGCGGATGGTTTTTGGGTGCTGTTGCCATGGTGAATCGTAATATTGGAGCTTCATAGATCATGGCTTTTCATAGTGCATGCTTAACTCAGAGTCAACCTACTTAGAGTTGACTGAACTAACTCAATCCAGCTGCTCTGAAAACAGAAATCTAAGAGTTTCCCATGCATCTCAAGTTTTAACTCAGAGTTGGTTGAACCTCCTTATTGAAACGGGCCCCAGAAATGCATTTATTTTCAATAAAAATGAAAATAATGTTCTATAAAAGTGGAAATAAACATCCTAACGACTATTTAATAATATTAAAATTATTTATAGGGTAGGGTTATGTGAAGGTGTTGGGAAGGTTTTTATTCTCCCAATAAGGCAGCATCCATTAAATAATTTAAATAAATATATTCATTTACAATCTATGATATTATTGCTGTACATCCTGTTAATGTACAAAAATACTGAGGTGCAAATAGTCAATATAAAGTATAGTTAGCATTTAATTACCATTTACTCTTATTGCAAAGAACTGACACTTTTACATGCTGTAAATAGGATCTATCACTATTTTGTCAAGTGTAGATAGCATATTGCTAAGAAAATGCTATTGTCACTTGGTGTAAATAGCATTTAATTGCCGCTGCATTTGATTTGTTCTTATATTATTGGTCTATGATCTAAAGCAAACAAATCGCAATGCATAGCAAGCAATATTGAATCACAATACTTGTAGAATCGCAATTCATATCATGAATCAGGAGATAGGTGTATCGTTCCAGACCTACTAAATGACTAATAAAAAATAAAAAAATGGGATGAATTATGGGTTTTAATTAAAATGTGTCCTTTTTCATCTCCAGTTTACTATATTCAAACAATAGTACCTTCAAAATAAAACAAAAATAAAGGAGTATGTGAAACAACAAAGAATCTCACTTACTGGCGGTTGGCAATATCCAATCTGATGTCATCACAGTACTTGTTTGTAAGGGTAAGTTCAGACATGTTGATCGATTACACCTGAAAAGTGTGATGAAACAAGTGGTGCTTGTAGCATGAACAACAAAAGACCCTCATCTCAGACTTAGGAAACTTACAAACATGTTCAAAATTTCAAACAAGACCTTTATTGTGTCATTCCATCAAATAGAATTACAACAGGGATGAGATGCATCTCTTGGAATAGCCCCAAAACAAACAAAATAACAAGGCAAAGGAAAAAAAGAACAAAACAAATCTAGCTACATCTCCAATGGCTGTTGGAAAGCAAATCAAATTTTCATAATATCAGCATGGTACGTTTAGGACCAAATTTGCACAGTCACAACGTCTTATTTGCTATATGACACTCTGACATAAATAATGACAAATGTCCATTACAGTTTATAAAACATATGAAGAGTTTCTCCCTGGCCACAATACGGTCACACTCTCACTGAGAGCAGGATACATTTCAGACAAAAGTATTTTCTGTCACAGTACATTTAAAAAAACAAAATTCTCCATTGGAGATCAGTAGTTTATTTGAATTTGTATCGTGCCCTCCATTATCTGTAATATTGCCTTCTAGAATATATCAATCGTGCCATTAAATTCATTAACTGATGAATTAAATACAACAACATATTTTCAATACATGGATGGCTCAGTAGTGAATATTCAAATCTGTTTCACATATGTACAGCGATTGACGATTGAATCACTTCATGGGCATGTCCATCGATGCTTTTGTGCCGTTGAGGAAGGCACTTATTTCCCGTTAGCTCAAAAAGCGGTATGGCTGCCACATGTGCTCTTTCTCTGCCTGTATCAGATTTGTTAGTTCCTATATATATACGAGTACAAAATTGGGGGAAATGGGTAAGAGCTTTAAAAAACATGAAGAAGAAAATGACTGAAAATAAACAGTATCCAACCAGTGTAGTCCATTGATAAATCCACTACGGTAAAACAGAATGCACCATTTTACGATCCACAACGTTGTCTCATTCACATATAAGAGTTACCCCAATTCTCTCGTAGGCGCTCCTAAATCCATGTCCATCAGTTGAAAACAGAAGAGAAAGTAGCTTACGGCATCAACAGCAACAATACATGATGACCAGAAAGTGGTCAAAAAGACAGTTGGTTTATGACACCAGAAATAAAGTGTCCGTTTCCTTCCGTAAAACCACAGGAGCAAGTGTTTTTCCTTACCATCGGGTACTCTACCATTTTGTCAAGTTGGACACCAGTTTCCATTTAGTCACTGCGAACTTCCTAACTGTAGGAGAATCAGTCAGAGGTGAAAATTAAAGGGATAGTTCACCCAAAAATTTCAATTCTGTCATCGTTACACACTCTCATGTCATTCCAAATGTAAACCCTCCCGTTTGACTGCAATCTCTAGCGTTAGTCACTAAAGCGCCTCTTGAGTTCAGGGGAGTGAGGTTTACACGCACAGCTCTTACTAGCCTATGTCTGTTACACTCACCCACCTGAACCTCACTCCCATCCGAGTCATGGCACCAATGTAACCCCTCCTGTTTAAACCACCCACTCTGTGCGGGACTCGAACCCGGGTCGCAGGTATGGGAGTCGGGCGCTCTAACAAGGAGGCTAAAGACTAATAAGACTTTCATTCATCTTCGAAACACAAATGAAAATATTTTTTTATGAAATCTGAGAGATTTCTTTCCCTCCATTAAAAGTACATTACAACAAAACTTTGATTTTGTTCAGTTTAGCTAAAATTCAATAACACTTCCCATTCAAAAAATGAAAAGAAACAATTTTGTTTAAATAGTATTTTTGCTTGACACCAGAGTGTTGATGTGCAGAACACATTTACTGATTGCATACATTATTGTGGGTTTTAATTTTATTATGTGTGTTTTTTGTTTGTTTTGTTTTGTTTTGTTTGTTTTTGTGTGTGTGTACATAGCAGAAAAGATGATGCATATTTTAAAAAGACTTTACAATAGACATTAAAGTCTTTCAGAGTTGCTTTATTTATAGCAAGAAAACTAAATTAATCATTAACATGTTTTAGTTTTATCTTTAGTGATTACGCTTTTGTTTATGGTAAAATGAAGTTGTACAGAGGCAATATATATATGAATGTAAGTTTTTGACTTTGGGAAAAGGAATGTTTTTGATTAATATTAAATTAAAATTTACAGTTTGAAACAAACTATAAATATAATTTGAGAAACTAATACATTTGGCTGTAACAAATTAGAGTTTTTGTTTGTTTGTTTATTTGTTTAAAGTGTAATGGACTTTGGAGGGACAGAAATCTCCAACAGTCTTTGGGTTTGCAGCGAAAAGAGAGTGAGTAAATGATGACAATTTTAATTTTTGGTGAACTATCCCTTTAAGGGATATTCATCTGGTTACATTCTGATTTGCTGGAATAGAAAAGATGGAATAGCTTTTGGAATAGTTTTGAGGCACTTTGCTTGGTCGGTTTTCCTTTTAAAGTCCAATAAGTCTCCTTCCTGAATTCCTCTGGCAGAAACACTGAAGTTGGGAGTTTTCCTGTACTTCAGTAATTCCAGTTTAACGTATGGTGCTGGTAGAAGAATCTGGCTAACTAAAACGACTGTGATGTTACACCACTGTATTCCTGTGGCGGTACGGTGGAGGTGGCAGAACCGCTCTCTTGTTTAACTCGGAAAGATACTCAGGGTTGTCAGCCACGGCGATGCGACTTCGGATGCTGTGCCTATAGAGATGTTTGCTTTTGCACACTTGCGTTGGGTCTTGAGGGTTTTGTTGGGTCACCTTGGGCGGTAGACTATGTTGCCAGTAGTCAGGATTATCAAAATTCTTCTTCGACTTCCTGTCGACCATTACAGTCCCAGTATGACCCGTTTGAAGCATGTTACCTGGGTAGACAAGGTGGCCGGGAAGGCCGGATATACTTTTACTTGTGACTGCAGATTTCACCACTTGAGCCGGATGGGTAGACGAGCCGGACTGACTTGCCAGACAAGGTGGGATCTGTTGGCTGACGATGGAGATTTGGGTTAATAAGGAAGGATTGCCAGACATGCTGGAGGAATTGGATTCAGCACCGTAGGGGGGCTGGGAATGCTGGCCATTTTGGCTCATTGATCTCGTTTGGGGGGGCTGAACAGGTGGAACGGCGAAATGAACATGTGTTCCCTGGCCGTGGTGGTGGGCTTTCCCAGTTTGTGTGGAGAGGATAACGTGGCTGCTTGCGGTGCTGGCTGCTGTAGTCATCTGTAGTGGGATGGAAGCTCCATTTTTTCTCATAATCTCCTGGTTCATCCCACTAGTGTTGTTGTATGTGTTGAGGTAAAGGGGTTCGTTGATATACTCATCCTCACTTTTGGGTTTCCTATCAGGAGTGCTGTGGTAACCCGGGTTGTCCAGTGCATTAATATTTCCATTTTTCCGTTGGTTTACAAAAGGATTCTCCTCGACAGGACTAAGATGGTCTGTGGATACAAAAGATAATATGTAAAAAGCATTATAAAATACTCTGTATAGGATCATTTCCATTCAGTAGGATTTGACACCAAATGCGGGTGGATTTCAGCAGTGGCGTGTAACGCAGTCACTCCTACTAGCCACTTTTGTGGGTTGAATTTTAAATATAATATATACATTTTTCAATTGTATTCTTTTAAAAAGGCATCTGAAATAATGAACTAAGTGCAACGTAGTGTCAAAAATATAGATTTGTTTTATACATATCCATACTGAAATATCTGAAACACTTCTAATACTCATTTTCAGCAGAATACATACACGATACACGTGTCTTTCTCTCTCTCTCTCATCTCTCAGACAGTGAGTTGACACACAAACCCGCCTCCCCTCGCTCATGTGTTTCATTTGGTCTAGATTCCCACAGATTTTGTTCTCACACCCAAAGTGCGCCACATAAAGCCACCTCTCAGTACGAAATTGAGTTATTTTTTACTGCTTATTGTGCTTAAACAGTCAAATACACACAAAATAATGTCAAAATGCTGGTCTTGGTGAGTATTCACGTAAGTGAAGTCTTAAAGTGACAGCAGCCTAATGTACCTGCTGCCAAATTATGAGATGATATTAAAAATATCTGTATGGAAGTTTTTCCCATGGTACTGATGTCAAAATTGTGTCCAGTGAACATGCTGAGAGGAAAACCACTAGCCACAGTGGCTGGTAAGCCAAAAATGTCATATCAAGCCCTGAAAACCAGTGTTATTTTAGTATTATTATATACTATTATAGTATTTATTAATATTTTGAATTACGCATTTTGGATCATGTACAAACCCGATTCCAAAAAAGTTGGGACACTGTACAAATTGTGAATAAAAAAGGAATGCAATCATTTTCAAATCTCATAAACTTATATTTTATTCACAATAGAATATAGATAACATATCAAATGTTGAAAGTGAGACATTTTGAAATGTCATGCCAAATATTGGCTCATTTTGGATTTCACGAGAGCTACACATTCCAAAAAAGTTGGGACAGGTAGCAATAAGAGGCCGGAAAAGTTAAATGTACATAAAAGGAACAGCTGGAGGACCAATTTGCAACTTATTAGGTCAATTGGTCAACATGATTGGTATAAAAAGAGCCTCTCAGAGTGGCAGTGTCTCTCAGAAGTCAAGATGGGCAGAGGATCACCAATTCCCCCAATGCTGCGGCGAAAAATAGTGGAGCAATATCAGAAAGGAGTTTCTCAGAAAAAAAATGCAAAGAGTTTGAAGTTATCATCATCTACAGTGCATAATATCATCCAAAGATTCAGAGAATCTGGAACAATCTCTGTGTGTAAGGGTCAAGGCCGGAAAACCATACTGGATGCCCGTGATCTTCGGGCCCTTAGACGGCACTGCATCACATACAGGAATGCTACTGTAATGGAAATCACAACATGGGCTCAGGAATACTTCCAGAAAACATTGTCGGTGAACACAATCCACCGTGCCATTCGCCGTTGCCGGCTAAAACTCTATAGGTCAAAAAAGAAGCCATATCTAAACATGATCCAGAATCGCAGGCGTTTTCTCTGGGCCAAGGCTCATTTAAAATGGACTGTGGCAAAGTGGAAAACTGTTCTGTGGTCAGACGAATCAAAATTTGAAGTTCTTTTTGGAAAACTGGGACGCCATGTCATCCGGACTAAAGAGGACAAGGACAACCCAAGTTGTTATCAGCGCTCAGTTCAGAAGCCTACATCTCTGATGGTATGGGGTTGCATGAGTGCGTGTGGCATGGGCAGCTTACACATCTGGAAAGGCACCATCAATGCTGAAAGGTATATCCAAGATCTAGAACAACATATGCTCCCATCCAGACGTCGTCTCTTTCAGGGAAGACATTGCATTTTCCAACATGACAATGCCAGACCACATACTGCATCAATTACAACATCATGGCTGCGTAGAACAAGGATCCGGGTACTGAAATGGCCAGCCTGCAGTCCAGATCTTTCACCAATAGAAAACATTTGGGGCATCATAAAGAGGAAGATGCGACAAAGAAGACCTACGGCAGTTGAACAACTAGAAGCCTGTATTAGACAAGACGTTTGCAGACTGATATAAAAAGAAGAGGGGATGCCACACAGTGGTAAACATGGCCTTGTCCCAACTTTTTTGAGATGTGTTGATGCCATGAAATTTAAAATCAACTTATTTTTCCCTCAGTTTAAACATTTGATATGTCATCTATGTTGTATTCTGAATAAAATATTGAAATTTGAAACTTCCACATCATTGCATTCTGTTTTTGTTCACAATTTGTACAGTCCCAACTTTTTTGGAATCGGGTTTGTAAAACACCTAATTCAACATAAATCACCTTTAACTGAGTAACTTGCAACACATATAACAGTGCATGTACAAACAAAGACAATTTTGAGTGATATTAGATACAGAACTATTGAAGAAAAACATTTTTAGAGACAAGAGGAGACTCAAAACATTTTACAAACATTAAAAGGAATGCTGTGGCCTACATCTGTATGAGTCTCGTGACCTACATTTTACAATTCATTGCATTCTTGTGTGTTATTGTTGAGGAAATGAATGAGAATGAATGAGCTGATTAAATTACTGTTCTCATGATAAATATGCAGCATAATAAATGAGTGAGCGTCTCTAGTATTTCCAGAAGAGAACATCAGTTTTAGTTTATTCTGAATATGCTGATCACATGTACGCAGGAATATTCAAACAGTTGTGGAGCATGTGAACATCTTTTTTTCAGAATAAAGGCTAAAAAAAAAAAAAAAAAAATTTGAACAGTAATACTGTCTTCTTCTTAAATAACTTAAGCTATAATTAGTTTCTTTGTGTTAGTAACATATAGCCTCCTGGCTGTAGTTTAACTACTGATACTAGCATAAAAACAATAAAAAACAAAGTACTTGTTGTTAACCACCCACAATTCATTGGCACTCTTCAGTTTGAGGCCTCTGAGGTGAAGGATGAGACCATTAACTGCTGCCAAAATTTGTAATGGAGGAACTCAGAATCTATTGATTCATCATCCTACTCAACCCACCACACTGGATTAATGTTTTACTCCAGACACCCTTTTATTTTAAACTATCTTAGGTTGAAATGGAGCGATTGTGATATTATCGACCAGAGAATGTGTAATAAAAGACTTTCAGAGGTGATTTACACCAAACTAATTCATGTATACCCAGAAGCGCCGTGCACATACCCCCTCATGCTTTTGAGCCAAGTGGATTTTGAATGCAACTCTTCAAAAAGACATCAAATATTTCATTTGGTTTTACCTGAGGCTGACTTGTTCATTGGGCTCATGTAACCATCTTCATCTGTGGTCTTTGGACCCCTCTCTCCAAAAAAGACAGTCGGGTCTGCACTGTAGCGCTGGCCGTCACAGTCGTCTCCTGAGCCAGACATGGGCTGTTTCTTCAAGCTCCCATTACAGTGTTGTTCCTCAAGAACATCGAGACCCGCACCTTGTGTGCTTACAGGGACGAAGACGCCACTCGCTGAACCAGAAGTGTCATGGGAACAAGCTCCCATCCCGCCTTCTGGGCTTCTGTCACGACACCTCAGCTGCGTCTATATAGGGGGTACGAAAAAAAATAAAGGCGAATCATCCTTCTGCCTCCATGCCTCATACAATCATTGAGGTGTCTACATTTTTAGTCTAATGATAATACTGCTCAATTAAAGAAAAAAAGGCGGTTGAAAATTGCAAGGGTGTCACTACTAGTAAAAGAATATACTAAAAGAAAAGAGGACAAGTTAGGCTGCAAAGATGTGTTTTTGTCCCTCTCATGTCATCCAAATGCAAGTGGTTTTGATTCAGGACTACTGGAACCCTGAACAAAATCAATGGGAATGATAGGAAGTTCCATTAAAGGCAAAACATGTAATTTCAGGGACAAACAGAATTGCAAAAATAGTGATTACTTCCAAAATAAGGGTCAACGTTCGGCTGGTTAGAATGAGAGTTAATGAGTAGAATGAAAGCCAAAATGTTTTTTCCCCTCAGTGATTCAGTAATAATTCCTCTACAGCTCCACTTTATGTTTTCCATCTGCACAACTGCGCTCCCTTAAGCAAAGATGGTCGGCTAAACAACTTCCATTGAGATGAATGAAAGTGCTTCATGGATAGATAGCTATTATATTTGAAAAAAAGATCTATGATTTTTGTTTCTCTGCCATTACAGTTTTTCTCAGTCGCTTTGGCACATTTCTCAGATCAAAAATACTTGTTCAACCACCACATCATCTAGTCACTTTTGCACATCATAAAAGCAGTTTCTCATTCTTTTGAACAAATTGCAAACGCTTTAGTACATTCAAGCAATTAATTATGTACAGTTATGTGCTATTTCCTACATTATCAATTGCTAGTGTCATGTTGCTCAAAATGTGTTATATGGTTCTCTGTTGAATAATCTTACCCCTCAAATATCTAGTCATTAGTTCATCGCACAAGTCATTAAATGCAAAATGGTTGACCTAGTTATCATAATGTCAAGTATATCATCTATACATTTGTAAATGTGTCCTGAATTGATTAATTTTGCAGGTGAATCCTGAATTTCACTAATGTATTCAGGGAAATGTAAAGCATTAGATCAACCAATGACACAACCAGTTCTCTAAAGCAGCTAAAAGATGCATGCTCAAAGTCATGAATCTTCAACTGGAAAGCATATATAGACAGAGCACAACATAAGAGTTTCAGTTTCTGATAATGGAAGAACAGGGTCAACAGCTGGGAAGAAGAAGAAGAGTAAGGATGTGTGGTAGAAGGATAGGGAGGCAAAACAGAGGAAGAGGTAGATAAGGCAAAGGGCGTAATAATAATTTAATTCAGCAAGGAGTCAAGAGCACATTAAATTAGTCAAAAGTAAGAGTAAAGACATTTATAATATTACAAACGATTTCTGTTTCAAATAAATGCTGTTCATTTGTACTTTCTGTCATCAAATAATCCTAAAAAATGTATCATGGTTTCCACTAAAACAAAAAATAAGAACCGTTAGTCATACTCGAAGACCAATTATAAGTGATATAAATAATAATTTATACTGTATTTTTACTGTATTCAATACAAGATAATCCTCATCACATTCAAAGCACTTAATTGTCTTGCCTCCTTGTATATTTCATTATCTTTTATCAGTTTGGCAGATGATTTATCCAAAGTGATTTACACTTCATTCAAGGTAGACATTTAATCAGTTCATGAAAGGAGTTGAAAAGAAAGCAAAGAGCTGTTCTTACCCTACTGGCATCCATCGGTTGTCTTGATGTGTAAGAAGAGGTAGAGATATTGAAGGTCTGAGGAACCAGGTACTCCTCAGCGTCCATCAGGTCATCCAGCTCCTCCTCATCTAGAAGACTCTGGAAGAACTTACTGTGGTTGGGACTGGGCAGCTTCATGCGATCGTCCCCCTGAGAGGAGAAATGACACTATCACTCTCTGCAATCACCTTGAGTTTAATGGGTGGTGTAGGACAAAAGTATTGATTTTCAAGGTGAGATGTAATACAAAAATAACTGTATTCTCACCTGTATGACGAGGTATCTCTGAGGGTCTCGTGCCATGCGGCTGAACTCTGCAGCGAGTTCTTTAAACCGAGGCCGACTATCAGCATCAATCATCCAGCCTGGAGGTGAAGACAGAAAAGAAAAAAAAAAAAGACAGTAGTAACTACATTTGTCAATTAAACCGTTTTTATGGACACTGCAATGCAGTTTCTCAAATTAAGCTTAGATAGAATGATAGATAGAACCATAAATAGATAGAACGACAGAACGATAGACAGACATACAGACAAATAGATAGATAGATAGATAGATAGATAGATAGATAGATAGATAGATAGATAGATAGATAGATAGATAGATAGATAGATAGATAGATAGAACAGACAGACAGACAGACAGAACGATAGATAACGATAGAACAATAGATAGGCAGAAAGATAGATAGAACGATTGAACGATTGAACGATAGAACAATAGAACGATAGATAGATAGATAGATAGATAGATAGATAGATAGATAGATAGATAGATAGAACAATAGATAGGCAGAACGACAGACATAACGATAGAATGATGGATAGAATGACAGATAGAAAGATATAAGGATAGATAGATATATAGATAGATAGATAGATAGATAGAACGACAGACAGACAGAACGATAGATAGATAGACAGAACGATAGATAATGATAGATAACGATAGAACAATAGATAGGCAGAACGATAGACAGAACAATAGAACGATAGACAGAACGATTGAACGATAGAACAATAGATAGATAGATAGATAGATAGAACGACAGACAGACAGAACAATAGATAGATAGATAGATAGATAGAACAGACAGACAGACAGAACGATCGATAGAACAATAGATAGATAGATAGATAGATAGATAGATAGACAGAACGATAGATAACGATAGATAAAGATAGAACGATAGAACGATAGATAGATAGATAGATAGATAGATAGATAGATAGATAGATAGATAGACAGAATGATAGATAGAACGATAGAACAATAGATAGAACGATAGAACAATAGATAGATAGATAGATAGATAGACAGAACGATAGATAACGATAGATAATGATATATAACGATAGATAGATAGATAGATAGATAGATAGATAGATAGATAGATAGACAGAACGATCGATAGAACAATAGATAGATAGATAGATAGATAGATAGATAGATAGATAGATAGATAGATAGACAGACAGGCAGACAGACAGACAGACAGAATGATAGATAGAACGATAGAACAATAGATAGAACGATAGAACAATAGATAGATAGATAGATAGATAGATAGGCAGAACGACAGACAGAACGATAGAACAATAGATAGAATGATATAAGGATAGATAGATAGATTGATAGAACGACAGGCAGAACGATAGATAGATAGATAGATAGATAGATAGATAGATAGATAGATAGATAGATAGAACGATAGAACGATAGATAGATAGATAGAATAGATAGATAGATAGATAGATAGATAGATAGATAGATAGATAGAACGATAGATAACGATAGATAACGATAGAACGATAGATAGATAGATAGATAGATAGATAGATAGATAGATAGATAGATAGACAGACAGACAGACAGACAGAATGATAGATAGAACGATAGAACAATAGATAGATAGATAGATAGATAGATAGATAGATAGGCAGAACGACAGACAGAACGATAGAACAATAGATAGAATGATATAAGGATAGATAGATAGATTGATAGAACGACAGGCAGAACGATAGATAGATAGATAGAACAGACAGACAGACAGAACGATCGATAGAACAATAGATAGATAGATAGATAGATAGATAGATAGATAGATAGAACGATAGAGAACGATAGAACGATAGAACGATAGAACGATAGAACGATAGATAGATAGATAGATAGATAGATAGAACGATAGAACAATAGATAGAACGATAGAACAATAGATAGATAGATAGATAGATAGATAGATAGATAGATAGATAGATAGATAGGCAGAACGACAGACAGAACGATAGAACAATAGATAGAATGATATAAGATAGATAGATAGATTGATAGAACGACAGGCAGAACGATAGATAGATAGATAGATAGATAGATAGATAGATAGGCAGAACGACAGACAGAACGATAGAACAATAGATAGAATGATATAAGGATAGATAGATAGATTGATAGAACGACAGGCAGAACGATAGATAGATAGATAGATAGATAGATAGATAGATAGATAGATAGATAGATAGATAGATAGATAGATAGATAGATAGATAGATAGATAGATAGATAGATAGATAGATAGATAGATAGATAGATAGATAGATAGATAGATAATGCATGTCATTAAGCTGTTTTTTTTTTCTCATGGAGTTAGAAACTGCCCCAAATTACTGACCTTCCTCCAGTTCTATTATGTCTCTGTCAGGAAGTAACATGGCCTCACCTTGCAGCAGCCTGCTCCTTATTTCCTCCCAATTAATTTCCTTTCATTTCTCACACTCAAACACATTATCCAAATGAGCAGCAATTACTCACGCAATCACACCACGTTTCATCTCCATCAATATTTCGCATTTCATTGTCCGTGGGGTTACAGATGTCACAGCGAGTAGAATCACAAACAACAGCTTACAGGCAAAATGTAATTAGAATTAATGGGTTCAATCCGCGTCTCATTTCATCTCTTTGTGTTTGTTTGATTGAGCCGGCTGAGAAACCCCACCGCTCAACCAGCTGCTTATTTCCACAGTCCACACGACTGTCTGGACAAACATGGCGATCGGCCGGGCTAAAAACCATGTGAGTGCATGAATCTTGCTAAATAAATGATCATGATATCAGTATACAAATACAACATGGAAAAATCATGTTAACACTGTTATCATTTACTGTATATTACTGTATCATTCAAAAACTAGGGTAATGAATATGGTAATCACTTCAAGACATACAGTATGTACCCTCACTGAACTTCACTGTATGTGTGCTAGTGTCTTTCTGTAAGATTTGAGCTACTGATCACATTCAGGCTTCAGCATAACACTCACATTTCACCATCACCATGTAGACGTCTATGGTGCAGATGGGCGGCTGGGGCAAACGCTCGCCCTTCTCCAGGATGTCTGGAATGTCACGTGTGGAAATCCCATCGTAGGGCTTTCCTCCAAACGTCATCAGTTCCCAGATAGTCACCCCTGAATGACAATATTTAAAGTCTTTACTTTCACTTTGTATCTATTGAATCCATCTTTGCTGAATAAAATTACAGTAACTTCTTAAAAAAAACGGACCTTTTGATATATATTTTGTATTTCATATTATATATTCTCAGTTAATTTAAAGTCCATATTATGGAAGCTTGTTTCTGCCATGAAATAAAAAAGGTAATTGAGATTTTTTCTCTCACAATTCTAACTTTATTCACGCAATTACGAGTTTATATCTCACAATTCTGACATTTTCCTCAGAAATGCAAGATATAAACTAATAATTGTGAGTTATAAAGTTAGAATTCCATGATATAAAGTCAGAATTGTGAGATATAAACTCGCAATTGCGAGAAAAAGTCTGAATTGTGAGGTTATATCTCGCAATTCTGACTTTATAACATGCAATTGTGTTTAAATCTCGCAATTCTGACTTTTTTTTTTTCAGAATTGTGATATATAAACTCGTAATTGCGTGTTATAATGTCCAATTGTGAGGAAAAAAAAAGACTGATGTTTTTTTCTCAGAATTGCAAGTTTATATCTCACAGCTCTGAATGTAAATCTTGCAATTCTGACTTTATAACTTGCAATTGGAAGTTTAAATCTCACAATTCTGAGAAAAAAAAGTCAGAATTGTGAGATGCAAACTTGTAATTGCAAGAAAAAACCCTCAGAATTGTGAGATAAAAAGTTGCAGTTACCTTTTTTTATATGTATTTATATTTTATTTAGTGGCGGAAACAAGCTTCTATACTATATATATATATATATATATATATATATATATATCTCCTATGCTATGATGGTAAGTGTAGATTTACAAATTTGCTCAAATACTTGACTAGTGAGGGATTGCTTTACAAGTATGTAGTATTAACTGATTTAAGTGCAAACCAAACTAGTTGTAAGTGTTTTACTCACCATAACTCCACACATCACTCTGGTGTGTGAACTTCCTGTAATGTATGCACTCTAAAGCCATCCACTTGATGGGCATCTGCATAAGAGAGAATTCTAATCAGGATGTAATCTGGAAATATACAGTAATGCAATCATGTGTAATTAAAAACATACATTTGTGAAGTTCTAAAAAAAAGAACGATCCAATTTGGACAGAAACAGCTCTGCAATATGATTAGAAATTAAAAATACAATCAAGCAACTACCATTTCTATTGATTAATGAAGTTTATATATATATATATAGATAAATTACAAAATCACTTCATGGAAGTTCAATGGAACTGTTCACAACTGTTAAAGTTTTATGAGTTTGTCAGAGCCAGTGTGTCTCAGGCTCTAAACACTGACCTTGCCTCCATCTGAATTATACTCCTTTTCATTGGCATCAAGCAGTCGAGCAAGTCCAAAATCAGTGATCTTGATGTGGTTTGGAGATTTTACCAGGACGTTACGAGCTGCGAGGTCCCTGTGCACCAGCCGCCTCTCCTCCAGGTACATCATACCCTGATGAAGAAGATATCCAAAAACACAATTATTATCATAAATACAACTATAAATAATTACATTCAGAACAGTGGAAGTCTGTTAAGAAAATTCAACCCACTAAAAATTAAAGGCACAATATGTAATTTTTTGCCACTAGAGGTCGCCTATTCAAAACAAAGGCGCAGCTTGAAGACGCCGAGATTGAACGTGGATTTGAGATGTCGTCTTCACCTCCCAGCTGGTGGAAAAGAATTGGGATTGGGCTAGTGCACAAATCATGTTCATGGATGAGATTACTTACATATATAAAACATATAATATATTAAAGCGTCTTTGGTGTTTCCATGGTTTCTACAAAATAAACCCGGATATTGAGGTTAAAATTGCTTGTTTCTCTGGATGTAAACATTCTTGGAAATATTTGGGATAATGTAAGTACACAAGTCAACAAAATATATAACATTGTTCTAGTGGTTTTTGGACATTTTATTCCAAAAATCTTACATGTTGTGCCTTTAAAACTACAATGGCTGCATTTTAAAGTCCCATGAAATTCAAATTGTCATTTTTTGCAGTGTTTATCATCTTATTTATTCATGCACCTAAAAAAATAAAATAAAATGAATGTCTCTCAATATTTTATCAAAATATCATCCCCTCCCTCTTTTACTGGCGTGAGGGCGGGACAACCTGTCACTCACATGAGATCGACCAATAGCAAACCACAACCATCCAATCAATTCTAAATGGACAAAATCAAGTCCCACCCAACATATTTTTTTCCTGTTCGAGAAGCCTTTCACTGGTTATACATCACAATAGGTAAGAAAAGATCACAAATTCCGATTCATGCCGACTTTAAGTAAAAACTAAAATTATTTTTAGTATTAAGTTTAGTGCACTTCATTGCAGAAGTTGGAACACATCGGATTGTGAAAAGTTAAATAGATGAAAAACAAGATGAAAAAAGCTTACTGCTCATAAATTACCTAACCAAAAAAGGTTCAATGCCCTGCCCTGTGTTTAATTCGGTACGACAGAGCATATTTTAAAGATTTTTCCAAAGATCCTTCAATATTGATGTCTTTAAAAGAATGCACAGAAAACAGAATCAGAAACTTCAAAACTTTTTTAAAAAAAAATCATGTATACCAACAACATTGTGCAGTTATGAGAACAAATTGACATAGAGAGTAATTGTCCCTGCAAGTTGTGTTTCTTTTGCCGCTCATCTTTGTGAAAAAGACTGAATGGGACGGTTATAAAATTGCTTTCATTTCAGTCTGTGATATTTTGCAATAAAGAAAAGTGCAAAAAAGATACCCTAAGGGACAACAAAAAACATTTCAGGGGTGCACATTTCAGAAGTACACAAAAACATATGATGACACTTATGATGAAGGGACTGGTCTGAATATTTTCAATGTTTTTATTATGAATACAACATTCAATAGAAGACAACAGTGACCGGCAGGCTGTGTTCAAAACAGTCTGAAATGAGGAGAAATGAGAAACATATTTCTCTGTAATACACCGCTCTCTTTGCCACACTGACGGCGATGTGTTTTCCTGCTTAAGTGCTGCTCAAAATTAGTTCAACAGCAGCAACAAAAAAGGCAGACAAAAGCAAAGTCAAGCACATTGTGTTAAAATACAACGAGGACCACATTTTCAGCTAATTCATCTTGGATGGCCTGAGGGTGAGTAAATTAACAGCAAATTTTCATTTTTGGGTGAATTATCCCTTTAATTTATTAAGTGTACATACTAATTAATGTATAGCCGATATTACTGAGCAAAATATAATGTATTTATTTGGCTACTTTAAGATGGCCAGAATGGAGTCACGCCAATACAATATCAGTGCAGTGAAATGAAAGTGTATTTAAAACGGATTACTTCTGGGATGGGAGAGTCAATCAATGGAAATGTTGATTACTACAAACCTCAGCATACCTGAGCCAAGTAGTATTCACCCTGTCCTGTATCTGTTTAAAAGAATTAAAAACCCATGGAGCGTGTAAGACATTAAACACTTGATTCTTCAGTGCTAAAGCAATGGTCATGGCGCAGGGGAAGAGCAGAGCGAGCCTGAGGGAATGAATTTCTGTTTAATGGTTAATAAAAATAAATGGATGGTTTGTAAGACTATGGAAAGATGCTGTTCATTTGGAATAGTGCTGTGTAATTTATCCTATGAGAGATGCTGGGCTTGCACTGCTGTTGACACAGTTATGATGTGGATTGGGTATGTTTTATTGCCGTTAAGTGACTGGAGAATGTGCATATTATTCATGCCAAATTAGAGAATAAACAGTAAGAAATGGGGATAGGGACATCTAAAGCCAAGTGCTCCATTTTAAACGTTGTTCTATCTGTAAAATATTGACAAAAAGGGTCAAATTCTGAGAAAAAGGTAACATTTTATTTCGACAGTACTCTAACTATACAGTCTAGTAACTGTAAGTAACTTTGCAACTACATGTCAACTAATAATATCTGCTAACACTTTATTTTGATGGTCCCTAACAGATAATCTACTGACTGTAAGTAACTTTGCAACTACATGTCAATTTATTCTACTAACGCAAACCCAAACATAACCAATACCCTAATGGTAACACTTTGGTATGGGGAACACATATTTAATATTAATTATGACTTTTGCCTCAGTAAACTCTTAATTTACTGCTTATTAATAGTTAGTAATGTAGTTGTTGTAGCATTTAAGTTTAGGTATTGGGTAGGATTTAGTGATGTAGAATATGGTCACTAGGCATTAAAGGCATTAAAGGGATAGTTCACCCAAAAATGAAAATTATCCCATGATTTACTCACCCTCAAGCCAACCTAGGTGTATTTGACAACCTTCTTTCGAACACAATCTTTAGTCCTCCAGGGTTTATAATGGTTGTGAATGGGGAGGCACATTTTGAAGACAAAAATAATGCATCCATCCATAAAAAAAGTAATCCATATGACACCAGGGGTCAAATAAAGGTCTTCTGAAGTGAAGCGATGCATTTTTGTAAGAAAAATATCCATATTTAAAACTTTATAAATTCAAAAAATCAGCTTTTGGTTGAAGATGTTAGAAGCAGATCCTTTAAGTCATGAAAGTTGTGAGGTGGAGCCTCCATGGATCGGACTTGTTTGTTCAGCACATCCCACAGATGCTCGATTGGATTGAGATCTGGGGAATTCGGAGGCCAAGTCAACACCTCAAACTCGTTGTGCTCCTCAAACCATTCCTGAACCATTTTTGCTTTGTGGCAGGAGCATTATCCTGCTGAAAGAGGCCACAGCCACCAGGGAATACCGTTTCCATGAAAGGGTGTTCATGGTCTGCAACAATGCTTAGATAGGTGGTACGTGTCAAAGTAACATCCACATGGATGGCAGGACCCAAGGTTTCCCAGCAGAACATTGCCCAAAGCATCACACTGCCTCCGCCGGCTCGCCTTCTTCCCATAGTTCATCCTGGTGCCATGTGTTCCCCAGGTAAGCAATGCACACGAACCGGGCCATCCACGTGATGTAAAAGAAAATGTGATTCATCAGACCAGGCCACCTTCTTCCATTGCTCCGTGGTCCAGTTCTGATGCTCACGTGTCCACTGTTGGCTCTTTCGGCGGTGGACAGGGGTCAGCATGGGCACCCTGACTGGTCTGCAGCTATGCAGCTCCATACGCAACAAACTGTGATGCACTGTGTATTCTGACACCTTTCTATCAGAACCAGCATTAACTTCTTGAGAAATTTGAGCTACAGTAGCTCGTCCGTTGGATCGGATCATACGGTCCAGATGCAATTACTTAGATGCGATTAATCACGATTAATCGACTTGAAAGCACTAATTAATTAAAATTAATTAAATATTTTTAAATAGTAAATGAGTAAATTACATATTATTTTGTTTAGTTGTCCCTTTCGAGGGTCGAAAACTCCAGAGTAGTGTGAATGACAGGTATAACCGTAGCAGAAGTTTAGCATTTTAAAACAAAAGTATTGTGATGTATATTTATAACAACAAAATTAACACAAATTGATTCTCAATTTATCCAGAATCATGCAATCTGACTGACAATCATGTAAAATCAAACCAAAAACAAATATTAAAGGTGCCATCGAAATGAAAATTGAATTTTCCTCGGCATAGTTGAATAACAAGAGTTTAGTACATGGAAATGACAAACAGTGAGTCTCAAACTCCATTGTTTCCTCCTTCTTATATAAATCTCATTTGTTTAAAAGACCTGCGAAGAACAGGCAAATCTCAACATAACACCAACTGTGACGCAACAGTCGGGATCATTAATATGTACGCCCCCAATATTTGCATATGCCAGCCCATGTTCAAGGCATTACACAAGGGCAGCCAGTATTAACGTCTGGATCTGTGCACAGCTGAATCAACAGACTAGGTAAGCAAGCAAGGACAATAGCGAAAAATGGCAGATGGAGCAATAATAACTGACATGATCCATGATAACATGATATTTTTAGTGATATTTGTAAATTGTCTTTCTAAATGTTTTGTTAGCATGTTGCTAATGTACTGTTAAATGTGGTTAAAGTTACCATTGTTTATTACTGTATTCACGGAGACAAGACTGTCGTTATTTTCATTTTTAAACACTTGCAGTCTGTATAATTCATAAACACAACTTCATTCTTTATAAATCTCTCCAACAGTGTGTAATGTTAGCTTTAGCCACGGAGCATAGCCTCAAACTCATTCAGAATCAAATGTAAACATCCAAATAAATACTATACTTACGCGATTAGACATGCTGCATGACGAACACTTTGTAAAGATCCATTTTGAGGGTTATATTAGCTATGTGAACTTTGTTTATGCAGTGATAGAGTCGAGAGCTCGGGAGGGGGTGGAGAACACGCGATTTAAAGGGGCCGCAGCCTGAATCGGTGCATTTCTATTTATGCCTCACAATAGGCAGTTAAAAAAATTTATTTAAAAAAATCTATGGGGTATTTTGAGCTGCAACTTCACAGACACATTCAGGGGACACCTTAGACTTATATTACATCTTGTAAAAAAACGTTCGATGGCACCTTTAAGAGGGGCATGTTGACTCTACAGAGAGTGATTTGACACTGTAAAGGCCAATTTTAAATAAACACAATCAGATAAGAGTGCAGATACAATAAATAATTTGCAGTTTGTTATTACTGGGTTTAATAACTGTTATATTTGTTGCCAAGATGTCAAGGTTTGAATGGTTAGCATGGTTGAGGTAGTCTAACTACATCACCCACCAACCATGCAACTACCATTGAAATGAATGGGAATACTAATGGATAGCTTTCCTCAGGTATTATAGGCCTCCTTGGATGTTGCAGTGCATTTCTAAAAGCATCCCTTGCTTTTAGGACCTTTGAGGTTTCTCTATATTCAGAGCTTTAACTTTACTTGAAAAAAATAAAGAGAGAGAGAACAGACAGCAAAGAGCAGTCCTTTGTGTCCACTGTTTGAGAGCACCCAGATGAAAGTAGGAGTAACCTAATCAAAACACCGCCTGCATTTAGCATAACAAGCCATCTGCATGCCGATCCAGGGAGCGAGACTTAATTCCGGCGTGAGGTGCATTCGAGGGCATTCATAGAGCGTCTCCTCATCTCACTCTTTTATGCACCAGCTTTTATCTGTGCATTAATAAAGGTTAAAGTTTCCTTGGAACGGAAGAGAAGAGGGTCCCTCTGTGCCCTATTACAACATATTCTTGCCTCTGGATAGGCAAATAACAAAAATTAGACTCACTTGATTATTTGGAACTAATTAGAGAGTGAAAAGAAAAAAAAAAAAAAAAACTAAGTGCTATGGTGAAAGCATGCGGACAGTAATGCTGACAAGGAGGAAGTGGGCTGGAACGAGAGGGAAGCCATCACAATGGAGCATCACAATGGAAAGTGACAGAGGTGACACATAGAAACCAATGATATGTATCAAAAATCTCAAAAGTTACAATCAAAAGTACCTATGCACATTATCATTATCATGTGGCCAAAGAGAATGATGCATAATACTGTTGTTGTGCACACATGTCAGTGCATAAACCGACTAAATAAGTTTAATTTTCTATCTATATCACCATTCCTCATGAACATAGATGTGCACAAAATGATCAATGGCAACTAATATCCACATCCATGACAAACCTCAAATTCAAAAAGTCTCAACTCAGAAAGACCTTTCTATTCGTTATTACGACAATTTGTTGCATACATATGTGCTAAATTCGAGGCCCTGTTTACCCTGTTTAAATACAGGTGTACACAGGGTCTAAAACATATTCAGCTTGTCCACTTCCAGAGGTAGTTGAAAACATATTCGACCAGATTGCTTTCAAGGTGTAGACGCTCATGTTTCCGAATGCGTTCGAACAGAGCAAAAGACCGCCTACTCTCCTCCTACTGATTGTGTAAACATTACGGGAAGCGCTCTAGCCAGATGGGATTTAAACTTTGCCGGCTGAAGACCCAAGTTTGGTTGAAGACGAAAAATGTACCAAGCACAATGTTCTCTCTCTTTCTTCGTCGTCTTCGTGAGCATTCATATGTAAATTGTGCAACCTTATTTTGTCCATAAAATTGAAAAATATGAAAAAGCCATACCATTTACCCTCTCCTCGAAGAAATCAGGACAGAAGTGGAAAAAAAAAACACTACTGCCTCATCTACTTGTGATCAGATTGACCAAAATGCATCTTTATTAAGTTTAAACAGGACCAAACATGCAATAATTCTGACATGTTTTGAAGACAGCTTTATATCTTTTTATTTTAGGAAAAGTTGCCATACGGAAATTTTAAAATGGAAATAAATTATTAAAACAAACACTGCTCTATTGGATGTTTCTTAATGAACTGATATATTTACACACTTAGAACACCTACAATGTCGAAGTGAGTCAGTCAATACAGAAATATTATGATTTATCCTTTAATATTGCTCTTAAAAGGTGCTAATGCTGCACTCATGCTTTTTCCATAAAACATGGTTGTGTTCTACACTATTGACAATACACAATTGACCTTTTTGCCTGCAAAATTTTACTAATATGACCATAAATTAAGAGTGACACCAAAAAAAAACAGTCTGAGATAGGATAGAAAAAAATATTTGTGTGGCTAAAGAAGACCCCAGAATATTATTGGTTACTTTCAGGATATTATGTGTTGCATTTAAAAAAAAAATAGAAACACAACAAAATTGATATGTTGCCATATGGTGGATACAGTGGTCAACCTTACAGGAAATAGAACTGGAATATACAGTACTGTTGGCCGCACACATTCAGGAATCTCTGAAAACATCCTGTGTGTTCGATTGAGCACTTATGTGGTTTGAGTTATCATTTGCATTCACTCACAAACAAACATGTTCATAAATCTCAAAAGAAAAGATGGTACTAAGAGCCAGTGTATCCCCTAAACATGCATGCATAATACAGAAGATATACTAATAGACTCTACATACTGAAACTCTGGAACGGAAATATAAGTATGAAAATGGAGTCTCCTGAAGCATAACATTGTTTTCCCGTTTTCCCATTGTGAGTCTTGTCTCTATCCCCAACCTTTGGACTGACAAGAGCACAGCGGTGAGAATGTCCATCATCCGGATGAATCTAAAATGACACCTACAGTATGATGTACAGGAACACTGTTTTTCAGGAGCACTGTAGAGCACTAATCTAACAGTATAATAGGTTTTGAGATAAATAGATTCACTGGCCATGATGGCAGCAGCGTGGAGAGGTGCTGAGTGTCTAATTCACGCCAAGTGCTGCTCGCTTGGCATTTTTTTCTGGTTGCGAGAATTAAAAATGTTCAGAAGGCAGCACTCATCAACAGGTGTGTTTGACTTGAAGAGTACTGTGAGAGTGATTCAAAAGCATATGGAGCTGTATGCTATCTAATCGATGTCATACACCGATTGGTCTGTGCAGCACCACTTCAAGTCGAAAATACACCTAATGTCACTTTTTACCCAGCCGTCCAATCACAGTGGAGTAAGGGTGGGACAAATACCACAACAACCAACCGTCACATCCTGCTTGTACAATGACAAAGGAAGACAACAACAAGCACAACAATGGAACAAAATAATTCAAAACAATGGCCAGAGCAAGTTTTCTACACTCTGTCAACATTTTTATATTTAGAAGCAAACTATCTGAGAAATCAGATAATAGTAAGCAGATTTGGGGAAAGTTACTTACTTTTAAAAGTAATGTGTTACAATATTGCATTACTCATGGCTCTTGCGCCCGGCGCAAATCTAAAATGGGTTGGTCTGAAGTAGCTTCATTATTCATAGGTGTGGTTTGGGCGTAACGTGAAATAACCAATCAGAGTCATCTACCATTCCCTTTAAGAGCGAGATGCGCTCGCGCCATGGCGGATTGATATTTACATGACGGAATTTGTTGGCGGAAAAGCTGAAATTGCCTGTTAAGTGGCCAGTCAATCTTTCAGTTGTCTGCGTTGGATGCAGGCTTTCAAATAGCTCCGCGCGATGAGTCGGTTAATATATATGTGTGTGTGTATTGGCACGATTGTCCAATTAATTAGCCAATTTCGTTCATCATTATTTGTAATAGCAGGCTGAACTGAAAATAGGTAGCCTAATTCTAATACACGCAATGACTATTCATCATTACATTTTTATATTTATGTAGCCTACACAATAATATTCTTTTACACTATAATCCTTTGGTTTTTAATTTTGGCATGTTTGTGTGATGCGCATCCCTGTGTGTAATAAGCAAAGTCAACGCGCACTGTGGACGCGCCCAGAGGTGCAGTTTCTACCAACGCGCTCTAACAAAAAATATTGCGCCATTGACTTTAGACTAGGTTTTTTCTGGTCAGTGTCGCAATTGTTTAATGGAACAGCAAAATAGCACCAGGGATTGTTTGCGCCGGAAACGCCTCCTTTTTTGCGCTGAACCGCCCAGGGAGCGCAAGTTCATTCACTAGTTTAGCGACGTGCTTTGTGGAGGGAAAAGCGCGCTTTGCGCGGGTCAAAATAGGAATGACACATGCGTCGGTGTACAAAGTCAATTGCGCTGGGTGCAAGATAGGGCCCATAATAATAATATATCAATTGAAACTATAGAATATCTTCTTTTATTTGTGTACACTCAGAGTAAAAACACAATGTTGTGCTTTTTGTAAAATAAAGAAAACTAACATGATGCGTGATCTCTCCTATCCCTCTGAACGAAGTCCAATCTGACAGTTCTCAGAAAATGAACTGTAACTTATGAATACTAATGACAAAAAAAATGACACTTACGTCTAAAGAAATGTTGAAATGTCAGGTTTTAAATCGTGCAAGTCAAATCGAAAACAAACATTCTGTGTTTATGTAATCTGTATGAAAAGAGAGCCATGTCAGAAGTCTGTGATTCAGCTCATTATCCGCTAATGCGGCCACGCCCACGGAGCCAGCGCTATTCAGATGCAAATTCAGAGGCAATACATGCATTCATCGTCTCAATTGTGTATTTATTGTCTTGAAAAGTGTTTATTTGGATGTTAAAGCAATGGTTAGCGATCTCTAGAAGACATACCGTTAGTTCCTAGTTCCTTTTCTTCTTTATATTATGAATTTGTGGACTAAAGGTGTAAAGAGCGCCCTCCGGCTGCAAGTATGAATTAAAAACACAGTATCCAGCACTCATAGTGATGACAATAAATATTATTTCTCAGTATAGAAAATTGACATAAATATATAAGAATCCATTAATATTTCTCCAAATGTGCATGCTTTTAAGCTAAAAGCCTATATGAAATGCCATAGAGGTAACATAATTGTTCAGACACTTTGCATCACAGAAATACATTATATTTTAAAGAATATAATAGAATACCATTATTTTAAATTGTAATAATATTTCACAGTATTGCTATTTATGATGAGCTGAGACATTATTACAGAGGGGTTTTTTTCACAGCCTACCTGACTGATAGGCCTCATTAATATGTCATTTCAGGTCATTATTATGTGATTCCTTTGTCTTCTCAGACAAAGGCTACTAGGCTGATTTGGGGCCTGGAGAAGTTTTGACATGCTCTGACATTTGTGCTTTTTTCATTTGTTCATAAACACATTAATGACACAAGTGTCATTACACTGTATTCAACACAAACTAGGCTACAATAATATGTGAGGAACATGTATGTACATGTTTGTGTTTTTGAAGGAATAACGTTTATGCGTGGTTATTGAAAAAACAAAAAACTTAAGTCACTGAAATAAGGCCAAAAAAGTATATTAAATCTGTGTTCATAAGACTTCTGGGTATTGGAGGTTGTAGACTAGAGTTTTTGCTTCAGAATTATGTAAAAATTATGCTGCCTACTCCTTCATATAAAACAATATATTGATTTAGTTTTTGTAAGTCACTTTTTGTCAAGAAATGTATGCGTGGAGGCGTGAATCTGCATGAATAATGGGCCATTTACACCTGAGAAGACAAAAGAATCACATAATAACGACCTGAAATGACTTGCATATTAATGAGGCCTTTCAGTCAGGTAGGCTGTGAAAAAAACCCTCTGTTATCATGTCTCAGCTCAATTTAAAATAATGGTATTCTATTATATTCTTTAAAAATATCATGTATTTCTGTGATGCAAAGTGTCTGAACAATTATGTTACCTCTATGGCATTTCATATAAGCTTTTAGCTTAAAAGCATGCACATTTGGAGAAATATTGATGGATTCGTATATGTTTATGTCAAATTTCTATACAGAGGAGTAATATTTATTCTATATTCTATATATCATCACTATGAGTGCTGGATACTGTGTTTTCAATTCATACTTGCAGCCGGAGGGCGCTCTGTGCACCTTTAGGCCACAAATCCATATAAAGAAGAAGAAGAACCAGGAACTAACTGCATGTCTTCTAGAGGTCGCTAACCATGGCTTTAACATCCAGATAAACACTTTTCAAGATAATAAATACACGATTGAGACAATGAATGCATGTATTGCTTCTGAATTTGCGTCTGAATAGCGCTCGTTCTGTGGCAGTGGCCGCATTAGCGGATAATGAGCTGAATCACTGACTTCTGACATGGCTCTCTTTTCATACAAATTACATAAACACAGAATGTTTGTTTTCGATTTGACTTGCACGATTTAAAACCTGACATTTCAACGTTTCTTTAGACATAAGTTTAATTTTTTTTGTTATTAGTATTCACTAAGTTACAGTTCATTTTCTGAGAACTATCAGATTGGACTTTGTTCAGAGGGAGACGAGAGATCACACATCATGTTAGTTTTCTTTATTTTACAAAAAGCACAACATTTTGTTTTTACTCTGAGTGTGCACAAATGAAAGAAGATATTCAACAGAATAAAATGGTGTATAACTCTTAATTGTATGTGCAACATTGACAGAGTATTTTGAGTATCTTTCACACTGGTAAGAAAAAAAACACGGTGGTATCGCCGGCGATACCTCAGACCTCAGAGTGTTAATAAAGTGAGATGAAATACATAAAGTATATTTGTGTTATTTAACATTTAATTATTGCAGCTTTAACCCCTCCTGTTTGAACCGCCCACTCTAAGAGGGACTCGGACACGGATCCACCTGCATGGGAGTCGGGCGCTCTAACAAGACCGCAGTCTCTAGCGCACCTCTTGAGATCAGAGGAGTGAGATTTACATGCACAGCTTTTACCGGCCTACATCCGTTATACTCACTCCCATCCGGGTCACGGCACCAATGTAACCCCTTCTGTTCGAACCACCCGCTCTAAGCGGGATTCGAATCCGGGTTCGCCAGGATGGGAGTCAGGCGCTCTAACAAGGAGGCTAAAGCGCTAGAGTGCCTCTTGTGATCAGGGGAGTGAGGTTTACACACACAGCTCTTACTGGCCCAACTCAACTGAAAAAAAATGCTGCGTTGCCGAAGCACTCTTAAGTGCCCGCAGCTAGACATTTTCAGAAGATGTTGGCTACACTGTTCTACAATGCTGTCTACAACCAATGTCACAAAACTAAATGAGAGAGAAGAAATGTGACAAAGCATAGAAAGAGCGTGTCATTGAAGTCAGCATCCATTTACACAAAGTGTTCTGGAATACAGCTGGCCAGATTCTGACCAAAGAGTGAAGATTTCCCGGATCTGAAGAGCAGAGGTGAGCTCCTCTGTTCCCAGAGCGTCCCACTGCCTCCTCTCATGGCATCTGCTGAAATGTCACCACTCAGATAATGAAATAATAAATCTTTTGATATTTAGGAGAGTAAATATCACGAAGTAACCCTGATTTTTTGAAAAGGAAGAAATAGAAAGAAGAAAGAAAAAGGAAAGAGGTTGTTATTAATATTACAATACCAAAACTCAATATCAACAGCATAAATTCAATAAATAATGTGTAAAGCAACAAGTGAGTAAATGTGAAAAAGTTTTATGGTGAGCTCACTGCCACTGTAATAAATAGTTATTAATTATTTGCAAATTAATATAATAGTATAAATAAATGGACATTCTGTGAAATATGCAGTTTCGCAGTCATTATACAAACATATTTGACTGTGCAATGCAGAGGGAATATAAATGTTGGTATTCACTAAGTCATCATCATATTTGCATCTAATATCTATTGGTTTAAATTGATTTGTATAGTAGTGATCTTCCGAGTTCATTAACAACACAAAAGGAGCTGTGAGAAATTATTATCATTTGGTTTTGAGAAATGTTAGAGTAATTGCGGGCTGTAATGAAAGGTTTGAGAACCTCTTTCACATTTCCCGGAGTCCCAAGCGAAGGAGAGGCTAAGATTAAATGCCATGGAAAGATGAAGGTGCAAATTAAACCAGAATGCCATTAATTTCCATGTTTCGTTTCTGGTAATGGCTACAATTTCAGTGACACTCTGGCTGACATGGCCTTGGCTCTTCGTTCCCATTACAAACTGCAATTATCTACAAATTACGCCTAGTGCCACTAGTGGTGTCAACAGCTTAAAACCCCAAACCCTACACATGAAATCCTACAGTTTAATAGAAAAACACTCATTAACGTAGGCGGGGAGTGTTTCTAACAGGCTCACAAGAGGAATCTCGCTTAGCAGTTCCCCTAATCGGTAAGAAACCACATTACCTTTATGAGACTTGAGATGAGCAGAATCCGTTGGTATATCTGTCCCTGTGACCCTCTAAACAACCTGATGTCACTAGTATTCATAGCTGTAGGTGTACATTGTTTAGCTTTAGTAACATCCATGTGATTGTGATTGTTAAGGTCTTTGAGGAAAACATTCCAGGATTTTTCTTCATATAGTGGACTTCACTGGGGTTCAACGGGTTGAAGGTCCAAATTGCAGCTCTACACGATCCCAGATGAGGAATAAGGGTCTTTTCTAGTGAAAAGACCTGTCGTTTTCTAAAAAAAAATAAAAAGTATATACTTTTTAACCACAAATGCTCATCTTGCACTGCTCTGATGCCCCACACATTATGTATGTATATATATATATATATATATATATATATATATATATATATATATATATATATATATATATATATATATATATGACCAATCATTTCGCTAGATAAGACCTTTGAAGCTGCACTGAAACTGACATTTGGACCTTCAACCCGCTGGTCCCTGTTGAAGTCCACTAAATGAAGAAAAATCCTGCAATGTTTTCCTCAAAAACCATAATTTCATTTCCACTGAAGAAAGAAAGACATACACATCTTGGATGGCATGGGGTTGAGTAAATTATCAGGAAATTTTAATTCTGAAGTGAACTAATACCAATTGAGCGTCGTTTAAAGCCACAGCCTACCTGAGTATTGTTGCTGACAATGTCCATCCATCATCTTCAGACCATTTCACAAAAGCTCAAATCATCTTAAACATGAAGTGCACTAAACTCAAATGGCCTCCACAGTCACCAGATATCAATCCAATAGAGCAGCTTTGGGATGTGCTGGAACGGGAAATTCGCATCATGGATGTGCAGCCGACAAATCTGCAGCAACTGCGTGATACTATCATGACAATATGGAGCGAAATCTCTGAGGAATGTTTCCAGCACCTTGTTGAATCTATTTCGTGAAGAATTAAGGAGGCAAAAGTGGGTCTGACTCGGTACTATCAAGTGTACCTAATAAAGTGGCCGGTGAATGTACGTATATAGTGAAACACACTTAATTTCGTTAGTTGTCTCATTAGGTGAAAAGATCCAGGAAAGTATCCTTCATGATTAAATATGGAAAGCAGCTAGCAGAGCATTCCTATATGGGAATCAATCTGGAAAGCTATTGCTCTGCACAACAACATTAGGTTTAGTTGCATGCAAATATGCCATATAGAAACAAGTATAAGGCTCTCATTTGGATTCACCACTGAAAAACAGTAGATGAATGAAAGATGGAATGGATAAGAGGTTTGTGGGACCTGGAGCTCCATTAATGAGGCCAAAGGAGATAATCCTGCAGCAGAAGAAAGCCATTTGTGTGGGGAAAAGACACAGAGGTACACTGTTTTTCCATGTCTGCATCTCGGGAGAGAACACACACCGTATGCAAAAGAGGGAGTCTTGGAAGAAGATCCCTTCGGCACAAAGGGAAATTTCTGATGAGGGGTTCCTATAACTGGTGAAATATGTTTCACAGTGGCAGGTTCTCAAAGACAATGCACATAATGCCAGACAAAAATAAATGAAATTACACAAGATGCCTTGTTGTGCATAAGAAAAATGATGTTTTGAAGAATTATGAATAGCTCCGTAATACTGTGGGTGGAAAATATCAATTATAACATTTGCTTCTTTGTTGCAACTCCCTCGTACACAATAAAAGAGCTGCTGATAGTGATCAAAGCATGCTGGGAGAGACGCTTGTGTGTTGGGGGTCTTAACTGTAGTGCACAGGGGGTTAACAACAGATCTGATTGGTCAAATGAAATATATCATGGTCACGGTAACAATTGCTATTGCTTGGCAGAATGGAAAGGACTGATTACTGTGATGTGGAAAGGATTCACACCAGTTAACATTTCAATTGAGAACTGAGGCACGTAATCTGCTTTAAATACATCATCCCATAATGAGTGCAATCTCTTCTTCACGCCGAGGTTATTATTTCACTGTGTGCAGGAACAGTTTGGCAGCTCAATGAGAATTTGGCCGGTAACAGCATTTTAACATTTTCACAGCGTGACCTGGAAAACCTCTAGCAGCGGGTCTGTGTCACAGCAGAATTCCGGGGCAGGAATAGGCAAGGTTGTCGAGCCGTTTGCTCAACCTACAACCTGATTAATAGGTGCCATTAAGCCAAAGCCCAAAGCTGTGAGTTACAACAAACCAGCACCCATCTCTTGAACTCAGCCAATCCATTCACAGCAGACAGATTCAATGTTTCTATGGCACTGGAACAGAAGGGACTTAAATGGGGATGCTGTGAAATAGAACACAGAGTTCTCAGACATTTTGACCACAGAAATCCCATGACTATTACATGACCTTTCCAGTCATATATTATTTAAAAAATATTTAAATTAAATTAAATTTAAAAGGACTGATGTGGTAGAAAGAGGATGTTTTTATTTAGTTCCAGAACCGAACCTGTAAGGCACAATATTGTCATCATATAAAAATAAAGTGACATTTTTATAATTTTATCCCTTTAAAAAAATCTATGTCAGTATGTACAAAAAAAGGAATAAATACAGCTATTAAGTATTTAAAGGCTCAGTTAAAAAGTCACAGATGGTTAGTTTTTTTAGTTTCAAGCTGAAATGAAGAATAATGAAAAGCCTTTAAAATACATACTGCCTTCACTTACCCAGCATGCCCTTTAATATAAGATTAAGCAGTAGACCAACAAAATAATTTGTTTACTGTTCTTTTTTTAATTTAAAAACACAATCTTAGTAAATGAAGGGAAAATACAAGTAGAAGTGTGTGTGTCTGTTAAAATACTACCAAATGTGCAGTACAACTGCAAGTAATCTATTCAAAGGTTAATATTCCCTTGAAAAGACAAAAATATTGCTCTGTTTGTTTAAAGGAGCCCTAGAACGTTCTTTCACAAGATGTAATATAAGTCTGAGGTGTCCCCTGAATGTGTCTGTGAAGTTTCAGCTCAAAATACCCCATAGATTTTTTTTTTATTAATTTTTTTAACTGCCTGTTTTGGGGCATCATTAACTATGCACCGATTCAGCGCGCGGCCCCTTTAAATCCTCATGCTCCCTGCCCCCCGAGCTCTCGATTATAATACAGTGCATAAACACAGTTTACACAGCTAATATAACCCTCAAATGGATCTTTACAAGATATTTTGCATGCATCAGATCATGTGAGTATAGTATTTATTTGGGTGTTTATATTTGATTCTGAATGAGTTTGAGGCTGTGCTCCGTGGCTAAAGTTAACATTACACACTGTTGGAGAGATTTATAAATAATGAAGATGTGTTTATGCATTATACAGACTGCAAGTGTTTAAAAATGAAAATAGCGACGGCTCCGTGAATACAGTAATAAACGATGGTAACTTTAACCACATTTAACAGTACATTAGCAACATGCTAACGAAACATTTAGAAAGACAATTTACAAATATCACTAAAAATATCATGTAATCATGCTCATGTCAGTTATTATCGCTCCATCTGACATTTTTCGCTATTGCTCTTGCTTGCTTACCTAGTCTGTTGATTCAGCTGTGCACAGATTCAGACGTTAATACTGGCTGCCCTTGTGAAATGCCTTGAACATGAGCTGGCATATGCAAATATTGGGGGCGTGCATATTAATGATCCCGACTGTTACGTAATGGTGTTATGTTGAGATTCGCCTGTTCTTCGGAGGTCTTTTAAACAAATGAGATTTACATAGGAATGGAGTTTGAAACTCAATGTGTGTCTTTTCCATGTACTGAACTCTTGTTATTCAACTATGCCAAGGTAAATTCAATTTTTGATTCTAGGGCACCTTTAATTGAACCATAATAGCAGCATCGGGTTAAACAATGGCATGAGTCTCAGAGTGTACTATCTGTTCATCCAATTACTGGAAATAGGTTTGGAAAACTTTAGAAATACCCAGAATTGCAGTGCATGTAATGCCATGTATCATATTCATATCTCATTTTAAATACGATTTTTCAGTTTTAATTTAAAAAAGAAAATACTTGTTGTGAAACACAACAACAAATTATGTTTGAAGTCACTAACGTTTTAATGCACACAAGCGAGAATGAGATTTTAACTTTACAGTGGAGAGGAAGATTTTCTGTGAATAAATAAATAAAATATAATATAAAAATAGTCAGACTATTGTATGATTTCAGAAGATTGAATATACTCCACGAGTCATATAAACAAATTTTAATGGATTTTTAAAGGACTTTTTCGTCCTTTCTGGAGCTTTACAGCCATTGGTCAAAATAGAGTGCAACAGTGCCCGTCCATTTTTTTAGCGGCGCTGGTTCCGGAAGTATTTTTTTCATCGATTTCACCCATAGGGATTTCACAAAAAAAGTTTTCGTTAAAGGGTTATAAGCCATGAACTGAGCCAACCAGCTATGAGGTAAAACATAACACTACAAACTTTTGATTTGAAGCAAAAAAGTATTTGAAAATCGGACAAAAATACAGAGGTACAAGACTGTGTACTTAAAGGTGCTAAAGAGGATATTTTCGTCGACTGAGAAACCAAAGACTGTTACTGAGTTTTTGAAATGAGCGCATGCGTAAGAACAACCCCCCTCCTTCACAGCTCCTTTCGAGGGAACGCCTCCCAAAACTCGTGCACGAATATTGGAACACGAGTGTTTACCACCGGCATTCGCTGTGTCGTGTTAGTGGATTCATTATGTGGGACTCACCGCAGGTAACTCATAATCTGCAGTTGTTATTCCTGTCACCTGACAACAACATTGCATGCGGCGCCTGTAGAGTGTGGAAAGTTACTGGAGCGCGCAGCCGTGCTCGTCTCTCACAGGGAACGTCACGGCAGTGACGATTGGCTGATGTTTTTAAGGCCCTACCTCGTGCACAGATGATGTATATTAATATTATTCCTTTCAGTGCACCTAATAAATTGTCTTTTATCAGTTAGTAAAAACAGTTTCAAGTAATATTGCAAAAATGTGTAAAACAAAACATCCTCTTTAGCACCTTTAACAGCTTTAATGAGCAAAAGAACTACAATCCCATGAAGCATAGCGAACAGCATAATCAAATTAAAAACAATGGAGAAATAGAAAACTACTCATTTAAAAATTGTTAATATATTTAATAACAATACATTTTTAGTTTATTGCAAAATATGCATATATATTCAAATATTTTAGAGAGCGTAGGAAGGCTGACTAGATTATGTCATTTGTACTTTGTGGGAGTGGGTGAAGCTAAAGGGCTCTTTCTTGTTTCAACTCTCTGATTAGTGGAATTTTCTGTACAGCATTATGGGTCATGTAGATTTTCACGTTTTTAAACATGATTAATTTTACAACTAAGTTGAAATAATGCAGGCTAAAGGTTTCAATGGATTCAACAAATACTATCCGTTCACTCAGTTACCTCATAGTCTTTAAAGGTTTATAAATGATCATTAAAAATCAATTTCCCTATGGAGAAACTAAATGGAGTTTTTACTGCCGGAACCTGGCTGTTGCACTTTATACATTTATGATGTGGAAATGAGCAGCCTAAATATTCTACTAAATAACTCTTTTTGTGCCCCCCAGAAAGATGAAAAATCAATGTTTTGAGCAACAGCAGAACAGATGATGACAGAATTTTCATTTCTGAAACATTTTCTGAAGTCAAAAGTCAAGGCTGCATACAACTTCCTGCAGTATTTACAGGGATACTGTCTCACTGATAACGACAACATGTGAAATCAATCTTACCTTTGCGATCTGCACGCACCAGTTGAGCAGCAGCTGGGAGCCGATGTTCTCCTGGTGCTCATGAACATAGTCCAGCAGACAGCCGTGGGGCATGAGCTGAGTCACCAGCTGAAGAGTGGGACTCAAGCAGACCCCCAACAGACGCACTAGATGAGGATGCTCCATGCTGGCCATGATCAGCGCCTCCTGGTGGCCAGAGACAGAAAACATCAGGTCACTGCTGCATTTTGAATTGTGGGTGGCACTTTGTGTTTGGGGAACTTCCACTCAAAAGGACTGAAACAAATCATTTCTAATAAAAAGGTTGTGCGATGAATAATTTTGACTGAATGAGCTGTCAATTTCCCTTCATGTTTTATTTTCAAATGTCAGAAGAATAACCTAATGCTTGGTATTTTACTGTGGGCTAAACTGTCTCACTCAATTAGCCGTATGTTTCAAAAGGAAAAAAAAATGCCTTCATAAATGCATATAAATTATATACATATTTATGTGTTACAACAGAGACAGGGATGAATATGGATCCTTCATGAGTAGCTCTGCATCTCCTTGCCTGCTTATATATGTACACAGATAACAAAACACACAAACACACACAAAGGAATTCCCAGGAAATCGCAGTACATGAGGCCACGTTTTGATGGCTTTTTAAAGGAGCCTGACCTCTCCCTGAATCTCATGACAACAAGAGAGAGAGAGAGAGAGAGAGAGAGAGAGAGAACGATAGAGGGACAACAAGAAGAAAAGGAGACGTACTGATGTGACTGCTCACTGTTATTGGACTCTTTTCTCTGCAGAGTACTACTTTCCTACATTTAAAGTCAAGATAAATGACACGCACAACTCTTTTTACATCTGCAATGTGATGCATTTAAGTATATTAAAACTGAATATTCAAAAATACCTGAATGTGAGCCATCCCGAATGGAAAATTAAATAATGCATTTATTATTATTATTATTATCATAACATGTATTATGTTAACATTAACTGACACTTTAATTACTTCTGTATTTATTATAGTAATTCTTAATCAATAGTTGGGTTAAATAAAACTGTCCAGCACGTTGGGCAAACCTTTAACCCAACTGCTGGGTCAAAACAACCCAATCCCTGGGTTTGTCTATTTTCAACCCAACTTGGTATGTTTTTAACCCAGCATTGTTTAGAGAGTAATGATCCTAAACTTTTGAATGGTAGTGGATTTGGTTACTGATTAACATCATTCAGTAGTCAGCCAAAGACCTTTTTTCAGAGGTGAAAATTTCATATTTTAATAAAAAAAAAAAAAAAAAAAAAAAAGGGTAAACATTTTTTGTTGTTGTTGGAATAACATGCACCATCTTATGCACAATTAAGACCAGGAATGTGTATTTAGAAAGTAAATAGGATTAAGTTTGAATTTGTGTCAAGTTCTTAACATTTGGCATTGAAATAAGGCATTATAGTGGTATTATTTAAGATCAAGGTAGTTAACTCACATCCATAAACTCCACATTGGCTTTAGGTCCTGTACTTTCATTGAGGATCTTTATAGCCACGGGAATCTTCACTGTTTCTCCTTCTGGAACCCAGATTCCCTTATAAAGAAGACATCGGAGTCGTCAATAACACCACAAATCATATAAAACCACAAATTCTGATAGGCAGACATGCCAATGCACAATAAGCTTAGAAGTGCTACCTTATAGACCATGCCAAAGGCTCCACTTCCCAGAATCTTGACCCTCTTGAGCTCAGTTTCCTTCAGTATCCGCAGCTGAGCCTGGTTTGGTGCTGTACCACTGGGCGTCAACGGCTCCACCAACTGCTTAAACAACCCAGTCTTAGATCAGTCACAACTTTTGAATGCACAAATACACAAAGCTCCAAAACAAGCTCTTAGAAGTTACATTTAACCATATTTTCAGGATTAAATTTGTTTATGCAGTAGTTATTGGACCTCGAGAGGGAAATAAAAGAAGCTTGTGAAGATGAGACGGGTAGAGAATAAGGAAAGGTTGAGAAGGAAGAATAGAAACTTAATTGCATATTCCAAAGTGGCATTTGTAGTTTCATTAGGGCTGGAGCTGGCTTGCAAGAAAGAAAAAAGCATGTGTGTGTGTGTTTGTGTGTTTGTGTGTGTGGGGTAGTCTTGGACTCGTTTAGTAGTTTGTGCTCAACAATAAACAGATTGCAGACCTGTGGGGAAAAAAGAGACAGTTTTTGTCAGCTAATTATGACTGTTAGGAAATTAAAATGTAAATTATTATTAATGTAAACAGTGGTGTGGTGAGTGGTGTTGGATCTAAATGACAACCGGAAGATTGCAGGTTTAAACCCAATAAAGATTGATCCATGAGCTACCATCACTGTGCCTCTGACCAGATAACTGGCAGATTATTAATTTTTGGTTGAACTTATCATATTCATATTATTCCAAACTTATGAAACCAAATGGAGAACTTTAGCAGAATGTCTTAAGTGCTCTTTTCCAGCTGATACAACTAGGTTGCTATCGATTTGGGTAAAAAAATAAAAATAAATAAAAGAATAAAAAAATAAAAAATAAAATAACAATTGGAGTAAAAAAAATAATAAATTAAATATAACATTATAAAATATAAAAAATAAAATAAATAAATAAAACAACAAAATAAAATAATAAAACAAAACAAAACAATTTGAGTAAAAATAAAATAAAATAATAAAATAAAACTAAACTAAATAAAAGACAAAACTAAATAAATAAAATAAAATAAAACAAAAAAATAAAAATAAAATAACAATTGGAGTAAAAAATCTAATCTAATCTAATATAATCTAATCTAATCTAATATAATATAATATAAAAAATAAAACAAAACAAAATTAAATTAAATAAAACAATTGGAGTAAAAAAAAAAAAAAAAAAAAAAAAAAAAAAAAAAAATATATATATATATATATATATATATATATATATATATATATATATTATAATAAAACTAAACTAAATAAAACATATATATTTAAAGTTATGCGGAATATACAGAAGTGCAGCGTGAACGTTCTGCTAAACCTCTGTGTTCCACGGAATAAAGAAAGTTTTATGGGATTTGAAAGATATAAGTTGAATAAATTATTATATTTAGGGTGAAATATTCATTTAACTTCAGTTTTCTCCAGGGTAATTGTTCCTGTAATAAGTGCACCAAATACATTGAAAAAGTATTTGCTAAATGACAACTTAGTTATTGCTTTTCTGAATCGAGGTATTCATTTCAATTCAATTCACATTTATTTGTATAGCACTTTTCACAATACATATCATTTGTTTCAAAGCAGCTTTACAGTAAATGCATGCCAACATTACAATTTAGAGTAATCTGTTATTAGAGGTGACTGTGTTCAAATTAGGGCTGCACGATATATTGCATGAGATTGTCACGCGCATTTCGTCAGTAAAGCCGGTTCCCTGATTACCGCTAAATCACCATCACCTGCTTTCAAATGGAGCGGCATTTAACAGACAGAGCCGTAGTTCACTGAAAAGCCACGCAATATCGCGGTTATTATCGAAGGCGATTCATCTGCGATATGAACGCGATATTGCGTGGCTTTTCAGTGATCTACAGTTCTGTCTATTAAATGCCGCTCCATTTGAAAGCAGGTGATGGCGATTTAGCGGTAATCAGGGAACCGGCTTTACTGACGAAATGCGCATGACAATCTCATGCGATATATCGTGCAGCCCTAGTTCAAATTATGTAATTTCAGACATCTACATATACAAACCATGCAGTTAGCTAACAATCTATAAATTTAAGCAATATATGAATTTAAGCAGAAACAATGAGCTCATTATAGTAATGAATACATGTTAACAATCATTAGGATATATTAAGCCCTTGATAGCAACTAAAATAACAAGCTTTAGTGCCTGGTTGCATGGTTCTGATTTATGAGAAGAAAGACATTATTTATGTTCTTATTATATACAGCCCACTCAGGACGTTCAATCTTAGCTAATGAAAAGGCATTTTTATAGTGACATTTTAACAATCTGTAAACATGTAAATTTGGTTATCCATTATTCAGGACTAACTATTAATTTAAGTGACCAATCACAGCACAAAAGAGAAGGCTGTCACTTGTTTTTATGGAAGTGTGGACTGAACACACACAATGTGGAGCTGTCCATCTCTGTGGTGCTGAAACACAGCATTAGAGGGAGCTGTCCAGATATGTGGTGCTGAAATAAGCACGTGTCAAAAATTCACGGTGTATGGGAAGATTAATATTATAGAGCTTTCATTTCTGCTGAAAAGAGTGTTTCGTGTTCAATATAACTATCAACAGAATTTCAACTCTTCCCTCAGCGTTTATACAGTAAAGCACATACAATGGAAGTCTATGGGGAGACGCATTCAGAAGGCTTTAAAGCAGAAATGTGCAGCTTGTATTTTGTTATGCCACTTTTGTTAGTTCTTTAGTGATCTGTAAAATTAGCTACACTTTCAAAACAGTGTGCATTTCAACAGAGCTAATCGTCAAACATTCGGGTGGTCTAGACCTCCTCTTTTCTTATTCTTATTCAGAAACGCATCACTTTCTACTTGAACAGAGGTCTCGGGTTTGCTAAAACGGGTTTCAGGATTCTAGTGCGTGAGTGTCTCTGTCAGCTTTTGGATACAGAGCATCTTCTCAAGCTGACAGCTGTCTATAACACTGTTGCTCCACCTGTAAATTATCCAAACCAGCATAGACAGGCCATGTTTTTTAATAGGCTGCACAGTCATTCAGGGCAACAGGGCTATGCATTAACCCAACAAACCTGCCACACATTTAAGCAGGGCCCTCCGCTGAATACTTTATGTGCTGTATGCTGGGGGATTTTTAAGCATGCAGCTTACCAAGAAACAAAACGAAAAAGAAATGAAAAAGCCGTGGACAGGGAAGGAAATCGATGTGACGTGACAGACAGAAGAGACACGAGATATGATGCATAATGTATGGAATGTTTCTGTTTTAGTCAGTGCTTACTGACTTAAGTAAGCATATGAGAACAGGCCTGTCTTACCTCAGTCTCCAGGAAACGACGTAAAGCTCTCTTCTTCTTAATGCTCTTTCGGCGGATGTAAACGGCCACACCAAGAGCTATGATGACCATCACAAAGAGAGCCCCGATTAACCCAGCTGCAATCAGAGGAGTCCTGGAAGATCAAAAGAAAATTAGTTGTAATGCTATAAGTGCTTTTTCCCCCAAGCCATCTGAGCAAAAGCCCCACCCTGCATCGCACTAATGCTATAGAAAAATATTTTCATTTTATTTTATTTTATTTTATTTTATTTTATTTTATTTTATTTTATTTTATTTTATTTTATTTTATTTTATTTTATTTTATTTTATTTTATTTTATTATTAGTTCATTATTTTAATTTATTTTATTTTATTTGTTCATTATTTTATTTTATTTCATTTATTAATTCATTGTTTATTTCATTTTATTTTTTATTGTATTTTAGTAGTTCATTATTTTATTGTATTTCATTTTATTAGTTCATTATTTCATTTTATTTTATTAGTTCATTATTTCATTTTATTTATTTTATTTTATTTATATCCATTATGCACATCAAATATTATTATTTAACTGATTATTTAATTTAATTTTATTTAATTTTATTAGTTATTTTATTTTAAAAGTTCAGTACTTTTAAAAGTACATCAAATATTATTATCTGACTGATTTTTATTTTATTTATTTGAATTTATTTAATTTTTATTAGTTCTTTTTATTTTATTTAATTAGTTCATTATTTTATTATTTTATTTTATTATTTATTTATTTATTTATATCCTTTATGTACATCAAAAATTATTATTTGACAGTTTTTTTGTTTTGTTTTGTTTTTTTATTTGAATTTATTTAATTTTTATTAGTTCTTTTTTTATTTTAGTAGTTCATTATTTTATTTATTTATTTATTTATTTATTTATATTTTTTTAATTAATTTATTTTTTATTTATTTTTATTTTTTTTAATTGTTGTAAATTGTCCTTGGCCAAAGCTATATTTGTGAAAGCTCTTACCTGTCCAACATGCCAACACAATCCTGTACTCGGGGTCCAGTACAACTGCAACACAGGCAATCAGTCTGAGTTAAAAATCAACATTTTTTTTGTATATTGCAACAGACAGGTAGATTAAATAGTTTATACACCATGATAGTGCTTCTTATACTGCATTTAATTCATTCAGATAAATAAAAAAAAAAGAACAAAATTAGAATCCTATTTTATTATTATTATTATTATTATTATTACTGTATTAGAGCAATGACAATCTAATAAACTCACAACGACCAGATACATTAATTATCTGGTCCAGCTAATGTGGGTAAAAAATGTGCTTAAATGTCATACAAATAATGTTGCAAAGAAAACAATACCATTCATTTCCTTCTTGCAAAATATTTTTTACAATTTTGATTTGAAATGTGACAGACATGTTTTCGTGAGATTCCTCCATCCAAAAATAAATAAATAAAAAAAAATTATCTGCCAACAAGAGCATGACACTCCTAAAGTGACTATTACAAACTAAACATTCAAGCTACATGTTAATAATTTTGTATATTATTGGATCCAGGCAGTTCATGTAATTAATAAATTTCAGTGTTTAATGTCAAAGACATTTTGTGTCCAGTGAAACATTTTAGTACTGCGTTGGCAACACTTGATGTCCAATGTAAAATCTGGGTCCTGCAGCAAAACTAGTTGTGAACCACTGATCTGGAGTCAGAAACCTGTTCTCTCCGCTCTCAAATCCCCCAGGCCCATGTGTCTAAGACTGAATGCGGTAACCACGACGGCTTTACCCACATGGGCAATTAGGTTAGTGCTCTGGGCATATTGTGCTTGATGCAGTTAAAGCAAGGAAAGAAGCTTACAAATAGATTTAAGTGCAAACACAAGCAAGCAGTCTTACCCCTGGGTGCAGTTGGGGTGGCAGGGATGGCACTCGTTGTTGGTCTCAGCATATTTGAAGATGAAGCTGTTTGCTCCCTGAAGACCATCAGGGCATTTCTCCACACAGTTGGGTCCATCTTTCAAATGCAAGCACTTCACGCAGTGATCTGGACCCTGTAATGAGACAAAAGAGGAAGACAGAAGATTAGGAAACGTGTCTCAAGAGAATGAAGCACTGTTTAAAAAGTGGAAAGGAAACATTTAGCTAAACAAGCACAGTCATGTAATATCATTTCAAGGACGCTTCAATTATTTTGTATATTCATACAGTTCAAATACATTCAACTACAAAAACCACATCTTATGAAGTTCAAAAGGTCTCTCCTTCAGTGTTCAAAAGCGTGGGCTTGGGGATTTTTTAATGTTTTTGAAGTCTCTTATGCAGTAAAAATTACAATAAAAGCTGTAATATTGTGAAATATTATTGCAAATGAAAATACCTGTTTTTTATTTGAATATATATTAAAATGTAATTTATTTCTGTGATGCAAAGCTGAATTTTTAGTCTTCATTGTCACATGATCATTCAGAAATCATCCTAATATGATGATTTGCTGCTCAAAAACATTTCTTATTATTGTCAATGTTGAAAATGCTGTGCTGCTTAATATCTTTGAGGAAATCTTGATACCTTTTTTCAAGATTACTTAATGAAAAGAAAGGGTTTTTTTCAGCATTAACTTGAAATTAAAAAAAAATAAAATAATGTAACATTATAAACATGTTTACTGTTACTTTAGATCAATTTAATGCATTCTTGCTGATTAAAAGTATTAATTTCTGAGTAGCAGTGTAACCCCCCCCCCCCCCCCAAAAATAAATAAATAAATAAATACATTTAAAATATCATTCATATCCATAGCACAAAACCAGAACATGTTATGCACCAATATTCAATACTTTGGGTTAGGGGGTTCTTCAAATCAAAGTATATATTCAACTAAAAAAGAGCATCAATAATATACAGTACAACCGTGTAATACAGCATGGTTAGCCTTGCAACATTTTGCATTATCTAATAAGGTCTGACAATGATACATTTTGAATAAGGCTACAGACAGGGTTTAATTTTGAGACTGTACGTAGATAGCTTAATTTGTTTCTAATCAATATCACTCTGTTTCTTGTTATATGCAGTCTGGAGCTGTGATGAGATGAAGATGCAATCGACTTGTTCAATGACAAGGTTATCAATTTTAATTGAAGAAAAACAAAATCAAACAACTAATATAGGGTCTCACTTGGCTTTTAGGCTCTTACCGGGCCATGGCAGGTCAAACTTTTCTCTCCGGCTTTTTCACACTGGCTGTCACACTCAACACAAACGGAACCATTGGCGTACTCTCGAACATCCCTTGAACAGATAAAGAACAATGTGTTATGAGACATTTATTTGATTTATAATTTATTTACAACATGTAGTGTACTTTTTTAGTTTAAGTACATACCAAAATGCATTGAATGCCTTTTTTTTTTTTTTTTTTTTTTTTTTTTTTGTGAGCAATATGACTATGCACTGTTTGCATGGCACTGAAGGACTTTTCACATAGTGACCAGGGGCTAGTGAGATTAACTCAAAATCTAGGTCAATTAACTAAACAGACATACAAATCCATGAAAGTGGAAACACCTTATAGAGCTGTCAATACTACTTTCATCTGTTTCTGTTGTTGATAGTTTCATTGAGAGTATTAGAAAAGAGCAAAGGAGGAAAGCTTGTCGATTAAAGGTGCAAAATGTGTAAAATTTGGGAGGATCTATTGACAGAAATGAAATAAATAAATATATATATATATATATATATATATATATATATATATATATATATATATATATATATATATATATATATAATGTTTTCAATGGTGTATAAAGACCTTACATAATGAACCGTTATGTTTTTATTACCTTAGAATGAGCCATTTATATCTCATACACCGCGGGTCCCTCCATGTCAAGCAGTTATTCTACAGCAGCCCTAAACGGACAAACACTCTATCGAGCGCGTTTCGTCACTATGTTGTTGTTCTTCTAAATCGCTGGTGTTTTCAGAGGCAGCTTGCATCGTCACTACGTTGAATACACACAAAGAAGTAGTAGTAGTCGTCTAGTTTATTAGAAGCAGAGACCGTTCTTTGTTAGAAGTTAGAAGAAACCTCCTTGCTTGACTGGCTAACATACTCTCTGCTGTCTCAGACAACATCTTTGACTTGTGTTGGCCACCATAGCTTCTCAATTCACGCAAAAGGGAGGGGTGAGCTGCCGTTGGTTGTAGTTTGCAACCTCACCACTAGATGACGCTAAAATTTACACACTGCATCTTTAAGGCCTGAAAGAAGCATCTGAGAAGTGAACTTAAGAACTTAAGAAATTTCACTGTAAAGATTGTGAATAATTGTTCTTCTGCTGCTCCAGTAAGTTACGGGGTACCTCAGGGCTCTATTTTAGGGCCGTTGCTTTTTTCTCTATACATGATTCCACTGGGCTCTATATTTAATCAATTTGGCATTTCATATCATAGTTAAGCTGATGATACGCAGTTGTACCTGCTTTTCAAAGCAGGAAATAATGCAGCTGAAAATTATTTGCTGAATTGCCTTGAGGAGGTGAAATGTTGGATGAACTCGAACTGTTTAATGTTAAATGATAAAAATATATTTGGGGGGGGACGCACATTGTCTACTCCAAAAACGAGTCTGGGGCTGTTTTCATCCTATGTAAAAAGTCATGCCACTTAATTAAGCATAATTTTTGAACAAAAACCTTGAATAAAGCAAAGAAAACACATTTATATTCTTTTATAAACAACATGATACTAATGTTTTAACTTGAGAAGAGTTAAAGGTGCAGTAAGCGATTTCTGAGAACAGCTGTTGATATTTGAAATCACCAAAACAAATACACCCTCATCCAAAAGGATCACACCCCTATCCAGCTCCACACCCAAAATGGCTACAGGTGTGTTTTGGTGCTCTGTCCGATCCATTTTCAACAGCAATGGTCCTTTAAGAAATCAATATTTGGTGGAATAACCCTGCTTTCTTATTACAGCTTTCATGTGTCTTGGCAAGTCGGTCACATTGCTGTTGGCTGACTTTATGCCACTTCTGGCACAAAAATGTAAGCAGCTCGGCTTTGTTTGGCGGGTCGTGACCTTGTGTCCTTCCTCTTGATCACATTCCAGAGGTTTCAATGGGGTTCAGGTGACAGGTCTGGAGTTTGGGCTGACCATGATCAGGTGGTCCTCCACCCACACCTTTATTGGCCTGAATGTATGGCATAGAGCAGGAAAAACCAATCTTTTGAGTTGGGGAACACTGTCAGAGCAGATTTCTTCCAGGAGAAATTGCATTATTCGAGGTCTGAAAACATGGCATCTCTTTTGTTATTTTGACCAGATGTCATTTTCTGCAAATAGATGCTCTAAATGACAATATTTTTATTTCAAATATGGAAGAAATGTTGTCAGTAGTTTATACAATGAAACAAATGTCCACGTTAATCAGACAAATACATATACATAGTAAATCCAGAGAAACTGCTAATTTTGCAGTAGTCTCTTTTATTTAAGAATTAAGAATAGCTCTTGAAAAAAAAAAAAAAAAAAAATACTCATTCTTGAATGAAAGAGACACATACACTGTATTTGCAAACACAATCCTAACATTGGACATTTTGCCTGTTCTTTTCAAAGCCTGTTTCAATGTTTCCATGTAATTTTTTCAGCCTGCCAGAAAAGCATGAGAGTCTGTCTATTCCTTTGAGTTATAAATAGCATTAAAAGCATTTTGATCCCTTGATCTTGATAGTCTGGTCATGATAGTCATACTGCAGATATATCTTTAGAGCCAGGGGCCTATCTGAACAAATCTACATTTGAAAACACATTCATATTAACACAACTGCAAGCTAAAGTGGTTTAAGAAATTGAAGACCATTTTTTTCTTTAGAAAAAGAAAAACTTAAAAAAAAACTATGTACATAAGCAAAGTGACACCACAGATTATTTGCACACATACTCACCCATAATATAAGTTACAGGACTTGACACATGTCCTTCCTCGGCTGAAGTATTTGCATGAGAGACACTGTTCTGGACCGGGACCCCAGCATCCTGCTTCCGAACACAACGGATCACAAACCATCCGCTCTTTAGCTGAAAAACATAAATAAATAAATAAATAATATTTAACAAGAAAAAAAAAAAAATAGAAAACAAACAAAGAAATAAAACACAGCAATTACATAATTCATTTGGAACTTGGATATCTCTATTCTGCAAGTGTGGTAGTAAATTCATGGTGGCATGAGTGCGTTATTATTCATTTTTTTTAGAAAGAATGTCATGTTTCTTGACAACAGCTAAAAAAAAGTAATTACTTAGCTTGTAGTTATAGTAGCAATTACTTATGAAACTCTTGACAGGTAATGTTTTGGAAAATTTTGGTAAGCCCTGGCTGAAACAAACCTAACCATACAAGTTTTTCCTCAATTTCAGAAATGTCTCAATTTTTCAATGTGTTAGCAATGCCCACAGAATAGCTCAAATTAAATTGTCATTTTTAAACAATATGTATTCAAAATGCACTTTTTTTTTCTTTTTTTTAATTTCTTTTTTTATTTGTGCATAAATATGCACAAAAAAAAAAAAAAAAAGTGTCCTATTGCAACACTGTAGGGGGATTGGCTTCACTTTATTTTAAGGTGTCCTTATTAAAGTGTAATTATTGGTCAATTACTGAGTAATATTAATTAAAGGTGCCCTAGAACAAGTTTTTACAAGATGTAATATAAGTCTGAGGTGTCCCCTGAATGTGTCTGTGAAGTTTCAGCTCAAAATACCCCATAGATTTTTTTTTAATTAATTTTTTTAACTGCCTATTTTGGGGCATCATTAACTATGCACTGATTCGGCGCGCGGCCCCTTTAAATCGCGCGCTCACTGCCCATGGATCATGTCAGTTATTATTGCTCCATCTGCCATTTTTCGCTATTGTCCTTGCTTGCTTACCTAGTCTGATGATTCAGCTGTGCACAGATCCAGACATTAATACTGGCTGCCCTTGTCTAATGCTTGAACATGGGCTGACATATGCAAATATTGGGGGCGTACATATTAATGATCCTGACTGTTACGTAACAGTTGGTGTTATGTTGAGATTCGCCTGTTTTTCAGAGGTCTTTTAAACAAATTAGATTTACATAAGAAGGACGAAGCAATGGAGTTTGAAACTCAGTGTATGTTTTTTCCATGTACTGAACTCTTGTTATTCAACTATGCCAAGGTAAATTCAATTTTTGATTCTAGGGCACCTTTAACTACATGTTAACTACAACTACACGCGTCTAGCGCGCAGTCGCGTCTGCACATATTTCAAAGTATACTAACCTCGGATGCGCGCGGATGAGCGAGTTCGACACATGCGCAGTACAATTTTTTCTATACTCTTTACCTGACATCGTGTCATCAACGGGACACTAACTGGGCAGGATCGGAGAAGAAAAACAGTGCACCCACTATTGCAACATAGTTCAGAAGATACACCAAGAGAACAGGAATCAAAAACGATGGAAAAAGCACACTTCTGAGTTCACGCGTCTTGTTTTTGAATCGCTTTTTACACACTCTTCTTCGACAACAACAACACATTGTGCTCAGTACTGTGTGTATTGCCACCTTGTGGACTCTTCTGTAATTTTCGTCATGCGGAAGGCTCGCGGCCGGCCGCACACCCTGGCCGCGTGCAGCCCAAATTTCGAGACCGCGTGCAACAGCGCATGCGCAAGCAGTATAGCAGAGTCCACTAGGTGGCAATGCCCACAGTACTGAGCACAGTGTTCAGACATGGAAGAAGAGTGTGAAAAGACCGGTTTAAAAACAACACGCTTGAAAAAACAGAAAAACATGACAATGGATGGCGAACTTGACCAGCGTTTGTGCGAAGAGATTAGAAAGTACCCACATTTGTACAATTCATGTTTTAAAGAGTACAAAGACGTGTTTAGGGCGGCAAATTCATGGAGGGAGATAAGTAAAAATATGGGAAAAGACTACTTTTCTTCTCCGATCATGCCCAGAGAATGTCCCGTTGATGACATGTCTCAGTGCTGCTCTCCGATGTCTGGTAGAGCATAGAAAAAAAACTATACTGCGCATGTGTGTCGAACGCGGTCATCCGCGTGCATCCGTGGTGTAGTATACTTTGAAAGTTTCACAGATGCGACTGCGCGCGCGATGTGTCCGGGCGCGGAAAGTGAAGTATACCCGGGGCTTTAGTTGCTTGTAATTAACATAATTTACTGTTATTACTGTAGTAAGTGTAGCATGTAAGAAACACTGTAAAAGAAAGTGTTACCAGGTGATTTTGTTACTGCCAAGCAATGTTGATCATCTTTAAATGGACAAATATGTGACCCATGGTGGCAAAAAGAGTCAATATTGTCAAATGAGTCAAAATGAGCTAATTTCGAGCTACCAGCAAAAAAGGCGAAAAATGTCAATTTTGGTCGAGTCTAGCCCTTGTCTAGTGATCCCAGTGCACCAAATATCAATTAAACACCTAAAAGTATCTTTCTGAGAGGAGTACCTTTCCTTTGAAAAATTCCATTTTTCTCTGCTCGCTTCTCGACAACTGCTCGCTTCCCACAGCACGTGTTTGGTATCGTTGTAAAGCCAGACTGTCCACCCAAAAAAAACGACCCTATAGGTCGTTTTTCAAGCACCTTATTACAACCTATATTTACGTTTTAAAGTCATGCGCCCTCTAGCTGTCATGTTACATCTGTCGTCATGAAATGACGTATGACCGTCATTACCAATCAAAATGCGTGTTCATTTAAATGCAATGTGTGGACTTTTTAAAACTTTTGTCCTATTTCCATTTAGCAAAACTCATTTTTTTTATTAACGACTACAAACACCCCACCCCTAAACCTACCCTTAGTGATTTATAGTGCATAAACACTTTTTGAGCACAAGCATTCCCTGGGATCGAACCCACGGTCGCATGATCACATGATCGCATATAGTTGTATATTGCAATGCCCGAAATTTGACGCAGATAAAAGCGAACAATGCATTAAAACGAAAGTGTCCTGTTGTCTATAGGGGCGCAACTTTAGTAAACGCTCATATGGGTCGTATTTCAGGGAAGTGACAAACGACCTATATAGGTATATTGATTGGAGAACGTTGTGTAAAGCGCAGAATTCCAACTTTATGAATATTCATTGATGGCATGAGTCTGAAGCAATGAAATATGATTTTCAAACTCATGCTGATGAAAACAAAATGATCTTACTTGCTTTGACTGTCAGATACAAAGCGTGCGCGCGCAAAGATGCCTCACACAACGCGCAATCCACATATATACACAGGATTACAGTATTTCAAATGATCTGTCTTGGCAAGTATTCATGTAAACATTATCTGTTATGTCTTAAATGAAAGTTTGGTTAAATGTTGGGGAAAAACACCTGCCAAATTTGGTGGTATTACCAGGGATTGTTTCAAATTCACCAACCAACCACACAAGACAGTTATCCTGCTCCGCAATAGGGTTTGTAAAAACATTGTCCTTCATGGATAAACACATTGTGTGTGTGGAAGCACTGTGGGTGTCTGTCTGAGCTGTTGGTCAGTTGTGTAGATCAGTCCGCTTTGATCGATGGTGTGGAAAAGAGGCTAATGAATGAGCCGGCTAACAGAGCCATTGATCCCTCACGCTACAGACTTATTATCACACTAATTATATCCAGCCTGGCAGTGTGCACTGGAAATGGCTCTCCGTCTGTTAACATCTTCATTAGCCCCACAAGTTTAACTTTCACAACTAACATCTTACTTCAATGGCCTAGTTCCAGTTTTAGGCTATCTAGACTCAGTTTGTGGCATAGAGAGTTGTCATTTAATGAAAAAAAGCTAATTTTTGCATTTATTTGATCAAAAATACAGTAAAAACAATAATATTGTGAAATATTATTACAGTTTAAAATAAAGGTTTACACTTTAGTTTAGGGTTCAATTCTCACTATTAACTAGTTGCTTATTAGTATGCATATTACTAGGATATTGGCTGTTTATTACTATTTATGAAGCAGATATTAATCCCTTATTCTTCATGGCCATATTTTACATCCCTTAATCCTACCCAGGGCTTGACATTCACACCCGCCAACCCACCGAATACGGGTGGATTTCAGCAGTGGTGTATAACGCAGTCACTCCTACTAGCCACTTTGGCGGGTTGAATTTTATGTATAATATATACATTCTTCAATTGTAGTCTTTTAAAAAGGCATCTGAAATAAGAACTAAGTGCAACGTAGTGTTGTCAAAAATATAGATTTTTCAATACCGATAACTGAAATATCTGAAACGCTTCCAATACTCATTTTCCGCAGAATAGATACACAATACCAGCTGCTCTTTCTCTCTCTCTCTCATCTCTCAGACAGCGAGTTGACACACAAACCCTCCTCCCCTCGCTAACTCGTTTAATTTGCTCCAGATGAATATTGTTGGTGTGACAGGGCTTGAATTTTGGCGTGGGATTGCGCGTATTGCACATCATTTTACTCATTCCTGCAGATTTTGTTCTTGCACCCAAAGTGTGGCACATAAAGCCGCCTCTCTACTAAATTGAGTTATTTTTCTCTGTTTATTGCACTTAAACAGTCAAACACACACAAAATAATGTCAAATGCCGGTCTTGACAGGTATTCATGTAAACACAGTCAGTTATGTTTTAAGTGAATGTAAACAGTTGAGAAAGAAAACTCATGTGTAACAGTACAATAGATCCGTGCGTCAGGTCTTAAAGTGACAGCAGCATAATAAACCTGCTGCCAAATTGTGTGATGACAAATGTGTGATAAATGCCGATATGTAGGTATAAAATAAATTATTTGATTTTTAAATTAATTCATAATGGTTGATCTTTTTGTGGCAAAAACACGACTAAAATGCAAGTGGGCAGGGAAAGAAAAACTGGTAACACTAAACACTGCGTTCCAAATTATTATAAGTGACATATCAGTAAGATTTCAGTACAATAAACATTCAGATTTTAGTTTTTCTAAGAAAATGTTTGTTTGTTTATTTATCCATGTCTTTTTAGATAACTGGTATCAATCTCAGACAAAATAATTTGCCATTAATAAGCCTTTATCTGACCGAGTTCTGCTGTGCTCTAAATCACTCACAAATCTTATGATAATTTAATAATCTCCATTCAGTTTCACACAATATTAGTTGTTTTCATGCCTTTTGCACATCATTGCACCATTTCATGCTTTTCATCTTCAGAAAGATCTTTCTTCCTCCTCATATAGCATGAGAACTGTGACTTGCTTAATAATGTGGAACAACCTCTAAGTAGGGTTTCCATAGACCTGGCAAATTATTTTGTCTGAGATTGATACCAGTTATCTAAAAAGACATGGATAAATAAACAAACAAACATTTTCTTAGAAAAACTAAAATCTGAATGTTTATTGTACTGAAATCTTACTGATATGTCACTTGCATAATAATTTGGAATGCAGTGTAAATGAATGACAATATAATATTCTTCATAGTTTCCTCATGGCTTGAGCAGAACTGCAAGTGTATGATTCTCTGTTCCCTTATATCAATTACAAAATTCAATAAGACTAATAATTAAATTGGTTGTATTTGTAGCAACTAAATTACAGAATCTGATCCTCAATTTTCAGTCTAATTAAAGTCTGTTTTTTGAGACTCGCAGGTCTGATATGGAAGCATTTCAAATAAATGCCTCACTACTGGATGCCAAGATTTTCATTCCTGTTTCAAACATGACATCTTATTTAAATCACAGTTACTGAACAGATGGAGGTGTAGATGAGACTGAGATTGAACGACACTCACTGCACTCTCTGGGGTCTCTGTTGTTCCTGATCACAGCTCTCTGGGTGCTGGTGCGGAACAGACCGGTCCAGTTCACTGTATTGTAGAAGCAGAGTTGGCTGTTGTTGGTCATGTAGACGTTACCGGCGCTGATCTCTCTCAATGATTGGAACTGCAGTGAAGAGATCCAGCTCTGCTTCAGGATCAGCAGAGAAATACCACTGAGAAAAAAAAAGACAGACAGCAAAGTCTGCTTCACTCTTCTTCACATTAATGTAGGATATAATTGAAGATGTCTCTGATAAATGACAACAATGCTACAGGAACTGTTTTAAGTGCCACATCCAGAGGGAGTGAACATTTTTCATTTGGATCTAATGTGAAACAAGGGATTTCTTAGAAGTAGTTAATGAGGACACTTCTGAATATATTACTAAAGGAGGATTTGAATCATTTAGAGTATGAGCAAATCTGTGAAAAGATTCAACCCAAAATTGAAGAGGGAAAGTACACTTGGGATGGCAACACATATTTGCCAATCCTCTGAAACTAGAAAGGCCTATTAAATTTCACTAAACTAGTCCAGCTGTGAATTTTGGGCATAGTTTTATATATTTGCAAAGGAATTCTGTGCACAGGACATTATGTACTTGAAGTACACCTGGAATAATAATAATAAAAAAAAAATAAAATAAAAAAAACAGTTATTGGGCAATGGGCACAATCATAAGTATGGAAGCTTGCTTTCGCCGCTAAATATAAAAATAAAAAAGGAAATTGCAACTTTTTATCTAAAAAATTCTGACTTTTTTCTCAGAATTGCGAGATTTAAACTCACAATTGTGAGTTATAAAGTCAGAATTGTGTGATGTGAAGTCAGAATTGGGTGTTACAAAGTCAGAATTGCGATATAATGTCGCAATTCTGACTTTTTTTTCCACGCAACAGATTTTATCTCACAATTCTGACTTTTTTTCTTAGAATTGTGTTTATATCTCACAATTCTGACTTTTTCTCAGAATTCTGACTTTATATCTCGCAATTCGGAGAAAAAAAAGTTAGAATTGTGATAAAAAGTTGCAATTACCTTTTTTATTTTTTATTTTTTATTTCATGGCGGAAATAAGCTTCATAACACATTTACTCCAAGATTTTGCTCAAAAGAGTATCTTCAGAAAGTGTACGGGTACATGTCCAGAGAGTGGATCACAGGATCAGGTGTATAGAAAGCCCTTATATGGAAATGGTTGGGTGCGTATTTTGTAAAGTTCTGTAACATTTTATTTCGATGGTCTACTTTAGACATTCTACTAAGTATAAGTAACTTTGCAAGTACATGTCAACTAACTCCCGTTAGTGTCATGAACTGCTCGGAGATGCGAAGACTGAGGATCCAAATGCAGTAGTTTATTCAATGGCAATTCAAAGACGTAAAAGGTCAAAACACAGGCAAACAATCCAAACGTATTCCAGAGCAGGAACTCAGGCAGGCAAGGTAAATCCAGAAAACAGGCAACAGGATCAAAACCAGGGAACAGATAATCAATGGAGAGCTCAGAAATGCATTAGTGCCACATACAAGACTTCGCAATGAATGACAGAAAACATATTTGTATAGGCAGGGTTATCGAGAATAATGAGACACAGGTGGATGTAATCAGGCATAATGAGTCCGGGCAATGGGTTGTGGGAAATGTAGTCCATGGTGAGATAACCAAGACGGAAGGAGTGCCCTCTGGTGGATGTAACAGATCGAGTGTTAGACTGTCTGCTTAATATCTACAAACACTTTATTTTGATGCTCCCCAACAGACATTCTACTGACTATAAGTGACTTTGCAAGTATCAACTCCTACTAACCCTGACCCTGACTACTAACAGTATACCACAGTCAACTAATAATATAATGAGAGTTAGTTGACATGTAGTTGCAAAGTTACTTATAGTTAGTAGAATGTCTAAAGTGGACCCCCGAAATAAAGTGACTAACTCCCTTATTGAGAATAATCAGGATTCATCAACATTAGAACAAAAAGGTAAGAACAAACACACATACATTCACAAATGTTGTGAATCCAGTGATGATGATGAGTTTTAAATTGAATTGTGTAAATGTACCTATAAAGAGATCGCCCTCCGATGGTGGCAAGGTTGGAGAAAACGCCAAGATCTGTCATGTTTTCTGGCCAAGACTGGATGTTTAAGAAACCTACAAAAACAAGGAATAAAGGAAAAATATTCAGTCTTTTAACATATGCTTTTTAACATTATGCTTTTAAATACTCCGAATATAAAACAGATAAAAACGTTTTGTTTTTTTTGTTTTTTGTTTTTTTTACTATGGCAGCAGACATCGGCTAAGGATATTGCCACAGGTCCAGTGAGTACAATATTATTTACTGCCTGTCTGATAGTATAAAATGAAACCATTACTTTGAAATGAAAGTATATTTAGGGAAATGATTGCGCTAATTAAAAGAACGAGTTCCATTACCATCTTCAGATGCACATTGTTTTAATTATCATTTTGTTGTCGTATTGGGCAAAATGTGTCTAAACTGAGGGTACACCAACAGTGCACAAGAGAGCGTTTTCTTACTGCTCGAGTTTCATTCTGAAAACATTGTTTGCTGCTTCACTCCATTAGCTATTTGGCACAATCATAAGAACAAGTTGAAAGTGACAAAAGGCTTTTAGCTTGAGTCATAGTTCATTCCTTTGAGGCTTTATAAACAAATAAATATTGCGTACCGCATAAAGATAAGGATTTGTGACAAAGAATATTCCCTAACACAAAGGATAAAAAGTTAATGTATGAAGAAATAAAGAAAGTTAATGGTTTTACGTAAGGCTACACAGGTTTAATGGGTTGTGATGTGATGGATGGTGACTGTCGCTCACCTGTGATCTCTCTGACGGTGCGGAATACATTTAGCCGATCAGGATCCAGAGCTCTGATACCATGAAACATGTCCCTGTTATAAATAAGACAAAACAAGCAAGAAAAGGGGTTATATTTATATATTGAGAAAAGGAAAGCTTGCAAAGACAAACTTTGAACGTTGGTGTGACAAAGCTTTGTCTGCACTTCTAAAGAGCCTGTCTAAAGTCTAAAGGTTATACAGGCCATAAACAGATATATTGGACTCACCCTTTGATGCCCGTGATGAGGAAGATGAGGTTGCCGTTGATTTTGGTGCAATTGACAAACTTCTCGATGTTCCTGGAATCTACAGTTTGAGCCGTTTGAAGACTGCCGGTACCTATACCATCACACACTGAACACCACAAACATTTACCATTTACACAACACAACTGAGAGCAAAAACAACTTAAACCTTTGCTTACTGCTATGGTGAGGACTTCTGAAAAGATGTTCTTCCTCGCAGTGTTGTCGCTAACTAAAACTCGTTCTCATTAAAGGTAGGGTAGGCAATTTTGGAGAGGCTAGCGTTAACAAGCTAGCTTTGAAAGCATAAGATTCCTTCAGAGCATCTCCAAAGCCACAGCTCCTTCAAAACACATGAACACACAGCAGATTCTGCAAAGCATCACGAGAGACGGTGTTAAATTACCTCGCAAAGCACATAACATTACAATAATAAAGAACACCACCTGACTGCTGCAGATTAATTTCGGCGTTGATAGTGTTGACATAATAACACATAGTGTTGACATCGTACCAAATGCAATGATTGGACATTTTTTGGTCCTTCCACAGAAGATAATGCACATTTAGGCCGTTATGGATTTCAAGTCGATACATCAAACCGTTTTCATATACCGGAGCAATGAATTTGAGGCATGATGCAAAACCCACTCTTGAAGCTGTATCTCTGCAATGCTTTGAGACATATTGACACCAAACTTTGCAAGTGTCATTGTCACCTCACTCTGACCATACCACATTAATTTAGTCACAGCGCCACCTATTGGTCGAAAGTGATAAACCAGTAAATCCTCATTTTTGATCATTTTTCAGCTATTTTGCCTAAAATGATCTTAATAGGTCTTTAATTGCTTACTGTTGCAGTTGGTCTGATGCTCACAGCCATGTTGGCTTGTTGTGCCGTTTTTGTGCTTGGCCCCGTAATTGCTGCTTGCAGCTATATTTATTATTATTCTGCTTCTTCCGCGCTGGAAGTCTATGGCAGCCCATAGAACCGCTTGCGGGAAAGTTGTGAAATTTGGCACACAGTTAGAGGACAGTCTGAACTATGTCCATAGCAAATTTGGAGTCTCTAACTCAATCCCTCTAGCGCCACCAGCTGTCCAAAGTTGCACTTATGTTTATGTTAATAACTTTTGAACCGTGAGGGTTAGAAACTCTTTTAGAAAATTCTAAAATTTCTAAAATTCTCTTAGAAATTCTTTTTTTATCTGATTCCTTGGGTCAAGACGAATCGATTGCACCCTATGACGTCATTTTCCGTCATGAAAATTTTTCCGCCATTTTGAATTTTCTGAAAAACCTACTTTTTCGAACTAATACTAATGCACATTTTTTAATATTTAGACCACTTCTATTATTGATTCAGGATGTGAAGAGAATTTCAACCAGTATAACAAAAAGTGTTTATAAAAAAATTGCCTACCCTACCTTTAACTGAAATACAGTAAAGCTAAAATAAAGAACTAAGAACTAAAATACAATACAGTAGTAAAACTGAAATATAACTAGACAGCTAAATAAAATTAAACTCAAACTAAATAACACAGCTTCTCTGGTTGCCTTTAATGAGACTCCAGAAACATTTAAGCATGTTTAACCTATTCTTAAAAACATGTTGACATACATTAATCCATTGTAAAATGAGTTTAAACATCGGCTTGATCATAATTCACTGAAGAGAGAGAGATATTCAAACATCAACCGAGTCAATTTCCCCCTCATTGTGAGCTTAATTATGATCAAATTTGAGTCATATTGAGATTGACTAATATGACCCAGTTTGGTGTCTGGGCCCATTATCACTTCTGCTTATTTTGTGGTCATCCCTCATTAATCTTTTCTCTATTGAAAAAAACAACAATCTTTTGTTAAGATCATTACAGAATAGACCAATAATGTGTCTACTCTCTATATAATTCAAGGTTTTACATGTACATTAGGTATACAGTATCTAAAACTAACAAGAGGCTGGTAAATGCTGGTTTGGCTGATATATGGATAGACTAGAATGATATTTCTGGTTGATCCTGAAGGTTGAGATGGTTAAGAAGCCTGGTTGAGACACCAAAGCACCCATCTTATCTTAATGACCAGCATCCAAAGCAACACATGCTGGTATTTTAATTTCAAAGACGGGGGAGATGGAACCACTGAAAGGAAACTAAATGAGAGGAAGCGTAATGCCTAATTTGGTGGATATAGGGGGAAAAAGTCCAGCTTTTCAGTTAAATAGCCAATTTCTTTTTTGATCAATCATGTTTGTTTACTCTCAAATGTGACTATGCATTAGTTAGATCAGCTTGAAAAATATACGACCGTTCAAAAGTTTGGGGTCAGTAAGATTTTAAGATTTTTTTTAAACAAATCAATACTTTTATTCCACAAGGATGCATTAAATTAATCAAAGTGGACAGTAAAGAAATGTGCTACAAAAGATTTCATTTCAAATAAATGCTGTTCTTTTGAACTTTCTATTCATTAAATAATCCTTAAAAAAAAAGTATCACGGTTTCCACAAAAAATGTTAAGCAGCGCAACCATTTTTAACATCTCACTGACCCAAAATTGTGAAGGGCAGAGTACTGTACTTTTTTGAAGTATTATTTGAGCTAAAGAAGCTAAATTTACTGTTACCTGCAGAGAAAACATGTTCGCCTAGGGGCATGCCCAACATGGCTGCCAAGTGAACTGACTTGTCCTAAAGGGACTTTGGTGCATTTTTGTATCATCAGGATTTTCATAAAGTCAGCGTGAGAACTAAACCTTTATGAATAGCACTGACCTTTCGGACAGATGTCAGTGCACGGGATGCACATCTTGATTTGATTTTCCTCAACTTCCATCTTGTTGCTCGGACAGGCTCTGACACAAGAGCTGTGATCCACCACAAAGTTATCTGAGTTCCAGACAGCAGAATATTAGAGCATAAATGAGACTGCTGTGCAATGATAGTCTCAGATGAAAAAAAAAAGATAATATCTCAAAATGGAAATGGAATCAGGCCAAATCACCATATTTTTTGCACATGAATTGTGGTTCCCATGAGAAAGTGTTTGTTGGTTAAATTAGTATTGTCATCCCCCGAGAAAGCTAACTTACGTGGGCATTTCTTGACACAGAACGCTCCAAATGTGTATTTGGCGTTGGGATTGTGTTCAAGCTGGAAGGTTGTTGGATTGTAGACGAATGGCTGAGGACATTGTGTCACACAGGCCCCGCTGTCATTAAAGTTGGTACAAGCCTGAGAACAAAAAACAGTCATGCAAGTGTGTGTTCGATTGATAAAACATGACTATAATGAAGAGACACCTCTGCAGATCTTTCAGTGTGTAACATTTTCAAATAATTTTAAAAACAAAGTGAGCAGGCACTTGTCATTTCCTTTATTACCCTTTTAAATCATCCAGAATCAGGTAAAAAATAAAGGAAGAGTTGACATACAAAGCAGTCCGTGTCTTTGGGTCCGAAACAGCCTCCTGCACATTCACGGTGGCAGCAGTTACTGACGTACGGACCAAAACAGCGTCCATCACACTGCTCTGCACACACCGTCTTTGTCACTGTATGATTGTAAATATAGATAGAGAGAGAATGAAACAAAATAGTTTTCTATCACCAAAAAAATAAAAATAATAATTATAATATATAATTATAATTTTAAAAAATTATAACTATATCAAAGGCCTATAAATATATTCTATATTTATTGGACTTGGTGAAGGAAAAAATAGGAGATGGAAGAAAAATTGCAAAATTTCTCTCGCAAATGTTTTGCATTCCCTAGCAAAAAAGTTTGCATTCCACCAAGAAACTTTGCGTTCACTCACAAAGAGCGCAAAAGGTTTTGCGAGTGAACGTAAAGTTTCTTTGGGGAATGCAACATTTCTTGGGGGAACGCAAATGTTTTGCGAGTGAACGCAAAAAGTTTCTTGGGAGAATGCAAAACATTTGCGAGAGAATGCAAAGTTTCTTGGGGAAATGCAAAAGCTTTTTCTAAGCGAACACAAAAGTTTTGCGAGAGAATGCTAATTTTTGGAGGGGAATGCAAAGGTTTTGTGAGCGAACGCAAAACATTTGAATTATCTTGGCCAGTTGTGGAATTATAATACATATTGAATTGTATTGCCCAGTTGAATAATTATAATACATAAATAAACATGAATACCTAACTGATTGGAATAAAAATTTTACAATATTTACTGTACTCATAATTCACTCAAAAAATGTTTGCATCTAAAAAATCTAAATAGTCAAATATCTGCAATTCACCTTCCTGATATACTGGCAATTCAAATAATATTGCACAAATGTATCAGATTTAAGTTAGATGTTTGGTTCATATAAGAATATTCTGTTTGTATACAAATACAAACAGAATTCTGACAGCTAAATTAGTTAAGTGAGGTAGTGCACAAAACCAAAACAGACATTGTCAAATAACACGATGTCACACTGTCTTTAGCAGACATCAAACTCCGTGACTTGAAATACTTCACGGCGTCTGCAGCAGCCTGAAATGTCTTGTGCAGTTAAAGTGTATCACTCTGACACCCAGAAGAGAATATTATCACTGTCCCTCTCTGTCCTTCTTTTTGTCACTCTTTTATTTAGCTCTAATTACCACCCACACTATGACCAGCAGGTTCCAGACAGTAGAGATACCCTGATAACCCTCCAACCAGTTAATTATCACAGCTACCGGCCCAGAGGCTCAAACTGACAATACCAGACAGCAGACAGTTGCCTTTTATTAGAAATGTTGTCAGAAATGAAAATTCATAACTTCAGAACCACATTGAGAAACAAAGAAAAAAAAAATTGTTTACTTCTGATGAAACTCTGATTTCATACGAGAGAGAAAGCACATACTTTAGCAAAACAACAATCAAATGTGAAAATCTGTCTGGACACAACAGTCAAATAAGCATACTATATAACTAGCATTCAAAATTGCTTCTTAATTACTCGGATTACTTAATTACAAAATATTAATAATGATACTTTGATCAGTCATTCCCAGAGGAATGTGTGAGATCTTAATTGTTCTCGAAAGTTCATCCGTAAAACAACTTCAATTTCACTCTGTTTTTCACACAAAGTTGGCTTCAGAGAAATTTATATTCATAATGCAGTTATATAGGCTTCTTATTAGTGTTGTAACGATATTGGAATTTAATGGAACTTCGATACGATATCTCGGAAAATATCGATATCCGATACCATTTTCGATACCACAGGGTAAACTGCCATATATTCCACAAATAATTTGTTATTATCTCATAATTTTTGATAATATATGATAATTTTCTTATAATAGCTTACACGGGAAAGTTTAATTTGATATATATATATATATATATATATATATATATATATATATATATATATATATATATATATATATATATATATATATTGTTTTGTTTTTTGATTAACATGACAGACAGCGGCAGGTTTATTAGGCACTGTCTCTTTAAGAGCTTATGCATGGATCCAATATAATGTTACATAACATGCATTTTCTCTCAACTATTTATGTTCCAAAACTGACTGTATTTACCTGAATACTCAGCAAGACTGGTATTTTATAAAATACATACATATTAAATTCATAAAAAATTTTCATAATTTTTAATGTTTAAGCGCAATAAGCCATGAAAAAGAAGTTAATTTGGTACTCGCAAGATGTTTGGGAGGCGGCTTCATGAGAGTGACACCCATAGATCAGTGGTGTGCGCACTTTTGGTGTGAGTGCAAAACCTGCAGGAATGACTAAAATTATGCACAATACAAAAACTATTCAACCAGAGTGAATGAGACGAGTGAGTTACAGTTCACAGTCGGAGAGAAGAAAGAGTGGGAACTCACAGCTGGTATCAGTGTATCGATAAATAAGTATTAGAACCGTTTCAGATATTTCAGTATCGATACATATCGAATTATCAATTTTTTTTTTGACAACGCTGCTTCTTATGGTACTTTATGGTATTTTTACAGCTCCATATGCTTGCTTACCAATTGTTTGTCTATAAGGACCAATCGGAGATGAACTCCTGGTCATTCAAAGAGCAATTTAAATTCTTAAAAAGCGCTAAATTGTCATTTATGCGTGGAAGAGACAGTAAGGCATTGGTATATTGTAGATGTAGATTGAATGGGTAAAAACTCACAGCTTTGGCACTGGTCTTCCTGGTGACCCCAGCAACGTCCATTACAAGATCTGTGACACCGTCTGCCTGCGGAAATAACCCAAAATAATCGCCTTGACCTTTTGTGCTCCATATAAAACCAATACAACCAAAATGCTTCATTCAGACGTAAAAAACAAAGATCATTTATAAATAGTTCAGACACTAAATTTGAATTTGAATTGTATTTGTCTGAACTTGTAACATTTATTCAACATCTCATATTTTATTTTTCTGCACAGAATAGTTCCCTATTGTTGATGTAATAGTTTTCAAATCGAGTTTGAAAGACCTGGAATAACATTCATGAAATAATTGAATGGAACATTAACTGTTACAGTTACAATGTGTAAAAGAGAGGAAAAACAGAAAAGCCACCTGCTCCATCTTCAGGGTGTTCGTATACTAATGACATTTTATTTTATTAATAACACTTTGATAATAATAATACCTCACAAATTGAGTTACTGAAGTTATAATCTTAACTGTTCTGATGATATGAACATTATTGTATCAAAAACAGTACTGTTATTAAAATTGGTCAAATCTGCTGGATAAGGCACTCACATGTGTTGCCACTGTTATTGGAAGGAACCACCAGAAGCTCAGAACGCGGGTTCTTGATGATGTCATTCCAGTGGATGGTGTCAGCATGGCACAAGAACCTGTTCTGATCCACATACACACCTCCATTCAGGATTTCTGGACACAATATTCAAATATAAGCTTATTAAAACACACTGCAAAAAAATATTTTCATGATTTGTTATCACAACATTTTTATTTTATTTTGTCGAATCAACTTCAATAATTAATGTAGTTCAGAAAACATTATATTTTGAGTTTCTGTTTATTAAATCAATCGCCTTCGTGGCATCAACTCATTTTTTTTTTTTTTTTTCAATGAACTCAAAATTAAGGCTACCAGGTAACTTAAGTTAAATCAACAATTCTTTTTTTTTTTTTTTTTTACAGTGCAAGAATATTAGCTGAAGGGTCAACACTTAAATACAGTGGACCCAAAAAAGTACTTGAATTAACTTAAAAAAATGTCAATTACCGTTAAAGGGTTAGTTCACCCAAAAATGAAAATTATGTCATTAATGACTCACCCTCATGTCGTTCCAAACCCGTAAGACCTCCGTTCATACACAATTTAAGATATTTTAGATTTAGTCCGAGAGCTTTCTGTCCCTCCATTGAAAATGTATGTACGGTATACTGTCCATGTCCAGAAAGGTAATAAAAACATCATCAAAGTAGTCCATGTGACATCAGTGGGTTAGTTAGAACTTTTTGAAGCATCAAAAATACATTTTGGTCCAAAAATAACAAAAACTACGACTTTATTCAGCATTGTATTCTCTTCCGGAATCCTTTCCATTGAATTGATTCCATTGAATCCTTTCATCTGTCGGCATTGGTAATGCACTTTTTCGTCGCCATGGTTGTTTTTGGCGACATCCGGACATCCGCGACATTTTGAAGCATCGAAAATACATTTTGGTCCAAAAATAACAAAAACTACGACTTTATTCAGCATTGTATTCTCTTCCGGGGCAGTTGTCAATTCACGTTCACGACTCTGCTTCTTCTTCTTCTTCTTCTTCTTCTTCTTCTTCTTTCCTGTTTTATGGCGGTTGGCATCCAGCTTATTGGTGCATTACTGCCCCCTTCTGCTCCGGAGTGTGGTTCACGACTCCGCAGTGACGCTGCTGACGTGTTATCTAGTGCACCAGAGCTTCGTTTACAGTCTGAGGGAGACCCACGCTGTATTCAAGCTATTCTACATTGTTTGTATTTTGGTATTGCTATATTTTTTAAAATGGTGCGTAATGTCGCGGATGTCCTAATCACCAAAAACAACCACGGCGACGTAAAAGTGCATTACCAACGCCGACAGATGAAAGGATTCGATGGAATCAATTCAATGGAATCAATTCAATGGAAAGGATCCCGGAAGAGAAGACAATGCTGAATAAAGTCGTAGTTTTTGTTATTTTTGGACCAAAATGTATTTTCGATGCTTCAAAAACTTCTAACTAACCCACTGATGTCACATGGACTACTTTGATGATGTTTTCATTACATTTCTGGACATGGACAGTATACCGTACATACATTTTCAATGGAGGGACAGAAAGCTCTCGGACCTAATCTAAAATATCTTAAACTGTGTTCCGAAGATGAACGGAGGTCTTACGGGTTTGGAACGACATGAGGGTGAGTCATTAATGACATAATTTTCAATTTTGGGTGAACTAACCCTTTAAGTACTTGAATACTAAAATGACTAAAATATAAATAAAGCTAAACAGAAATATTGAACAGAAATGACAAAAGAACATAAAATTACTTCAACTAAAAACTGAAAATATAAAAAAAGCTAATTCTAAATATTAATAAATACCATATAAACTAGTTTAATAACACTGTAGGAATGGAGTGCATTACAGTATGATGGACATACTGTATGGACATGCTAAAAAATGCTGAGTTGTTTCAACACAAATTTGGGTCAAATATAGACAAACCCAACTGTTGGGTTATTATTATTATTATTTTTAAATTACATTTTTAACCCATCGGTTGGGTTTGTGCATATTGTACCCAAATTTGGGTTAAAACAAGAGCTATTAAAATGAAAGCCATTGATTCTGTCGTTCAATGATTTCAGCATCTCTCTACAAGCAGCATACACTTATAATCTCTGAAGTTTCTGTTATCCTGTAAAGTATCTCTCGGGGTTCCCTGCACCATTTAGCTGGTTGGAAAGTTTCACATTGGTTGTGAGGAGCATGTGCGAGTTTGACGAGCAGAGATAAGTGGCCAGACAGTTCAATTTATTCATCTCATTCTCAGTGTGCAATTGATTAACAATGATTAAGAATAAAAATCTTTTTTGGCATCTCATTTTGACGTCCTCTACCATAAACGACTTCAGCCTTATCAAGATCAGCCTGTGGTCCATGTCTGTCTCTCTGGTTCCAGGCTCCCGTTTGAGAGTGTGAAAAGGTGTATCAGACACCTTGCATGGTTGGCTGATTGTATTGTACTGTGCTTTCCAAACACAATGAATGAGTCTGGATGAGTACCAGGTGTGATTTCCTTCCAAACACAACACACATTCTAGCAGTGTTCTAAGATATTCTAGTCACTATTTGGCTTGAGCTCCTTTTTCAGTCTAAGTTAATGGTTTTGTTTTGCTCATTTTATGGTCTGCCAGGTGAAAAAAAAACAAAAAAAAAAAATCACAAATCAATTTATTATTAATGTTTTAGGTTCAGTTACCTTCAAATTCAGTGCAGAGACCTTGTCTGTGTTAAACGTCCAGAAATACACCATTAGCATTCATACTGGCTTCCTTGCTACCAGACAAACATATCTAAGTCCATAAACTGAAGCAGTGTCATGTGTATTAACTCTTTCCCTGCCATTGACAGAATTTTCTGACAGTCCATGTTTTCAATGTCACTTTGTACAAAATCATATTCTTCCCTACTACATAGTATGTTGAAAAAAGTATGCCAAAAGTAGTATGTCTGAAAACATAGTATTCGAAAAAAAGGTAGGCGAAAAGTCCCTGGATGATCTACTACTTCCGCTAAGATTCTGAAATGTGCAATCAATGGACACTATACTATCCCATGTGGCCACAGGAGAGGATTTGTGAATGTCAGTGAAGCGACGCTGGTAGGTCATGTGACACTAACAACAAGACAGATGTAGTACGTCCAAATTTAATTCATACTACCCATATTCATACCATATTCATATACTTTTTTTCTATTACTTAATGACCGCAGTGTTTATTCATAACATATGCACAGAGTTAACCTGAGCTTTTTTATTGTAGATTATACAGGAATATAATTTATAAATCGAGTTTGACCCACAACACAACCACCTTTCCAATTAATGTAACAGACAATATCCTTCTTAACCTAAAGGAGCTAAAATTTGTCACTACATAACACTCTAAAAGAAATCCCAGTGTTTTCCATTAGTTTCTTTGACAGCAGTGGAGAGATTGTTTTGCATGACAAATGTGAGCGTGTCTGAGAGTGCAGACTGTGTGGAGGAGGGCCTCCTCATGGATATCCGTAATTGTGTTGAAGCCTTCTGATTAAATTTCAGCCATCTTAAATGTTATTGCTTCACAGTGAATCAGTGTGACAAATGTGATGCATTGTCCCGATAACTGAAATAATATGCAAGGGAAACAAATAAATAAATAACAGCTGTTAAAACTTTAGAAAAAAAGATTGCTTTGCTTTGTTTTTGCTGTCTTTTCGACTGGCAGCTCAGCATCTCCCAGAGTTAAAAACTGCAAATGGTCAAATAAGTCACAGGCCATAAATCAAAAGATACGACAACATGTGGAGTTCATTATGGAAATGTATCTATCTATGTAAGATGAGCAGCATATTAGGAGTGAATATAAACATTAAATGTTTAATATATTTATAAATCACACTGGAACATTCAAATCTGTGTTGGCGCTGCCACTGAGCCACAGAGAGTAGTTGTCATGTATAAGTATGAAACAGCTTTTCCACCACGCAGTATCGTTATTTCTGTGTTACAAATATTCTTAATTCCCCTTTTTCACACAGATATGGAACTGATCCAGGCAATGTTACTAGGTCCCCATCCCGTGATCGATCCCGGAATGAATCCCGGGACGTGTTAGCGTTCACACAGAAGACGCACTTTTATGGCATTGCCAATTTTATGGCAATTCACCGGGATCATTGTGCGTGTGAAAGGGGCTATATTATCACAGAAGAACTGGGATAAAAGTTCATAGTTCGGATATAAACACTGATGTCTACAGAAGCGATCAAAATAGAGCTTTCATCTTTTGAAAGTAACATGGATGGCCCTTCAAATAAGGATTGTATCGATTACATCATTACGTCATTACACCTGGTGGCGACAAGTGACTGTTAAAAGAAATTGTCCCTGAATCATTCATTCAAGAGATTCATTCAAAAAACGATTCATCCAGTAATGAAACAATTAAGTATTTATAAGTGAGTCATTGAATCATTCACTCAAATCTCTCTTTTTTTTTAAAATAATTCATTCAGATTCCTTAAACATTTTAAATAGACTGCAGCAATTTTCATTTGTCAGAACATCTAGTAAATTGCATGTTATTATTTGTTTAGTCATTTGTTTAGTTGTCTGTTTAGAATCATGAGAGAATCGTGATCTCTGTTTGAAACCAAAAAATCGTGATTATCAGTTTATCCAGAATCGCACAGCTCTATATTGAGGAGCCTTTGAATATTGTCTTGGACAACAGGGGGCTTTTGAGTCAAAAACATTAGCCGCTTTTCCACCATCGGGCCAAACCGTTCTCATTCCATTCTGTCAGTCGTTCTTTGCGAAGTCTTGTACGTATCACTACTGCAATTCTGAATGTTCTCTCCTGTTTCTTGGTTTCAGCTCTTGCTGTTCTTTGTTTACCTCTATCGCCTGTGTTTCTGGGGACCTTGTTTTATGTTTGGATTGTCTGCCCATGTTTTTGACCCTGTGCCTGTCTTATGGATTACGAATCTTTAGTAACTACTGCACTTGGATCCTCAACCTGTGTCTCTGAGCAGTACGTGGCAATTAACTTTTTTCATAACGCTATGGTTATGAATTCATACGATTTGTCTAAAAAGGGTAGGTTTATGGGCGAGGTTAGGGGTAGGATTCATTTGAATTTGGCAACACATAAAACACGTACGATTTAGCCAAAAAACATATGAATTCGTACAAGTGAGTTCGTACGAATTTGAACGAATTAGCCCCCTTGTAAAATACGTACAAATTGCTGTGAGATCGGGTTGGTCTAGTCGCTCAAATAGTGCGTTTGGGCAGCTACAGCGAAACTGGAAGCCAGGCAACAGACAAGTAACCAATCCTGAGTGGCGCCGTCTCTACACGTATTCTACAGAGCTGAGAACAATTTGTAATCATGCCTTGCCGAACCAAACTCAACTAGAAATATAACTGGATCCACTCCTTATGGTCCTTAGAAGCACTCAGCATGATGGTGGGAAAAACGTCTTTTGAGAATCTCTGCTTAAGAGGGTTTTACTGACTCGCCAATATGATCAAGTCACTTTGAAACTCCTTATTACATTTCCCTAACATCCACCAAGCCTGAAATGGATGCTGAAGAAAACACAGACCTATTAAAATGAGAGATGTGCGGAGTCACACTATTTATATAAAATAAATGCTAATGAAATTTCCAGTTCCATCTTGTTGTCGCTTAGTGCCACTTCCACTAATATCCTCTTCAGACTAGCATCATGATCCACGGCCCTCCATCGCCCCCCGCCCTCCGCCCGTCCACATTCACGATGCGTCTCATTATTCAGCCACACAGGGAGGGGAGTTTGGCTCGTGGAGATAGCAGAGCGTCCCAGAAATCACACTCAGCAGCAGGGTCTCAGGAGGGAGGGTTGGTGGAGCCATGATACGGCAGGTGCACCTTACATTTCTCACCTATTCTTTTCATGTTTTGTGAAAGGTGGATTTGATCTCACCAGCAGGCACCTTTGAAATTGGGTCCCTTCACAAAGAGAAGACAAAGATCAACTGAAATATTGACACCACAGCTCTCCAGCGAACTGTATTGTGCTGATAATGAATGCAGGACATGAGGCGGCTTGCTTTATCCATTAAACTACATACAGTTTGATACAATGAATGACACCTCGATTACCAAGACCCCTGAAGAGTTCAAAGCAAACTTACACTTACAATGCAGCCATTTAGTCTCACGGTATCCAATAAGTCATTTCTCAATGTCAAACCACTAACACAAACCCCTTTGGTAAAACAAACTGGCAACCTCTTGGAATATGCAATTAGCTCTTGTCACAGTAGATTACAGTACATTAGGAAGCACTGCAGTATGCAAATATTTTCCTCTGTGAATTACTACACAACTGCACTAGGTTGCAGCATTATTGCATACAATCTTAGGCCACAAAAAGGGTTTTGTTTGGACCAGTCATAGTTCTTGCTACAAATTAATTTCAAATCTAGTCTCTAGTCACAACAATCTTTTTTTTTTTTCCCCTCCACTGCTTCTGGACTTCTATTTTAATTGTTAAGTGTCTTAAATGTGTATCTTTCAAAGATCTGAGGATGCAACCCTTGCAAGCTTAGGGGCTGTTCAGACAACACCAAAACATTTACATGATACCAGCATTTTGGTGGCCTGAAAATGCAAACTTTTGGGTTTCACTTTTGGGGAAAGGGTTTCAGAGTGCAAGATTTTGAAAACAATAACATTATTGTCTCTGTGTAAACTACAAAAATGCGGATTTGTGAAAACAGTGACGTCATATGTATGTCTATTATGTGATCAGTCTATAGGCGGCAACTACTGGCCTTCCAGCAGCATACACCATTTTTAATCATTTCCGCACATCCGTGTGAACGGGGACAAGGCCATAACCACCACAGACATTTAGGGGGACAATTTCCCCCGACCCCCAGTAATTAGAAATGGCCAAATTGTCCCCCTAGTATTTGAAATTCTTGCACTGCTCTGCTGCACTCAATTTCGCAGCACTCTGTATGTTGTTAGGATGATAAAAGTGTGTAAAAGTTACATTTTTAGCCTGGTTTGTCTCAGCAGTCTAACAGCGCTCATCAATGTCAAAATGATTGAGAGGACCAATCAAATCAAAGTAGGCGGGGTTTACTGTTCACAGAAGCAGAGTGTGAATTCCAGCACGAAGCATCAGTTTAACGTTGAAAGAGACTGAAGTAACATGTAATGTCAACTGTTTTGCAATATTAAACGACCAACAGTAACATCCAGTGATGCAAACTACTCAAATTTTCTCAAATATGTCCGATTTGAAATAAAAATATGCATTTACATGATTCATGTAATTCCTGAGGGTGACGAGACAAGAAATGTTACATTTTCTGGATAGTTTTGACAACATTGTCATCTGTACATGAAAAATGCAAAGGGAAACTTTTCCATTTTTAGTACATCGATGTCAAGTAAACACACTTCCTCAGTTGAAAATACCCAAACAACCCCAGCAAAAATGACAATTTATCACAATTACATCTTCCCTTGACAAACACACTCAACTGCTGATGCCAAAAATACTTAATAATAACAGACCTCAGACTTTTTCATAAACTTTGCAGCAATTATGTTTGACATTAAATGCTCTGACTGCACCCCACAGGGACGATGAGCTAAATAGTTAATGGTGGGACTCTGCATTGGGTATAACAGGAACAAGGAAGGCCGCTGAGAGAAGGAACACCCAGAACGCAATTTGCCACCAGAATTGAGTCAGGAGATCTCTTTATATCCCCACTGCAGGAAGTCCTCGGAGAGTTGTTTTAATCACATTCGGCTGCAATGAACGGGCTTTGTTTTTTGGAAGATTCAGAGGCAAACCAATTATTACCCACAAAGCGCTCTTCCTGTCCCCACTTTGTTCTTGACTGATGGTTGGAAAAACAGAATTTGCAGACATAATTTCATATTCAAGAAGTAATGCTATTACAATAGCTTTGGAAATAAAATCAAAGTACTTATAACTATCATTCTTAAGGGTGAGAGGTGACAGCTTTAGAAACCTAATCTACATTTGCTCCTTATTTCGGATAGGCACAGTACGGCAAGAAAGCAGCTGAAGACCAAAATAGAAGCTGTTTGTTTTAGATTTCTGGCTTTAAAAGAAAACAGTTTGGTGTGGGAATTACTTTGAAACAATGTGCACTAATTATAGAATTATTTCACAATTATAATTTTGACAAATTAGTACAATAGGCAAGTAACACATTGAATTAAATGTGCAATTTTGAAGTAGAAAGACTGAAATAGTTTTTTTTCTTGTAAAACGTACTCCAATAATAACAGGACTTCACATTTAGTGCACTTAAATCTCAAAATCCAATCAACATCCGGTGCATAGAACCAAGTCTACATCCTATATTTTTTTCTTTTCCAATAAAAAAGTCGTTACACTAGGATGTACGTCAAAATATGGTTAAAAAAGATCTGTTGCTACTTCAGTTTCATCGTGAGCTACTTCCCCAATAATATTCCTCATTTGGAAGTGGCGCAAATGAAATGAAATGAAATGAAATGAAATATAATGAAATGAAATATAATGAAATGAAATGGCGCTCACAACCCACTTTACACAACATAAAGTTATAGTCAGTGACACTGCATAAGTGACCTTGAAAACAGCAGAACAACAAATCTGAACAGCTGCTCTTAAGTGCAAAACATGTTCACAAAAGCAATGAAACTTGTCCGCGGAGAAGCCGAACAATACAGGGGCCCAGCTGGATCAAAAACATCCACAGAACGAGGCCTAGCCTTGGGTTCACGCACAGAAGCTCAGAAGCAAGAAAGTGTTCACTAACTGAGCAGCCAAGGCTGTGTGGAGGAGAGCAGAGGACTGGACATACAGCCGAGAGGCTCTGTGGGGGTGGGCGGCGAGCATGCTTCACATCAAGGCTATTGCATTAATACACCGCTGGGGATGTGCACAGGCATACATATGAGGGCACAAAGTGATAGGTTGCATGGAGATTTGTGTAACATAATGAATAAATTAGACAAGGTAGAATTGTGGAGTCAGCAGACATGGCTTAGACTCAATGGCAGAGCTTTAGTAAATAACAGGATTCAACATGCTGTAAAGCAGACAAATAAAAACACAACTGTGATTTCTTGTGTGTACTACTGTATAAGCTGCAACATATGCGTTTGCAGTGTCTAGATTTCTAGATTTGCTTTACAAATCTTACTATATTTAACCAGAATCACATTTCAGGGTAGGTATAAATAATAGTTGTTTATTGCTAAATCCAACTAAGTATCAACTATCCAACTAAAATCAAACCATTAGATAACAACAGTTTTTAAAGATTTCATTTTAATAATTTATATATGAAAGGCCACTGATAAAACATTGTGCTGATATTTGATCAATCAATCAATCAATCAATCAATCAATCAAATCAAACAAACAAACAAACAAACAAACAAACAAACAAACAAACAAATAACATGTCTAATCTTAAATTAGGGGACTGTACCAGTAAAATATATATATATATATATATTGCTGGGGTTTCAAATAATTTTTACTAACCTTTTTAATATAAAATAATACAATAAAATGATAAAGAAGCATGTTTATTTGCATGCACAACACCTATTGTATTAGACAAATTTATAAAACAAGGGTTAGGCAAAAGACTCTAACCAGAACTCTAAAAAATGCAGGGTTAAAAACAACCCAATTTGGGTTGAAAATGGATAAACCTAGTGGGTTAAATGTTTGATCAACTTGCTGGGTAGTTTTATTTAACCCAACTATTGTTTAAAAATGACTGTATTGCTTGCTTAAAATGAACTCCAAAATATGTTGGAAATTAACATTCATTAATATGTTTAATAAATGAACATTTAATAATAAGTTTAATGAATAATAATTAAAAAGTAAACTTTTTTTTTTTTTTTTTTTTTAAATTGCGTATTCATAAATGTTCACCTTTTGATTATTATTGTTGCCTCTAGTAATTATGTGTCTGATTTTTAATTTCCAACCTATTTTGGGTTCATTTTAAGCCAGCCATATAGTAATTTTTGAACAATAGGTGGGTTAAATAAAACTACCCAGCAGGTTGGGCAAACATTTAACCCAACTGCTGGGTTAAAACAACCCAATCACTAGGTTTATCCATTTTCAACCTTTTTTTTTTTTTTTTTTTTTTTTAACCCAGCATTATTAAGAATAAGAGTTTAGGCATTTAAAGGTACAATTTGTGATATTTTTTTTCCGCTAGAGGTCGCTAGAAGCCTATTCAAAACAAAGGCGTAGTTTGATGACGCCAAGTTTTAGAGCGGAAACTTGGGACATGTGGTCTCCATCTCAACGGACGGTGCAAAAGAATAGGGATTGGAGTCTGGAAGAACTCATGTTCGTGGATGCGATTATTAACGTTACTGTAGTATGAAGCAGAGCAGGACCGAGTGTTGCGGGAGCTGAACGAGGAGCTGGAGCGATTGATCAACACACGCCTCACGAGCAGCGGGACTTTTATTATGACACAGTCGCCGGCGCCGCTTCCGCTTTTCCGGTCATGAGTTTATGGGAGCTGTCCATGTCGACAGAACCAGCGGCAGATGGTAAACAGTAATTATGTTCCATAAATAAGTAACACAATCCACCATAAAACGTGCAAGAAGTAAATAAGGAACTCCTTGAAGCAAACTAGTGGTTTGCTGGACGCTAGACACTACTTCCGCATTTGTCCACGGCACTGTTGTCATGTGGTTTCTACGTCAGTAAAGGCGGTAACAAAGGTAACTGACGTCATTGACAGGCGACTGCACTGCCCCGTGTCACTGTTTAGAATGGGAATTTTCTCATGATTTACAAGTAGTTGAAAACATTAGAGATATTGTTAGTAATCAGCTGGACAAAATATATAACACTAGCCTAGTGGTTTTTGGATATTTTACTGCAAAAATTTTACATATTGTACCTTTAACCAAAGTTGTAAATTGGCATTGTGACTGTGATTGTAATGCACTTTCATATTAAAAGCATTGTTCTGTGCTTTAATATGGCAATTTTTCATTATGATAAAGAAAAAATGGCTATTGGAAAAAATGGAATTATGCATGCGTATGCATTGTACATTCTGTGCAATACTGGTTTCTAACGCAGTTGAATAAGACAAAAACATTGATGTATATATGTGCCCTTTTCAATCTAAGACGTATCCGCTGAGAAATGCTTTTTAATTTGCATGCATACTGCATAATAGTCTAATTGCTTTGCACGGTGCGCACTGAGACTTATTGGCTAAGATCGGATTCATTAGAGAATGCACTGTCTATGAACAACAGACTCGTTCATGAGTTTGTCTAATGCAAGCCTTGATTTGCAGGAGTGCTTGGATGCAATGATATGGTGAGTACTGCACATGAATTAATCTTTTTCAATAACCTTTGGCCACATGCGATGAAAGAAATATTTACATACAGGGATCTGCCCACTCAATTATTGAACTGTTTCCTGACAACACGCTGTATGGAATGATATCATCTGGAGATTCTAAAAGGTTGATGAAACTGCCTTCATGCAGCTGTTGGTTATAGCAGAGGTCATCTATGAGGATATAGTCAAAAAAGAAGAACATTTGATTGAAGGACCACAGAAAATAAGGTTACAGCCATTATTGTGTCATAAGTTTCTTATGAAAGCTATTGATCATGCTGCAGAGCCATGTAGAGAGGGGAGCACATGGCTGTAATCAAAGGAGCCATTCATCATCAATGTGCTGAGTATCTCAAGGGGCTGAAGAACAACTTTCATCTCCTAAAACTAATATTGAAAATTGCAGAAACATGGCAACCGTTGCCTTAAGAATCAGACTTTACCAGCATCGCTGGAGGAATAGAGAAATTCAACGCTAAAAAAAATATGATTCAAAGACTTCAGTGAAGAATTCAAAAGACGACTTCAAATGTGCAGCGCTTCCCATCACTGAGCACAGCCAACTTTTCACGGCTGCATTTTCTTGCTTACAACCCCTGTTATGATATACAGCATTGCGTTTTATGAAGGTCTCTGTTGCAGTGCCATAAATAGTGTGCAACTTTCTGCAACGCTGGGCTGGAACATTACATCCATCGTGTGAAGCTTTGCAAGCTCTTGTATTGTATAGAATAAAAGTTATTCTGATGATTGTAGTGCACATTTCTAACTGATATACTGTGGTTGTAAACAGTCGCTAACTACTTTAAATGAAAGCTCCAGTTTCAAAAACATCATCAGCATCAGTGGCAAATGTATAATAGACTTGTCCTTAAAGGATTAGTTCACTTCAGAATTCAAATTTCCTGATCATTTACTCACCCCCATGTCATCCAAGATGTTCATGTCTTTCTTTCTCCAGTTGAAAAGTAATTAAGGTTTTTGAGGTAAACATTCCAGGATTTTTCTCCATAGTGTGGACTTCACTGGGGTTCAATGGATTCAAATGTCAGTTTCAGTGCAGCTTCAAAGGGCTCTACATGATCCCAGATGAGGAATAAGGGTCTTATTTAGCGAAACGATCTGTCGTTTTATAAAAAAAAAAAAAAAAAGTATGCTTTTTAACCACAAATGCTCGCCTTTCACTGCTCTGCGATGCGCCTAGCATTAAGTAATCATGTTGGAAAGGTCACGCGTGACGTAAGCAGAAACGTCTTCACATTTTTTGTTTCTCTTAGTAGGATGAAAATAATCTGTTATTTAAACGGTGATTAGATTATATAAAGAAAGCGATCAAAGAACGCTCCCTTTACAATCGCTGGAGCTGTCAATCAAACAGCGTGAGTTTATCAGCTTGTGCCAAAACTCCTGTTTTATTCAACGAATCTCTTAGTTATCACGTTTGCACTGTTAGTTATGATGAAAGCATTCGTTAGTGTGCAGAAATTAAGTTGGAATGACGAGATCACTGCTTTCATGCGCTCAACAACATGTCTGTGATCGACTACAATGTTCATCACTGCAACCTTTAATGCCACAATCTAAATATAACGCCATAGATATAAATGCAATGCTATGATCAACACTTTTCACGATTAGTTAACCTTGAGAGCTGTAATAATAGATAGTAATACTATATGCTATTTCATACACAAAGATGTCAGCCAATCACAGCAGTGGGTGTTTACACTGAAGTCTAACAGCAGACACGCCCCTTAAAACAGAGCGTTCAAATAAGAGGGTTAAAATCAATTTTATATGGTACATGGAAACGTTATAAAACAACATAGTTCATGAACCCTTTAAGAATTATGTTCTAAAATCTGACAGTCAAAATAGACAGCATTCCTTGAGATGCTATAGCTTAACATTTTATCAATTAAGTAGCCTAATTAATTATTAAGCTGCACAAAAATATGATTAGGAGTATGAAATGGTATAATGTGGTAATCAGATGTTCTCCGTAAGTCAATTCAATAGCAATGCATACAGCATGTCAATGCCCAAGCAGTTCATGTTTTATCCTCATATTTCCCTTGTAAGCCTGACAAAATCTTCCTTGTGGCAATAAAACTGCTGTGTGGATTCTTGAATCCTGAAACTCTCAAAGACATGCCCTGTAACCCCATTCGTTCAAAGACGCCATCTGACACCTCATCACAAAGAAGAGAGTAACGCTAAAACGAAAGACATATCTTTGAGGATGCAAATAAAAGCGAAGACAAGAAGGCAGTGGCGTACCCATACTGTCAGCATTCTGTTCATCCCTATACCAAGATATCGTTTAATCAGCCATTAAAGCGATAAAGCCATATTTACGATTCAAGATGCCTGCTTGGCATGTCTTAACTTTCTGCCCCTCACCTACTGTGACCTCGTACCACCTGCTGAACTCCTCTGGGCTTCTATTGGCCGTCATGAGTCATCAGAAGTCAGACAACCATTATCACGCCTCTGGCTGTTTTGCTTTGAGGCGCCGTCTACTTCCTCTATTTGTCTGTTGGTTGTTTGACTCCTTGATCTGTTTCTGTTTCTCTCCATATCTTTATGCATCCCATCAGGGATCTGGAAGTGCTGTTCTAAGATGAGTTTCTATATTACATGGTATAAGATGTAAACAAAAGTCTCCCTATGGGGCAACCAAGCAAGGCTGCAGGAAAAAAATAAAAAATAAAAAAGCTAGATGCCATCTGTAAAACGTGTTAAAATGATACACACTGATAAGATAAAAAGCAGTCACATAATGAAGAGTGGCTAATTTATACGAGAACATCTTCTGATGTACATGATATCATCATAGCTGCCGCACCGCACAGCATGAAAGGCATTATTAGCGCCAATCTTATCTAACGTGTTCACATACATCAGTCCCTGCTATGCTAATTTCCACTAAAACCACAACTCACACAGACATCAGTCCAACATCAAAACATGATAACTAGACATTATACTACACTAACACTATATGTAAAAAGAATTCTCCAATGTTCACCAAGGCTCCATTTATTTGATCAAAAATACAGTAAAACATTAATATTGTGAAATAGTATTACAATTTAAAATAACTGTAATTTATTCCAGTGATCAAAGCTGAATTTTCAGCATCAGTGTCACATGATCCTTCAGAAATCATTCTAATATGATGATTTGCTGCTCAAGAAACATTTCTGATTATTATCAGTGTGAAAACAGTTGTGCTTCTTAATATTTTGTGGAAACTGATGAATAGAAAGTTCAAAAGAACAGCATTTATTTGAAACAGAAATCTTTTGTAACATTATAAATGTCTTTACAATCACTTTTGATTAATTTAAAGCATCTTTGCTGAATTATTTTATTTTATTTATCTATTTTAGGGAAAAAAATCTTCCTGGCCCCAAACGTTTGAATGGTAAATTACTGTATGTTAAAAGCACATTATCTAGAAAGCATCTTGAATTTAACATGGCACTTCAAGTTAAAATAAGTTTAAAAAAAAAAAACTTTTAAAAGCTTTATTTGAATAAAGAATGTGTGCTAAAGAAAACAAAGCAAACCATATTACATAGACATTTCAAACAGACGTTTTAGGAAAACGTTTTCAGTCTAGGAACTTACAGAACTTTTGAAGAAATACATTTATATTCTTATGACAGAGATTTTGACATAAAGACCAACAAAAGCCAAGAACTGTAGTTTAAAAGTTTTAAACTTCAGTTACAAAATCTGAATTAACATTTTGTACAATATATCTGTCAGTAATGTCGGCATGATACCACAACTTTGTCTTCAGTACGATACCACAATCTAATACTGAAGTATCGATATTAAATCGATACCGGATTGTCTATTTACACTAAGTGCAAATAGTGTACCTTGTTGGCAAACGCTATTTACACTAGCTCCGCCCACCAATCTCTGGTTGGGCCACTGAAGTTTTAAAAAAGAGCATGGAATTCAACATCAGTGGCACAAAACTAGCGAGTAAGGCTCGCAGTCCTGGCTTTTAACATGATCGACTCGGGTTCGAATCCACCTTTTGCAGAGCTCACATTTATTTTCAATAAAAATTAAAATAATGTTCTAAAAGTGGAAATAAACGGTGACTGAGTGTTTAATAATATTAGGGTTAGGGGAAGGTGTAGGGAGGGGTTTTATTCTCCCAATAAGGCAGCATCAATTGAATAATTTTAATAAATATAATAATTTACACTCTATATGATTATTGCATCCTGTTAATGTACAGAAATACAGAGGTGCAAATAGTATCTGCCAATATAAAGTACAGATAGCATAGTGTTTACTCTTATTGCAAAGAACTGATACTCTTACATGGTGTAAATAGTATCTATCGCTATTTTCACTTAGTGTAAATAGCTGCTGCCAATCGATACCATATATGGTCTAAATTTCAGTGCAGGATTGTGATTATTGCGCATAATTTTACTAATTCCCTCAGGTTTCCCTTTTATAATGTGGGAAATTATCACAAACATTCACACTTGAATCAACACAGATTATCACATCAAATCAGTAATTTGAATACATTTTGTGAGAAGTAATTTCACAAACAGCGCAAGTGAATCAGCAGTGCCGTAACAGTGCCGTACATTTTATTTGTAAATGCGGTTTTCTTTGCGGTTTTCTTTTTCTTTGCGCTCATAAAGCGCGCACACATAAAGCCACCTCTCGAAGAGCTTGTGCATTCCAAATTGAGTTACTTTTCACAGCTTACTGTGATTAAATTGTCAAATACACACAATATTGTCATACCGTATGTATTCATGTAAACACAGCTGGTTATGTTTTAAGTGAACATAAACAGTTGAGAATGAAAAGACATGAGCTGGAGCTTTAGTGCTATTTAAATGATATGCTTGTATGTATGTGCATTGATCAGTGTTAAAAGTAAATAAAAGTCTAAATTAGATCATTTGAATGATCTCTTATCTCCTTGTACAAGCCAGGATGGGCAAGCGACAGATGCTTGGCAAGGTGTTTCCTCCCGAGGCAAGTGAGCAGATTGGTGTGGTTTCAGCAGTTTTATAAGCAAAGTGATTCCAAATTTCACTTCTGCTGCGATTTTTATTAATTAGTTTTGGGCAGGTTAAATGCTTTATCCATTTTGTTCCTCTATGATGTCACATTTGATAGTTTTGCTTCAGTTTGGGTAGCACACTAGTGGTGCCACCTAGTGGTGAACTTCAGAACAGCAACGTATCAAGTACTAAAATGAGCAAAATCATGATATCGTACCGTTTTAGATAAAATATATACCAATATTTCCCCAGTACCGATATACCACGCAACCCTACCTGTCAGGTTCTTGAGGCCGAGTTGTTTAAGGCCGAAGTGTCCATCTCGTCTGTAGTTGAGAAAGATGGACAGGGCGTAGCGTCCTTCATACAATTTAGTGCCACGGATGATCCGCAGGTTCTCCAGAGGAAGATAGTCGAACTGGTTCAGAGCCACCAACACGTAACCCGTCACCTCACGGATAGACTGCGGAGATATAAAGAAATGAAGAAACTTTAAGCATACAACTTGAAAACATATTATGCATTTGTCAGGTGATTCCCATGAGCTATTTTCTTGTCCTTTAGTCAAGGCTTTACCAAAACTTCATCATCAAGTCTATTAGTCGACTAACGAGACAGCCTTGATATAATTTGAAGAGATAATGGCCCAAGAGAGCGCTGGACCCTCCCTCTCCACACCCACATCAATCATGTTGACATCCAATCACGGTTTCATACTGCGTATCATTAGCAGGCACAGAGGACAGGTCTATTTCATGCAGAAGAAGTGAATGTGATATAGCTGTACTGATCGGACACACACATACTGCTGCTGTCGTCAGAGAAATCCATCTGAAGAGCTGACTATGCACATGGTGACAGCTGACACCTGACAGTCACGTGCCCTGGAAGACCACTGCTAGAGATCATTATGTCAAATTTCAGACAAGACTTAAGGGGTCACAGCTAATTGACCCTTCGCTGGGAGTTTGATTGACAGGCGATCTAAATAATCATAACGCTGAATCTGCCATTTTGTCCGCAAAAAGCAGTCAGGGGAGTTTTGCTGCCTTCATGTGCTCTCGGAATTATCTTAAATATGAGTTTCCTTCAATTGCACATAAACGCCTTCCCATTTCGAAACTTGAATGCGATGAGCTCGTAATCAGGACTTCAGAAGTGGGAATTATCCGATAGCACATGAGGGCAGCATTAGTAGATTATTGTCGGTGGACTTGAATTTGAAAAATGGTGTGTACTGACATCTTTCCGCAGTTGAACAACATTCCTTCTGATGTTCTTTCATGTTTATTTGATGCTATAAATTAACTAGTATGAAGAGATGATAGGTTCACGACTCACGAGGCATTTGATCCAAAGCGCTAGCGCTATCTGACTGTCACGACACATTAAAAAGCCACAGAACGGTATTTGTTTAAATTTCTTAAAAAAATTACAAAATTTGACATTTGAGACTTTGTTTCATATCAAAAAGTAACCTGTTCTGTCTTGTCTGTCGACGTGTTGTCTGTGTCCTCTTTGATCCGCGATGTAAATAATGATGTGTGGCGTGAGAGAGGCATGGCTTGTCTGACATAGCAACAGTAACAAAAGGGGAAATAAAAGTCAATATAAATATGAATATATATTTTTTGAGGATTCTATAAACACAAATAAATAACATATGCAGGACACTAACTTATTACAACTACAAATATCATATATTCATTAAATTAACAGATTTGTAAGGATTTCCAGCACTTTATGATTTTATTTTGATGAATGACAGGAATTCACACCGAAAATCAATAGATTTTAGATCGTGAGGTATAAATGCCTCAATGGTGTGCATAGTTCTAATACATTTAGCATTTAAAGGATTAGTTCACTTCAGAATTCAAATTTCCTGATAATTTACTCATCCTCATATTACCCAAGGTGTTTATGTCTGTCTTTCTTCAGTTGAAAAGAAATGAAGGTTTTTGAGGAGAACATTCCAGGAGTTTTCTCCATATAGTGGACTTCACTGGGGTTCAACAAGTTGAAGGTCCAAATGTCAGTTTCAGTGCAGCTTCAAAGAGCTCTACATGATATGAGGAATAAGGATCTTATCTAGCAAAACAATTGGTCATTCTCTAAAAAAAAAAAAAAAAATTATATACTTTTTAACCACAAATGCTCATCTTGCACTGCTCTGTGATGCACCACTTATTATCTAATTGCATTGGAAAGGTCAACAAAGATGAGCATTTGTGGTTAAAAAGTATAGAGTTTTTAGAAAATGACCAATTGTTTCACTAGATAAGACCCTTATTCCTCTTCTGGGATCATGTAGAGATCTTTGAAGCTGCACTGAGACTGACATTTGGACCTTCAACCCATTAATCCCTGTTGAAGTCTACTATATGGAGAAAAATTCTGGAATGTTTTCATCAAAAACCTTAATTTCATTTCAACTGAAGAAAGAAAGACATAAGCATCTTGGATGACATGGGGGTTAGTAAATTATCAGAAAATTTTAATTCTGAAGTGAACTAATACTTTAATGGTTTGTCCGAATCACTAACCCTATAAGCATAAGCAATATTAACAGCGATGCTGGCCTTAGCATCACTACTACATCTGCAACCTTTGTTATTGTCGTCAGCAGTTTCTGTTACCTAGCAACAAACCTCAAAAACATTGGCCTCCAGAACATGGGCAGAATTTCTAATTTGGTTCTAATTTACCTTATTTAATTAAAGGATTACTTTGCTTTTTGCAAACTTCTCAAATAACACTGTTTACTTTGACATTAATTTGTTTTCTTGCCCTTTTGGTATTAAAAATTCACTGGATCAGTGCCTTAGCTGCCAAGAAATAATAAAAAGAAAATCTTGCTTTTTATTTTTTAATAGACTTCCCTAAGAACACAGGCTAATTCAATTGCAATTACAGTTCTGCGCCGCAATTCATAATTGATTCAAGCCAATTTAGCATGCAGTAAACAATACACAATTCATTGCTAAATGAGGTTTAAGCTGGTTAATATGCCTGCGAAGGATTTGCTCTTTTAAATGGGAGCTTGGAATAACTCTGAATAATGTCAGATCACAGTGAACCGCATGTTAACAAACAGCTCTTTCGCTAAATGTTATGCATAAACAAAGCAGCTGTGACTATTTTATTTATTTATTTTCATATAGAAAGTGCATTTTGGTGGGTCTACCTTGACAAATAATATATTCACACACACACACACACACACACACACACGTCTTGTCTTCAAGAATAACAACAACAAAATTGACAAGTACCACTGAGACACTAAAATTTGAACTATCAACTGTGGTAAATTTTCATAATGGACATACAACAGAGGCAAGATATGTAAAAAAGTTAGTGAGTAAGTGGGTGAAAAATAACAAAACCTGACTATTTGAAAGGAAAAAAAAATAGAAATTATTCTGATATTTTGAGGTTTTGGTGTTACTGCCTGGATTGAGGGTCATGCTCGTAACACAGCATGGCAGTCATTATAAATGCCTCAGCAGTATGTAAGATATCTGGACATGCTCTAAATCTGGAAAAGTATTGACTATTGTAACTGTTCCCTTCACACACTACAATGACTTTATTCTGTCTATGCAGTTCCCAGGAGAAAGTCACAGGAAATGCATGCAAAGCGCCGTAAATGTTAATGCAGTGATCTATAAAGGACACACATTATGACTACTGATTTTCAAAGTATGACATTGGGCAGATCCATCACATATCTAAAAGCTTCAAGTAAGAATACATTTATAACTGAATAATAACATTTAGGGATGGGAATTTTGGAATGTTTTAGCTTATGCACAAAATTGGAATACTGCATAAAACATCTGTGAATAAAGCAGCGCTTCCATCCCATATGTGTAAGAGAACAAAACGATCACTTCCTGAGAAAATGGAGCAAAATATCTGTAATAAAACATGGAAGTTGCTGTAATCGGGGAAGTCAATTTTCTGACATTATAAATGTTTTGCATCTCGGAGCATGCCGACGAAACGGAATACACGCTCACTTATTATCTTGGATGTCTGGTGTTTTGGAAACGCAATCATGTGACAGTTCTGGGAGGGAATTAAACCAAATCATTCTGATGACAAAAGAATGATCAAACCAAATTTTGAGATGCTGTGCAATGCGATTGGTTCACTGACTGTTGAGGCAAAGTCACATGAGGTTTTTGTAGTGCATTTATTCTGTAAATGTGTTTTCATCATAGTTTATGTGCATTTCTTTATCCGACTCAGTTCAATACATTTTTATGCACATTTTTGGGCATCTTGGCATTTCCATCCCACATTTTTTTTTTTTTTTTTTTGTGCAATATCCCAAAATGCACATAAAAATAGGTGGATGGAAGCATAGCTAGTGAAAATTGACACTGAAAACGATGATTGTGTGACTAAAATAATACATTATTAACTATGATTGGTTTACCTAAAACAATGATTGATATATATATATATATATATATATATATATATATATATATATATATTTATTTATTTATTAATGGCATACAATTGTGTGTTGTTCATATACTAATCCATATATATTACCTATATACAAATCATTTACTGTTTTATTTAATGTGACATACAGAGCACACTTATTACAGGGGCTTTCATTGATGTTTTCAATGAAATTGTTTATTAATGTGCTGTTCAGTTTGTATACATTTGTATATGTATAAACTATGAAAACTCCTATTGATGTAAGTCATTATAAATAATTTCCAATTGCAAAGAGAAATCCCAAATGAGATCTCTTTAATTTCATGTTTATCTTCTAGACAGCAATGAGATTAAATGGAGAATTTCAATTAAGTCTCTAAGTGATTATATTTGCCAAGATATCAGATACTGCAAAGTCCGATATCTCGATATGAACTTAAATGTTTTCCATCAAGTGATCTAAACTTCTATCCACATTCATTTAATACCTCTAAACTTTGTCCACAATTATCATATTTGTGTCTATAATTATTTTTTTTAGGAGAATCAAAGACATGGTTGGTTGATATTTAGTGTAAATGCAAGCTTCAAAAGAGCAAATTCTTTTACTGAAATTGGCAGAAAAAGATCTTCAGCAAAGAGTAAATATTTGGAGTTCTAATGACTTTATAATCTGCAATTCACTGGCTGTATGATGTCTCGTTTCAAAAACTTGACTGTCCTTGGTAAAAGCATGATGAAAGTGTGCTGACATCTTTATTGAGAGCATCTTTTGAGCGAGGCAGCAACAGAAGTAACAGGAGAATATTCAGAACAAACAAAACAACTCCAGTTACAAGCCAGAACGTGGCAGGCGATCGTTTTTTTGCGAGAGATATGAGTCTGTGAATGAGGAGGGTAGTTGACAGAACCCCGCAGTGAGAAGTGGGAAGAGTTTCAGGGTCACAGTCATCCATTTTTAGATGACAGAATGTGGCGAAGGCATCTTTACGAGCAGGCACGGTCTGTTCTGTATTCAAACCAAAGAAAAACACAATATAAATGTCATTGCTATTGTTAAATGCAATCTGTTTGTTCCACTCCATGTGGCAAGCTACATTACATTGCACATATTTGCCTGAAATATATTAAAAATCTATAAAGGAAAACAATTTGGAAAGCTAAATTAAGCAGAGTCATTTTAAGACTCATTTTAATGACAATGCATGTTGTAAGCAAAGTTTGGTCTTCCATAACTCAAATAATGGGACTTCCTCTAGTGCTCGGCACCTCCGACGATCATTACCTTCATTTGAATAGCAATCATGACCTTTACGAGTATCTTTAGAAACAACAGCAATCATTCAACCATTGGAGAAGAGAGTTGGCATATTGTGAATGATACACCATCACTGCAGTTCTGAAAGAGCTGTGAATCTAAATGCACTGAATGTAATTCATACTAGAACTTTTTTTTTTTTTTTTTAACCAAGAAATTACTACATCAGCTCTGTGCTAAAAATCAATCAGCAGGCAAGAAGCTTTCAGAAAAGGTTTTGTTTAATGGATTTAGAAATAATTACTCATCAGCTTCATCTATGCCAGGGTCAATAGTGTCTAATTTGACAGATTAAGATACACAGTTCAATCATCATTCATATGAATGCTGTGCATTCAATTATGGTCATTTTTATTGTCAGACATTTTCATGTAGCTATAATCATTTTCAGGTGTCTATAATTGCTGTGAGGAATTCATTTCACCTCAGAGACCGTGTCATGACACTGCTGGATGTAATGAGAGCTAGACAGCCGTGAATAAACTGGACGGACACACTTTCTAAGAGCTAGTGTACACTTTCACTGTCTGAAATGGGTATATTGCAGTGTTGGAGTTAACCTCCTGAACTGAAACTATTAAAATTGTTTCTGTTAATTGAAATAAAGCAGAAAAAAAAAAAAAAATCATCTAATATATATATATATATATATATATATATATATATATATATATATATATATATATATATATATATATATATATATATATAATATACAGTATATAAAATATATACAATATATCTATATATATATATATATATATATATATATATATATATATATATATATATATATATATATATATATATATATATATATATATATATACTGGCCACTAACTGAAATAAAATAAGTTAGCATTGAAGAGCTAAAATTAAATAAAAAATTAAAACTAAATTAAATATTAAAAATATAAATATTTAAAATAAAATACTTATTTTTTAAGTATATTTTTAAAAAATACTTAAAATTTAAATAAAAATGTAAAATATAAAAATACAAATAATTCAAAATATCACTGTAATAGTATACAAATAAAACTAAAATTACACTGGTACATTGGGAACATTATAATCATTCAGCATCACTGCTTCAGAATGCAACATTAAAGGGGGCATATTTTCTTCTCCTCAGTCTCAGGTTCTTGCACCAAAACAGTAATTCAATTTTGCATGTCTGTTGTCCACATAAACAGACTGTTTAAGCTACTGTACCTTTAAGAATTATATGTAAAACCCTTGGTTTACTGCTGGCAAAATGGGCCAAATAGGTAAGAAAACTTCAACACCCACAATGCACTGGGCATGTTGCCATCCAGGGCCACTCCCACAAGTCTGCTATGGATAGGCTTAACCAGAGTCAAATATCACTTTGCTTTAGTAGGAAATACTTCTTAGCAAACTTTTAGTCATCAGTGGCATCGACTTGTAATGTTCCCAGTGCAAGAATTCACAGAGTAAATGTTTAGCTGGACTGGTTACTTTCGGTTTCTGGTGAGGAATCCAGCACGTTGTAGGCAGCGGCTAAAGGCTGCGAAGAATCATAAATATGGAAAGAACACCAATACGGAAAATCTAAAAAAACCAAGGCCAAATGGAGGGGAAAATACCGAAAGAAACTGCCATTCTGCCAGTGCCACCGAACCTCATGAAGCAAAGCGCTTGTTGCATACAGGTAAGACATGGTGTTTCAATTTCACCATAATGCTGTTTAAAAAAGAGACAATCTACGATACAATTTTCAGTAGTAAACCTACCCTAACAATAAACTGTTTTGTTAATAACCCTCTGTCAATCTGACTGTCTGTGGGCGGGGATACAAAAATGCAAAAGTATAATCTGTAATTAAAGCTCTGGAGCTGTCCAAAGTCCATCAGATGGCGCGTTTTGTGTCATCCGACAGACTTTTGTTGACAAATAAACGTCCATGTAACACAAAGAATGAGTAAACATTGTAGACATTGTAACAATACAAAGCAGGTTGAATATTGGCGATGTTAAAATTATCTTAAAGTTCGATTAAAAAGCTTGCTGACTAACCAGCATAAAAGATGGAGCGTTCCTCTCCTTTTGTTTGTAAATTGACATTAGATGTCAGTCCTCAGTAAAAAAGTTATGACAAGAAAGTAAGTTGAAATGCAATGAAATAGAGGTCATTTTCATGGTTCTGTGGTTCAAGCGCAAAAGTGTGTAATTAGTAAACACTAACATGCTTACAGAATATGAACTTCTGATAGTACTTTTTTTGCGAAGGGGAAGAGATGCTTAATCTAACAATGTGTTAATTCCAATAAAAAATGCTGTAATTACGCTAATGTTAGTGAGCTTGCGGCCGCGCTGAAACTCTCTCCTCCGACAATGTTACAGTGACAGTGCAGTGGGATAATGAGACAGTGCTATTAGCCCACAGACACAATTACCATTTTCTCCCATAAGCCCTCTTGAACCCTTCCTCTTTCTCACTAGGCACATTATGTCAGGCTGAAGTGATTTTAGAGGGTTTAGTGTTAGCGAGGAGGTAGTGAAATCCTACATCTGTAAATGAGAGGAGCAGAAGTCAAGTAGCATCATCTCTAGTAAAATTACAGCCTGGTTCATTTACCTCTTGGAAAAGGACATGCCCGTTCAGCAGCACACATTTAGAGAGTGAAATAACAGCTATAGGGAGGAGATGGACGTCTCGCACTCACTCAGAATACAGTGGATATAGCTTCAGTAGATTCAAAATACAGAAATACTGGCAATACAAAATGGCATACTTCCATACTCGTATAATACCAAAGCTATATGAACATGTAAACTGTGCAAGAAGAGATTTGGGGTTATGCAGTGAATACTTTTAAAAGAATATGGGAATATGTCCCATTGTTTGAATATGGGACATGGTGTAAGTGTTAGAATGCAATTTGATGTTTGGGCTGATTTTGCCTTTACTTTTCTCCAAAACTATGCAGTAAAATGACTTGGAAATTAATAGAGTAACAGCCAGAGTCACTCTAAACAAGGATTAATTGAATGAATGAGCAAACCTATAAAGGAACGATTTTTATAAGTGTTTGAAAATGGAACATGATGCAAGTAATAGAATGCACTTTGATTTTTAGAGTGATTTTGCCTTTACTTTTCTCCAAAAACTATACAGTAAAATGACTTGAACATTAATACAGTAATAGTTAGGGTCACTCTGAACATATATAAATTGAAAGAATGAGCAAACCTATAAAGGAAAATGTTTTATGAGTGTTTGAAAATGGGACATGGTGTAAGTGCTAGAATGCACTTTGAATTTTTGAGTGATTTTGCCTTTACTTTTCTCAAAAACTGTACAGTAAAATGACTTGAAAATTAATACAGAACTAGTGATGGTCACTCTGAAAAAGAATCAATTGAAAGAATGAGCAAACCTATAAAGGAAATATTTTTATGAGTGTTTGAAAATGGGACATGATGTAAGTGCAAGAATGCACATATTTTTTGGAGTGATTTTGCCTTTAATTTTCTCCAAAACTGTACAGTAAAATGACTTGAAATGGGATACAGCGATATTTGGGGTCACTCTGAATCCATTGCAAAAGTCCACAAACCTATGAAGAAAACAATTCTCATGAGTGGAGGAAAAGATCCAATTATCATTTTTGTTCCCCCAAATATGACATTTTGGTAACACTTTATTATTGGGTCCTTTAACTAGTTGCTTAGCATGCATATTACTAGAATATTGGCTAATTATTAGTACTTATAAGCACATATTAATGCCTTATTCTGCATGCCCTTATTCTACATTCTTAACATAAACTTAACCACTACCTTACTAACTATTAATAAGCAGTAAACTAGTAAAATGTGTTCCCTATATACTAAAGTGTTATAGACATTTTCTAATATTTTGGGTCAACGGTGAACTGCAATCCACTGAAAAATCAGCAAAAGTATAAAGAAAAAAGTCTTTACATCCATTTTGACCATTCCAGGCAATTTGGCTGGCTTGACTGTATTCTGCTACTGACTATAGACTGCTATAGATTGTTTTTCAAGCACCTTATTACGACCTATATTTACGTTTTAAAGTCATGCGCCCTCTAGCTAGCATAAAAATAACGACAGTGTCGTGTTACGTCTGTCATCATAAAATGACGTATGATCGTCATTACCAATCAAAATGCGTGTTCATTTAAATGCAATGTGTGGAGTATTTCCATTTAGCAAAACTATTTCTTTTATTAACGACTACACCCTCCCCACCCCTAAACCTACCCTTAGTGATTTATAGTGCAGATACACTTTACGAGCACATGCATTCCCTGGGATCGAACCCACGATCACATGATCACATATTGTTATATATTGCAATGCTCTACCAATTGAGCTACGCGAAACCCGAAATATGACATAGATAAAAGGGAACACTGCGTTAAAATTAAAGTGTCCTGTTGTCAATCGGGGTGCAAGTTTAGTAAACCCTCCTATGGGTTGTATTTCAGGGAAGTGACAAACGACCTATATAGGCGTATTGGTTGGAGAACATGTTGATATTTTGCACCGAGGTACTTACTGCTGCGGAAGCAGAAAAAGTTCAAGACGAAGAATCAAATGTTGTGCAAATCAGTGTTTCTGAACGAATTGGTTGAGGAAACGATTGAATGACTCACTCATACAGACGTTCCCTTCCCGCCACCTACTGGAATAACAATGTAACCTTCAGAAAGACTAATTGAAAAACTGATTTCAGGAAAACCAAAGGGACTGAATTACTGGTGTCTAGGATTGCAAAAGGCTTCAACCTTGAAATATTAGTAGAGCACACATACACACACACACACACACACACACACACACACACACACACACACACACACACACACACACAAACCTTTAATGAGGCTAGTGAGCTGGACAATCCCCTCTCATTTGGGCAGCTTTGATTAATGACAGGCCCAGTTTCTGATTACATCCTAATTAAAACGGAAAGCAAGTGGATTTCATGGAGCATAAGAGGGAAATGGGTAAGCAGAGCGTTTTAGTAAAGTAATCGCAGAGCCAGATTTATTAAACTCATTCCCTAAGAGGAAACATAAGGAAACAAAAGTGTAGGAAGATAGTAGCTCCTGGGAAAAAAACAAAACAAAAACAACAACAAAAAACAAACAAACAAAAAATGTTAATTTAAATATAATTGTATGCTGAAATTATAAAAGACCACACCATAGACTTTTGCATGGATGTTTAACCCTATAAAGGCCCACTGTATCATATTTTCATACACTAGGCTCCTACTGTATAATATCAACATGATCAAATCTTTGCTGAAAAACCACACAATCTCTTAAACATGAATTCTGACCTCTAATTTATAGTTCATACTTTTTTAGCAAGTAAAAGGCCTTTTAGTATAATAATCCTAAAAACGTTCCCACCCAGGTCACATGTCTTTTTGTTGTTAAAGATTTTTATTAAATAAACATAATAATAACTTTTTATATTGTTATTAATATTTCAAGATGAATATTTACTGGACTGAAGCAACTTATGCTTACTTGATTATCTATACATCATGAAAAAATCATGTTAAAATGTGTCAAATATGATCGTCAGGCTTTTGAGGAAGGTTTATGTGTTCATGTCTCAATCTTCATTGTATTGCATTATATGTATTCCAAAAAACTACATTCTTTGATCAAAAAATTAAGCATTTAATATCATCTTACTAAGACATATTATTGTGAGATATAGGGTAAAAACTGATATGTATATGCATTTTATGTTCTCTGTGATAATGTTATAAACCTATATATATATATATATATATTTTTTTTTTTTTTTTTTTTTTTCTTTCTTTCTTTCTTTTAACTTTTGGCATTATAAACAGCATATTTTGGCCCATATAAGGGCCATTAAAGCCTGATTTGTCTAAATGAAACAAAACCTAAAACACATATGCAAACATTTTATTATATTTTATTGTTATTATATATCTGACTATTATTTCTTATATCAGCCTTTACAGGGTTAAAAGTCCTATTTTACTTTCATAGTCTGACATTTTCATAATAATTGCAATAACTGTATATTTTACATAGCTTTTTGAGTAATTTTGGCATCCGGAACTACAAAATATAAAGCTTTTGATCTATCCTCTTGCAACTAAATTAAAAGTAATACCAACTCTTACACTGCTTTTTAAATAAGCCTAAACCCACTTTGCGTTAAGGGTGTGCAGAGCACTAGAGATATTTCCAAGATGAGAGCTGCTTTGAAATAATACTAGAAATAATAATATCAAAACACTCAGTATTCACAAAAGACTGAAGGAGTTCGTAAGATGGAGAGGTCTCCCTAATCAATAAAGTTTAACCACATTCTGTCTGGACTTTTGGACACATAAAATGTCTGGATGTCATTGCACTAGTTGTGTCAGCATAAAACAGTAAATCCACTGTTAAGGGCATCATCATTTCTAGACGTTTGTGGCTAAAGCCCTGAATATTATTTTTTATAGTTTTTTTCCTATAATGGAGAAGTTTTCTTGACTCTTGTACTTCTGCTGAAAGGGAATCTAGACAGAGAGAGCTCTGTAACACAGATGGGTTCATTTGTGTACAGTGTCTGTTTACAAGCTGCCCACTTCTCCAGTCTGTGTCACTTTCTCTCTGTGTTGAGTCAGTCACTGGCTGGTTGTGCTGTCACTGTGAGTAACTCTCTCTGGCTGCTGCAATGCCTCATCACCCAAAATGCATTGCATTCAAAACCATAGACGTAAATGTCCATTCAATAAGCATATGCAACAAATGTGCAGCGCATGAAATGTGTAAACAAAATAAAGTGCATAAAAAATATAAAATGCATGATACATCGCGTATTACTTAAAACTGATTTATTGGATATAAGTGGTTTATTTAAAAGCAGAAGGACAAGACATGTCGAAGAGTGGGTGACAGTGTCCTGCAGCATGCTACACATCCAAAACTATATTTTATGTATGGATGTATGTACGCATTTATGTATGCATGTACAAACCCGATTCCAAAAAAGTTGGGACACTGTACAAATCGTGAATAAAAACAGAATGCAATGATGTGGAAGTTTCAAATTTCAATATTTTATTCAGAATACAACATAGATGACATATCAAATGTTTAAACTGAGAATTGATTTTAAATTTCATGGCATCAACACATCTCAAAAAAGTTGGGGCAAGGCAATGTTTACCACTGTGTGGCATCCCCTCTTCTTTTTATAACAGTCTGTAAACGTCTGGGGACTGAGGAGACAAGTTGCTCAAGTTTAGGAATAGGAATGTTGTCCCATTCTTGTCTAATACAGGCTTCTAGTTGCTCAACTGTCTGAGGTCTTCTTTGTCCCATCTTCCTCTTTATGATGCGCCAAATGTTTTCTATGGGTGAAAGATCTGGACTGCAGGCTGGCCATTTCAGTACCCGGATCCTTCTTCTACGCAGCCATGATGTTGTCATTGATGCAGTATGTGGTCTGACATTGTCATGTTGGAAAATGCAAGGTCTTCCCTGAAAGAGACGACATCTGGATGGGAGCATATGTTGTTCTAGAACTTGGATATACCTTTCAGCATTGATGGTGCCTTTCCAGATGTGTAAGCTGCCCATGCCACATGCACTCATGCAACCCCATACCATCAGAGATGTAGGCTTCTGAACTGAGCGCTGATAACAACTTGGGTTGTCCTTGTCCTCTTTAGTCCGGATGACATGGCGTCCCAGTTTTCCAAAAAAAACTTCAAATTTTGATTCGTCTGACCACAGAACAGTTTTCCACTTTGCCACAGTCCATTTTAAAGGAGCCTTGGCCCAGAGAGAACGCCTGCGCTTCTGGATCATGTTTAGATATGGCTTCTTTTTTGACCTATAGAGTTTTAGCCGGCAACGGCGAATGGCATGGTGGATTGTGTTCACCGACAATGTTTTCTGGAAGTATTCCTGAGCCCATGTTGTGATTTCCATTACAGTAGCATTCCTGTATGTGATGCAGTGCCATCTAAGGGCCCGAAGATCACGGGCATCCAGTATGGTTTTCCGGCCTTGACCCTTACACACAGAGATTGTTCCCGATTCTCTGAATCTTTGGATGATATTATGCACTGTAGATGATGATAACTTCAAACTCTTTCTCTGAGAAACTCCTTTCTGATATTGCTCCACTATTTTTCGCCGCAGCATTGGGGGAATTGGTGATCCTCTGCCCATCTTGACTTCTGAGAGACACTGACACTCTGAGAGGCTCTTTTTATAACCAATCATGTTGCCAACTGACCTAATAAGTTGCAAATTGGTTTTCCAGCTGTTCCTTATTTGTACATTTAACTTTTCCGGCCTCTTATTGCTACCTGTCCCAACTTTTTTGGAATGTGTAGCTCTCATGAAATCCAAAATGAGTCATAATTTGGCATGACATTTCAAAATGTCTCACTTTCAACATTTGATATGTTATCTATATTCTATTGTGAATAAAATATAAGTTTATGAGATTTGTAAATTATTGCATTCCTTTTTTATTCACAGTTTGTACAGTGTCCCAACTTTTTGGAATCGGGTTTGTATTATGTGTGGAGAGGTTACTTAATTATAGTAATATCCAGGGACATCCTCATCCTCATGTTGAGTTTTCATGTTTTATAGGGACATTCCATAGACATAATGATTTTTATACTGTACAAACTGTAAATTCTATACCTTAACCTTAACCCTACCTCTAAACCTACCCATCACAAAAATCTTCATGTCTTAAAATAGCTTGAATGCAACTACACACTTGCTTAATTTACTATACACAGATCTATGAATATGCTAATTATCCCCACCTCCACTCACTCACACGAGCTCAGAGATCCACTTGGTCAGCTTACTGAGGTAAACTCTGCACAATGATAACGTCGGACACATAAGGGTAATTAATATGATTAGCCTTTTTCTTGACTACATTATCAAACAGCTGCTAATAATGTGTTGCTAATATTACACAAATCACGTTCTCGTTCCTCATCTCAGAGTCAGACATCTGTCTTCTTACAATCACTATCATAAGAAACACTTTTAACACCTCAGAACATCAGTGGAGAATGGCATACAGTTCATCATAACATCGTAATATACATCATTCACCCGCTACATTGCTAAATGTACCTGATTTTTCATATCAACAGAAAAATATATCAGGATATATTCTCTTGAGGCTCCACTGCTTCAGAGCAGTCATGGTTAATGATATGCTAAAGCCCGCCAGCATATTGACGTGATTGGTTACAAGGTATTTTGTGACGTCACCAACGATTTCAAACTGCATTTTTGAAACTGTCTTTAGATCACTGCAGTTTTAAACAGAAAATACTCAGCAATGGTATTGACTTATGAATTTGTACATGGCTTGTTTGAAAGCATATTAAAAACACCACATTGATGTATAAACAACATTAAAAACTTTATTTTATCCCAGGGGGTCTTTAAATGAAGGGCACAGAGAGTCTTTAAAACACAGCGGGTAACCCCAAACCTGGTAGAGAAACCAGCAATGTGTTTTTCAACTCGGAGATTGAAATGTGAGAAGGATTTTAACAAGGAAGGAGGAACAAAATGACCTGCGAGAAGTTCTCCTGTCTCCCCTCATGTACTGCATGTATATGGACTGCGGTGACAGAGCAACAAATGCAAAGAGGCAATTGTCTGTGGCAGTTCCTGACGTTAACACGACCTGGCAGCTCAGACATTGAGCCACTCTGGTATTCCCACTAAGCAGGCATGGAGGGAGCCAGCAGCTTGATTGATCAGACCTTAATGAAGAGTCAGTCAAAGCCTGTAACATCATTAGCTGCTGCTGGAGCGCTCAGGCCTTGACCAGGATAAAACCTGACAGCGGACCGTGGGTCTACATGACAGGCCAAAGTGACACCACCTGCCGATACACACCCTGATCCTGGACGCCGGTAGATTGATGGGAAAACATCAGGGCTACAGGTAAACAAGAGACCTTTGAAACATGGCTTTGTTCGTTTAATAGTATTCATGTAGGGTGTGACGAAATAAGAGGGAGTCTCAACAAAACACACAGGATTTGAGACGCATAATAACTGGATGAAACATATCAGGATGTAAGACGGATTACATATTATCAGTAAATTGTAACCTGGGCCACCTTTTAATGAAGACTCGAGTGTGGTTTATACAAATCAAACAAGATATGACAAAGACACTCTATTTGTATGCACCGATTAAGTACTAATAAACAGCCTAGTAATATGCATGCTAATAATCAACTAGTTAATAGTGAGAATTGGACCCTAAACTAAAGTTTTACCAATTGTTTATTGTTATGAATAAATTACACTATTTTCTGCACATGTGTGCCTTTTATCATATTGCTGTTTCCACTGGTATACTGTATAAAAGCAATATGCCTACAATGATTTTCCAATAAAGGGCTTTAAGGGGTAAGAACACCCTTTACCCACCATAAAACAAAAGTACTGCAGATTATTACTTTATTTTAACTCACCACTGTGTATTTTCCCATTTTAAAGGCTATTAGAACTTCTCAATGTCATAATTCAGGTGTAAAATTTTCCTGCAGCTTCTCAAAAAAGACATTTTGCTCTCATAGGAGAATAACATTATGCTCACCATCAGACCGCTCTCAAACTACACACTTTTTTTTTTTTTTTTTTTTTTTTTTCAATTTGACCTATTCACATTTTTTCATTCTTAAAACACATTAGAAACAGTATGAGTCGACTTTCATGAAAAAGCATTCATTTATACAGAGACTCGGTAGCCTGTTGATTTCTCTGTGAATACGTATTACACCTGGTTTTAGTGTGCAAATAAAGGCAGCCACGTACAGCCTTTTTGCTCCATTTCTGCAGTCATACCAAGTTCGGAACCAGAGTGAAGAGTAACATCCATTAATGCAAATGTAAAAGAGCTATTTAACCATCAGTGTTACTAGCCAGTAATTGCAGCACCCATACAAAAGACTGCTAAAAGCTTCAACTGCCTTTGAAATACAGAAATACAGGATGGCTTGCTCTCTAATGTCATGTCACTAGAGTGTTCATATTGAGAGAAAATAGTCTTCTGCTATTAATATATTTATATAGTTTTCTGGTAGTTATATATAATAATGCACTATATTTTGTTCATTTGTGTCATTTCAATAAAAGGTGCACAAGATGCAAATCTTCCTTTCTACGTTCTAAAACATGCTGGGTTAAAAACAACCCAAGTTGGGTTGAAAATGAACAAACTCAGTTTGCCCAACCTACTGGGTATTTTTATTTAACTCAACTATTGCTTAATAATTACTGCATTGCTTGCTTAAAATGAACCCAAAATATGTTGGAAATTAACAGTTATTAATATGTTTAATAAATGAACATTTTAATGCATAATAATTAAACAATAAACATTTATTAAATTGCTTATTAATAAATGTTCACCTTTTGATTATTATTGTTGCCTATTTTGGGTTCATTTTAAGCCAGCGATATAGTAATTTTTTTTTTTTTTTTTTTTAAAGGGCACCTATTATGCAAAATTCACTTTTACATGGTGTTTGAACATAAATGTGTGTTGGCAGTGTGTGAGCAAAACCACCCTAGAATGAGAAAAATCCACCCAGTGGTTTTTTACAATCTCAATAATTCATAAGCACTGTCTCAGAACGCCCTGTTCTAAGATTGCTCTCACTGTGACGTAGAATTGCGCTAAGCCCCACCCACGTGGTTTGATTGACAATCTGGTTTTGGCATAGACCCCGACCTCGGTGATCTGTCAACCATCCTCCATTGTTTCAACGACAGCCGGTAATGTCTCCTAAGAAACATAAGTGTTCTGTTGTGGGATGTAATAATGAACATAGTAGTTTTCACTTACTTCCGACATCAGAGCCACTGAAAACGCAGTGGATGGATTTTATTTACGAAAGAAAGGCGCCACTCAAAATTCCAAAATACGTTTATGTTTGCGCAAATAATTTTTTGACTGACGAGGGTCAATTCAAAGCAGGTCTTGCTTCAAAGTTAATCCTCAAGTGTGGATCGTTGCCTACTGTTCGCGATCCAACGTCACCTCCAGAAGAAGTAAGTGTATTTAATGTATTTTGAGCAAATAGTCATTTCAGTCGATGTCAGCCAATTCAATAACAAATGCGTCTAAAGTTGTTTTCGTCGTCGTAGAATGTCTGTGTATATAATTTAAACCTTGTTTGTATAGTGTGTATCCACACGTATATATATATATATATATATATATATATATATATATATATATATATATATATATATATATATATATATATATATTTTTTTTTTTTTTTTTTTTTTTTTTTTTTAAAGATATTGTATTAAAAACTGTGTATGTTTATTTAGCAAACGTTATCACAGTATTTGTGTTTGTAGTTTCAAAAAATTGCGCAAACGTTATCACAGTGTGTGTGTGTGTGTTGCACACCCATAATTGCAAAGGGGACGCGATTAAAACTCTATAAGTACATAAATGTATCAAATAACCATTCAGAGACGTCCTGCTCCATTCTCAATTGTGTTTCTTCTGCCGGAGTCTCTTCATCATCTGGGTCTGATTCCGGTTCAAACATGTACGGCTGAATGTCATTCAAAACAGCGGGTCTCTCACTCTCAGCCATTCTGCTTCTACCGACTGTTTATTGCCATAGGTATGCAAGTTACGCCCTCATCCAAAGGCAGGGCGGGGATATGCAGCTCATTTATATTTAAGGTGGTACACACCAAAACAGCTCTTTTTAAAACAGGCCCCAAAAATGACATTTTCAAATGGTTATAATAAATTAACTGTGGGGTATTTTGTGCTGAAACTTCACAAATACATTCTGGGGACACCCAAGACCAATATTACATCTTGTAAAAAGGGGTATAATAGGTGCCCTTTAAAATAGTTAGGTTAAATAAAACTACCCACATTGGGCAAACATTTAACCCAACAGCTGGGTTTGCCAATTTTCAACCCAACTTGGGTTGTTTTTTTTTTTTTTTTTTTTTTTTGATGGTGAGTGTAGGATTTTAAGGTGAATTTGGGTAAGTTTGGGGTCAGTACAACTTTTTTTTTTTTTTTTTCATGGTACGGACGTCATGGTTCGGTGGATACAGTCAGACGACAAATATAGCCAGTCACAGACAATCCACACTCCAATCCAGAAGGGGGCATGCAGTAATGCAATGCTGTTTGCTAATCGCCACAACAGGAAAAATGTAGAAGAAGAGACAATCTATGCACCAACCTAAAACATGAGTTCAGATGGCATGCAAGAGCTTGCTAGTAGCCTATAAACTGAGTTTCGATTAATTTTTGTGACATGGTCGACAAGCTTCAAGAATAGGAAACTGTTTGTTTTCTTTATTTTACAAAAGCACAATGTTTAGTTTAAGATGTAGAGTGTACATAAATAAAAACAGACCCTTACAGTTTTAAATGATGTCTTACTCTTATGTGTATGACCATAAATGTGGAGTATTTTAAAGTTGTTTCCGCTGTTATAATGAGACAAAATCGTTTGGCATTGTGCTGATTTGGTCCTGGAAATGGGAAGCCGCTTCACTCGCTTGCGGAAAGGTGAAGTAGGCTCTATTTCTCCTTCTCGCTCATCTTTCTGTGATTTCTTGAAAAAGCGTAATATTGAACTTAGTGTATCCGCCATTGTCACCGCATATTAATGAACTCAAGCGCAAAGACCGTAGCTGCGTTTCCATTACACTTCAAATTGCGCAAATTGAAAATGCAAATTGAAAATACATCCAATGGAAACATGTCAATTTCGCCAAAACTCCCATATATCACAAACAAGTTTTTACTTTTGCATGAGGTGATTTTTCAGGCAATTTGAAAAAGGAATATTTCACAAAACTGCAATGGAAATAGTTTTTTCGCATTTACAGGTCACATACGATCAATTTTTTAAAGATGCCACGGTATGTTTAGACAAGACAAAGAATTATGGGAATACTGAATTCTACACAACAAAGAAATGCCACAATTTATCACGACCTCAAAGCAGATAAGAGGGAGAAACACCCATAGAACCTCATACGTGGCCGCTCCCAAGTATATGGGGCTTTCCTTTAATGCTTGGATAACATGCTTACGTCACCTTCGATTAAAAATAATGGCTAGTACAGTGGCTGTGATATACTTCTAACATCCATTGCCATAATTTTTGGAATGAATTATCGCAAGATAAAAAAAAAAAAAAAAAAATGTTTTAGTCACATAACATCAGTTAATGGAAAAGCTGTCATTTCGCAATAGTTTTGTAATGGAATGGAACTGTCATGGAAACCCATCTAATGACAGAGTAGGCTACGCACAACATGTCAATCAATCTGTCAATCAATCAATCAATCAATCAATCAATCACTCACCTTGAGGAAAGACAGGTTGCGGTTCCGTTCAATACTGGTGATCTCCAGATTACCCATGACCACCTCACAGTTCTCGTAGAACTGGCGAAGGGTTCTGTACTGCTGGTCCAAATCAGACAGCGTGCTGAGCTTGTTATCAGTGCCAGGACACACTGTAGAGGAGAAAAAGAGAGACAGAGAGATTGATCAGACCACTAAAACTGTTTTGCACTAGCAGTTCATTGAGAAGATTGCGGTATACCGTTCATCACATGTAAATAAATCCACAGGAAAAATAACAAAATAAGTGACATAAGTTCTGAAGCTAGTTTCATCAAGATGTCATAACCTGTTGCTGAACACTGACCAGCTTGGCTTCGCTCTCGCCTCTATATGAAGACAAATGAGAGCTGGCGAGGACAATTCCCTAACATCATCTATTAGATCACAGACCTGTGGAACCATGACCACAAACTGGGTATTTGCTCAACAGGCCTAGAGAATAACAGAAACTCCAGTCGATAGCGCAGCAGAAGCATTTGTGCTGGAGTTATAATGTGGGAAACCACTGGGCTGATGGTGATGGTGATGCTTCTGAAGTGGAGGCAGGAGTAATAAGCAGTTATTGAACCCCGGAGGGCGACTGTTTCTCTACATTACAGCGAGCTATATTACGGCCCGCCGCCTGCAGAGCGGACCACTCCATATTATTGCTGTGGACAAATTACACCCTTCCCCACTAAATTCATTCACTGTCACAGTTAGGTAGTCCCGGAGGACGCGGCGGTGCCATGGTGTATACAAAGCGAAGATTAAGACCTCTGCTGGACAAATTGAGAATAGATTCCCTTATTGAATATGCCACGTCTACAGGTGAGAAAAGCATCTGGCGAGGAGAACAATGTGCCGTCCGGTACCATGTTTCTCACAGATGGAGGTCTCCTCTGTGCTGGAGTTAATTTGTTTCTGAGAAAGCACACTAGAGAGGGAAATGTAAGATGTCAATCTTTTTTCCACCCTTTCCTTTTACTTTTCTCTCTCTCTCTCTCTCTCTCTCTCTCTCTCTCTCTCTCTCTCTCAGATTGAGGCTGTAAAGTACCTTAATTTGCCCACTTTTCACTGGGGCTTAACACACAGAACACAAATGGCATGAAGTAAGACTAATAGTGCAGATAAAGTACTGACATCCAACCTTTTGATGTCTTAGATAAACTTCTGATGGTAAAAAGCTGTAAAAAGCCCTTTTTTGCCTAAGGGTAAAAAATGATGGTAATTGTGAGAAAGTGTTAGGGTTTTTTTTTTTTTTTTTACACTTTATTTATGAGACGAAATAGTCAGTTGTGAGATATAAAGTAGCAATTGTGAGATATACAATATGTCCATTGTGAGAAATAGTCACACTGTAAAAAATAATTGTTGGTTTAACTTTAACTTAAAAAAAAAAAAAAAAAAAAAAAAAAAGTAAGTTACCTGGTTGCCTTAAAATTTTAAGTGCTTTGAAATTAAAAATTTGAAACTCAAAATATTATGTTATCTGAACTACATTAATTATCTAAGTTAATTTGACAAAAGAAAAAAAAAAATTGTGATAACAAATCAGGAAAAGCACACAACGAAAATACTAAAACTAAAATGAAAACTGAAAAGATAAAAATAGGTTACTTCAAAATATTAATAAAAAACTATAATATACACTATATACATAAAATACTATCACACTTCTTTTTATTAAAAAAAAAAATAATAATACTAAAATAACTAGTAGAGAGTCATTTTATTATTCACTTATCTTAATTATTCCTAAAGTCACCTGAAAACGAATGTGAAACTTTGTTTTATTTACTTGCCAAAGCCAATTTCCACACATATGGCAATTGGCGAGAATTTTTACTTTATAAAGTAGGTTACAGAATTCACTCAGTAAGGCCTTCAACTTTCAGCGCTTTGAGTATTTACTTTAACATGGCTTAGAGGCAAAAAGTATTTGAAATGAAACATTCAATAAAAGTGTGACTGATGTGCTCAAAATCGAAGAATGAAAAATGAGAATGTGTCCTTTTGCTCCCTGCCTACACTGACCCAATAATCCATGATCGTTTCTGACGCTAAGGGATTCCTTTCCATACTTCAATGGCATCTGTCGACAGAAACTGAGCCTTTAGCTTTAGAGAGCTGAAAAGCCTACATCAGAACTTCAGGATATGGGATTCAAGCAGGATCAATGGAGTGACAGATCACCACATTAACACCCATCCCACTATTTCACACACTCATCATTTTTGACTCGGTAAACCCTAAGCTCCCGGGGCGCTGATGTGCAACAAATCCGTTCATCACATTTGCTTCAATGAGACATCTGCACTTTTCAGGTCTCCAAAAAGTTTAGGCAGGCATGTATAAAATTGTCAATTTTGATTTCATGGTGTCTTTAATTTGCACAATATTTTCTCAAAAACCTTTTTTTTTTTTTTTTTTTTGATTTTGAAAATGAAGAAAAGAAGGAAGAACAACCACTTCCTCCAGTCAGTTGGGCACAGTTTTGAGATACAATAATCTCAAAGTCATGATATATTTATGGCAGCTTGTTTCTGCCACTGAATAAAAAATAAAATAGGTAATTGAGACTTTTTGTCTCACAATTCTGACCCTTTTTCTCACAATGTGTGATATAAACACGCAATTGGTCATAAAGTCAGAACAACGTTTTTTTCCCTCTGAATTGGACTTTATAACTCGCAATTACAAGGCTATATCGCACAATTCTGAGAAAAGAAGTCAGAATTGTGGGATAAAAGTTGCAATTATCTTTTGTTTTGTTCTGTAGCGGAAACAAGTTTCTATATATATTGGCTGATATGTTGGTCTACAATTAAAAATTACTGCATCAGCACTTGGATTTTTCACTGTTTGAACCATTCTCTGAAATGACTCTTTCTGCAGGTTACATTGTTACGCCAGTAGGTGATGACAATTGACTGTCAAAATGAGTAAGTCAATGAGTCATTCATTCAACCAATTCACTCAAAATCGCTGATTCATTCTGAATTGAAACATGCAACTGTCTTCACAAGTGAGTCATTGAATCGTTCATTCAACAGATTTGCTCGGAAGTGTAGATATGGTTATAACACACTGTCTGACTGACAGATCGACAAACTCATTTGCAAGATAGATTACAATTACGTTAATTTTCTCAGTAAACATATGATATATGTGAATAATTGCAATAAATTAATTAATTGACGTCATGTAATTGATGTTTTTACATTATATTGAATGACAGAATTAGCTACACTAAATGCTACACTCAAAAAATGCTGGGTTAAAACCAACCCAAGTTGGGTTGAAAATGGACAAACCCAGCGATTGTGTTGTTTTAACCCAGCGGTTAGGTTAAATGTTTGCCCAACGTGCTGGGCATGTTTATTTAACCCAACTATTGTTCAAAAATGACTATATGGCTGGCTTACAATGAACCCGAAATAGGTTGGAAATTAAAATTCAGACACATAATTACTAGAGGCAACGTGAACATTTATTAATTAGCAATTTAATAAATGTTTATTGTTTAATTATTATTTATTAAACTTATTAATACATGTTCATTTATTAAACATATTAATAAATGTTAATTTCCAACATACTTTGGGTTCATTTTTGTCATGATCACAGTCTGCTCCTGTCAGTTCCCGGACTACACTTCCCACAATCCTCCCTGCCAGTCACATGTTCACTCCACACCTATCACCTGTCGCCACATACAGCCATGCGCACACTCCTCACTAATCACCACACCCAGCTGCAGCTTGTTACCTGGACTATAAAAGGACTCTCACTCACACCATTCAATCGCGAAGTCTTGATTACCCTGTGTGTCAATTCTAAGCGTTTCCCTGTGTTTATCCTGTTTCCCTGTCTGTTCCTGTTCCTGCCTTTGACCCTTGCCTTGCCATCCTGTTCTGTGAATGTTATCTGCCTGCCTCGATCTACTGCCTGTACCCTGACTACGATTCTGCCTAGCCCTTGCTGTTCCTGTTTGCCCCTGCTTAGACCCTGCCTGTACGACCACGCTTACCACTGTAAATAAAAGCTTGCATATGGATCTTACCATGAGTCCCGCTACGTTACAATTTTAAGCAAGCAATACAGCAATTTTTAAACAATAGTTTAGGGTGACCATATGCGCCATTCTCCCCGGACGCGTCCTGTCCAGGATTTCTAAGTTGCATAAAATGTCCCAGTTTTGCTTTTGTTTTCATATTTGCGGAAGGTAACGACTGAAAAATAATTTGACCAATAGCATGCATTATACATAATCAACCGATCGTGACTTGCAAGAAGGCTGGATCTACAGAGAACGGTCAAAGCATTGCAAATACGACAACATTTTAATGCATTGCATGAAGAATGTCAATAAGAACAGTGGCTTGCACAGACCTCCGTGTAGAAATCGCGTTTCTAAATCGCGTTCCGGGGGCACCTCAATATGACCACTTTCACAATTAAAGAGGCAAGGGCTCAAGCCATTTTAGGCAATTTAGAAATCCTGGACAGGACGCATCCTGGGAGAATGGCGCATATGGTCATCCTACAATAGTTGAGTTGGGCAAAGATTTAACCCAACCACTGGGTTAAAACAACACAATTGCTGGGTTTGTCCATTTTCAACCCAGCTTGGGTTAATTTTAACCCAGCATTTTGGGTTGTAAGTGTTCAAAGAATTAAACCAATTGGTGAGATTATATTCAAACTCTTTTGGAGTAATTGTGTCATCTCTGCAACAAAATATCCCCTCAATCCAGGAAGTGCGAGAGAACAGGCCGTTTTTCCGCAGTGATGGCAATCGCTTAACGGCTCAGAGCTCGGCCAATGAAATCGCAGCAGTCCCTCATCCATCATTAGCTGACGGGGTCAAAGTGAGCCGCCCTCTCCTCGTGCTAAAAACTCCAGTCTGCCCTGAATCATCATTCTCTATCACAAACCTTAATATATGCCATTGATTAAACCAATATCAGCAAGTGACAGCAACTCCATTTGGCTATAAGGACATCTGCGATGGTCTTGGACACAATTTTCTCTTCCAGGTGAGAAAATCATATAGCATAATTATTAAGATTTCGCTTTAAGATAATTTCCTTTTTTTCCATCTTAAAATACTCATATCATAATCTAATATGGAAAGCTAACTATGAGTCAGCCATTTATAGGTTAGCTATCGAAACAAGAACTGAAATCCACTACTGAGATACATTAAAAGAGCGATGCTGAAGACATGAACGGTGTTTGCTGCCTTTTTAATGAGATGAACCTCAGTTCTCACATTCTGAATCAATAATAATTTGCTTAAACGGCAAAAAGAAAGGTGTAAATAGCAGAAATATGACATGAAGTGGACATTACACAATGTGGTCAGCCAATATATAATCAGATGACTATAAATCAGATTTATGCAGTAATCCATATTCTTATTAAGAGTCACAGTTGCTGCATGTAATATAGTAAAAGTCATATCTCAGGTGGACGGCTATTGTAGGAGGCCACTGAAGCATGGAAACCATGTTGGGAGTGGAATTATGTTCCCAATCCATCAAACTGGGATCTACCGACGACATTTTGCTTCTGGTTTGAAGTATATGAAGCAACAAATCTACAAAGAAGCGTAGGGAGGAATGGCAGCGTTGTGCACATGACAGGGAACATTCGGTTGAGTAATGTGATGGAAATTGATGTTTGTAATAGATATAATCATGCATCTGCATTCCAGGCTCCCGAATGTAATGTGTTCCCATTGCAGTTAGGCTGTTCATATCAAAATTGACCGTAATATCCCCAGCGATGAGCAGGCAGTTTGATGGTTTCCTCTTGGAAATGAACTCTGTCATGTGCAATAACATGAATCAGGGAGTGAAATGCAGAAAGAAGACACGTCCCCAGCTTTCATATTTGAGAGTTGTAGATACAATTGCAGCCTTGAGTTTTTATAACAACACTTCAAAGAACAAGTTCAAATACATCTAGACATTCATTAAATACATTATGTTTCATGCACATACACAATGTTTTTCAAAAATATATAAAATCTAGATACAGGGGTGCAAAAAACTGAAAAGTTATCTCTTTGCGTCTTTCACGTACAGACAATAACATTGTTAAAGTGATGCCCGTTCACATGGGTTCGCGAAAACGATTAAAAAGACTGGCAGGCCAGTAGATGGCGATGTCACTTTGTTAAAAAACACTACGCATCTATAGACTGAAAACGTAATATATGCATGCACATGACGTCACCGTTTTCACAAATTCACACGGAGACAATAACGGCATCGTTTTCAAAGACTTGCAATTTTTTAAAACCATCTTCAAATGTTTTCATTCCACTACAGGTCTGCACATATTATATTAGCACGCTCTTTTCTCAGATAACGCTTCTTAACTTTTCTGTTTTGTCTGTTTTCCAAGTTGTTGTTGTTATATAATCTACAAAGAAATAACAATTTACTTGTTTGTAACATTTTTTGTAATGTTTTTACATTTCATGGTTAGCTTAACTAACATTTTTACTAGAGACGATTAAATTTATGCGTTTCAATGGGCTTTTGTGCCTGTTTACATGTACAATAAAACTTTGACACTCAGCAAAAAAACTTTGAAACATTAAAATTCAGATCATTATAAAAATCCAACAATGCAAGAAAGCACATGACATGTCATAGGGTTTTGATGTCCAAACAGACACGATCCAAAGACCAAATCGGGATAATGGGCAAAAATCATGTTCTGCTTTCTACTTTCTTTCCTATGTGAAAAATGTCTCTCTTTTTTGTCCGAACAATGAAAGTCAGTGGGCACTAGTTTGGACTCTGTTGCTCTGACTTTCCTTGTATGGACAAAAACACTCTTCACAAAATCTTCTTTTGTGTCCTGCAAAAGAAAGACAGTCTAGAACAACATGAGGTAGAATAAATAAATCACAGAATTTTACTTATTTTGTGAAGTATCTCTTTAATCTAACTATATGGTCAAGTACTATGCATCTAATCACATTTGCAATCAACCAAATTTGTGATCAAACTACCTGAAAGACTTGCTGAACACATACTGCTGCAGTGTAACGTACAAATAACACATTCAATGATGCAAGATGCTCACTGCTCTACTGATTGAAGAGAGATATTATACATTACAAGTGAAAAAAAAAATCAAATTGAGACTGAGTAGAATACAGTCGCATAGAGCTGATAATACTGTCTCTCAATGCAGGAGGGATGCTCACATGACTGCTCATAGCTGCTCACCAAGTTTAATTTTCTAAAAGTGTAATTTTGAAGCATGAATTTTAATAATGTGATCAAGTGTAATCAGGCAGATACTTCATATAGTGTGAAATAAATTTCAGATGTGCACCGGCAAGCCCTGACCATGTGGCCTAGTGTCAAACTGCTATTTGATAATGAAAAAACACAAATGACAAAGAAATGGTTATTATAGAGAGAGGCAATACAGAATATTGACATTATGGATTGAATTAACTAACTGGGTTAACATGCACATAATACTTGTCAGTTCCAGAATCAACTTCCTGCTGCCAACTAATATTAGGGTAAACAAAAATATGAAAAAAATAAAAAAAAACTCACCACATGCCTATATAAGTGAATATTAATCAAAATACAGTACTGACAAGAACACTTCTAACTGTTCTTCACTGAAAATGAACACAAAATTATGCCTAAAAAAAAATAAAATTACAGACCTGCTTCTGAGTAAACCCTTTCACAGCATTTATAATGAATCATATCTAATAATATTTCAGTCCAGACGTGGAAACAATTGTGAAATTGCTTTTTTTTTTTTCTTCTTCATTTATGAGTCCATTTTGTTGTTACTGCTGAGTATGGAAGCTTGTTATATATATAAAAAAAAAATGTAATTGTGACTTTTTATCTCACAGTTCTGACTTTTTTCTCAGAACTGCAAGTTTATATCATGCAATTCTGACTTTATAAGACGCAATTGCAAGTTTAAATCTCGCAATTCTGAAAAAAAAAAGTCAGAATCACAACATTATATCATGCAATTATGACTTTATATCACGCAATTATGACTTTATAACTCGTAATTGCAAGTTTAAATCTCACAATTCTAAGATAAAAAGTCGCAATTACTTGGTGGAAATAAGCTTCCATAGCTGGGAGTGACTCAAACAAACTTGGAGAAAAAAAGAAGAAGAAGAAAAAAGAAAAAAAAAAATATTTTCATATTCACAAGTGCTAAATGCTGCATTAAAATAAATGTTCTATTGCTTTAAGATGCAACTGTCTTAACTGTCTTTCTGTAACAAAAAATACCTTGAATATTCCAAAAAAGCATAACAAATAATCACAAATGTTCTCAAATGATCCTGCAGGACAAATGGGACTCTATCACATGCCCTGTCTTGAATCTTTAAAAGCTTAATGCATTTATTAGCATGAGCCTTTATTGAGTAGATAATGCATGATCCAAAAGTGTGAATTATTTAGCATCAGAGTTGAAAGTTAACCGTCTACAGAGGTTAAAACTTTACTTAGAATATTAAATGTACATATGTAATGAGTTCAATTCCTGTTGTTCACATATGAGCTCATTTTCACGAGCCAGACCTGCAGCAGTCCCATTCAACGGTCAAGGTTACATCATAGCTGGCAAATTTGCCCGCAGTAATGCATGTTAAAGTCACTCCACTTCAAGCAAGCGGTCTGGTTTTTATGGACGAAACCATCTGGACACGAACATATTTTGTCAGCATGCTGACTGAGTTACTTCCTTTGGCTCTGGCTCTTTATATTTCACCAGTATATCTTATATCTTGCAAAGCAATATATCTAATTTTACCTATTGTTTTTGGATTCTGATCTCTGATAATCTAATATTTGATAGTGGATTCAGGCTACTGCAAAACTTAATGTTAAAGAGGAAATTGTTGCACTGAGTTTTGCAATAATAGCTGTAATCGCATTTAAAGCAGTGGTGAGGCACAAAGATATCAGTTTAGAAGTGCAATATTCCTTGGTTTCATTATTGCAATTGCAATAATGCAGTCGTTTAAATTAATGCAAATATGTTCCTCTATGATGCTGTGCAATATGTGAGTTGAATCATTGGATAGAGTTTCGGGATGTAAACAATCGCCCTTCTCCAACATTCGACGCACAAAGGCATGTGACAGCAGCGCTAATGCCACAAATGACACATGCAACAACACAAGCACGTCACGCTGTTCTTCTTCACCCACAGCACGCCACAGGAACCCCACTGTTGTTTTTCTCTGTGGCTGCTAACAAAAGCCAACCGATGCATCTATGATATAGGGGCGTGGGGAAAGGTTATGTAATTTCTGTGGAGGCCAGCAATTACATCACTCTTTGTTTTGCATACAAAAAAGAAATATACTACTACTACCACTACTAGTACAATGAAACAAGTGCTTATGTCAACAGAACCTCCACTATTTTTATTTCTACAAATATTTCTCAGTCTCTGAGACCCTCCTTTCGTGTACGTCTATGTGATTTCTATTTATATTTCACTTTCAAAAATGGGTGCAAACAGTAAATGACATTTGGCAACAGTAATGTGTTTAACAGCTGAATAACCAATATGTCAGTGGTTTAGAATTGATTACACACACACACACACTACATGTTGAATACAACTCTTTGAGACACATAACTTACACATCAGCAAACTCATTAATCGTCAACACTCTTGACAGCCTGCTTTTTTAGCACAGTGCAAGTATCTACAGATTGCTGAATTTAATTATAGATGGCTATAAGGAGTGTGTGGTAATTTACAATAATGAGTGTCAGGTATACTCATTATTAGGTTTTAAAAGTAATAAAGTTTGAGCTCTTAAGAGTGAGTGTTGCACTTTTGTTCAGCTCAATTGAATTTTGATTTTCGGTTGCACCTCCTCTTGTATTGGTAGAGCACCTTTTTTTTCATATTTGTTATAACTAATTATTAGGAAATAAATATAAATACAAATTTAACATTCATCAATGAATATTCGTTTTGATCAGAATGATTGCACTCCCTTACATTGGGATGACACGCATGTTCACATTCACTCTGGAATGAAATTAAGTCATTATTTATTCACCTTCATGTCAAAGAATCAGAGCTTTTCCATACAACAACAGTTCACAGTGATTGCATTTGGCCAACTTCAAGTCTCTAAAAGTACCATAAAATAGTCCACAACTATTTAAGTGATATTGCTTTTACACGATAGTTTGATAAACAACGCTTCTGTTTTAAATAACATACATTTTAGACAAAATATTGACAATTACTTTGTCTATTTTTGAGTCACCTATGCAAATAGTTCCAGACAAAGCCCTAGCATAACATAAAACATGGCATGTTTCAGAGCAACGTAATGGTGTTCCTGAATAATTCAGTGTTTAGAGTGAATTGATTGGGTGAATGATTCAATGACTCACTCATAAACCAATCACTTGTTTTGTTCCTGAATTAATCAGTCTTTGTGAACTAATCAGTTGAGTGAATGATTCAAGGATTCACTAATAAACAGTTCCTGCATCCGAATATGCCTACTTCGGTACTATTAAAGTACGTGGAAAAACAGTTTGTGAGCCAAGTAGTATTTCTGAAACAGTAGGCGAAAAGTTCAGGAGAGAATTTGTGAATGACAGTGAAGTGACGCAACTAACGCCGTAGGTCACATGACAGTGACAACATGGCGGGTGTAGCATGTCCGAATTTCATTCATACCAGACACATTCATACTACATAGAATATCCCTTTTTTACCAAATGCAGTACCTGATGCAATATGCAATTTCGAATGCAGCTAGTCACTTGTTTCGTTTCAGTCACTTGTCACCATCTATTGGTGTTTAGATGTAACTGCAGAAAGAGTCACTAATAAATCCTCTCCACTGACAGTCTGAAATGCAAAAATACAGAATAGCGGAGTGATACAAAACCTGTTGGAGCTCGGACTGCATATCAACATGTCAGAGATGTTAAGCATGAATTATTTGGTTTGTCTCTCTGTCAGCTGTATTCAGCACTGCGTGTGACATGCAGAGCAGACAGCTGTAATAGTAGGTGGGATTCTTTATGCAACAACCTGAAGAACAGTGTGACAGATGAGTCACCGAGCGAGCGTGTTCATGCCCTTCTTAAGAGGGAATATGTTAATACCACATCGCTATTTACATAACATTAAACTGTTCAACACAAAATGAGAACATTGCCATCATTTGCTCAACCTCATGTTGTTCCAAATGCTTAACGAAACATAAAAGGAGAAATTCTTATTTGAGCTTCAAAAAAGATGCATAAAAGTGGTCGTATGATTCATGCTCTATATTCCAAGTCTTCTGAATCGTCACTTCCAATGAGATGTTAACAACTGAGTATGGATCATGAGTCTGTGCATAGAGCTTGGATTAGTTAGATTCATGAATGAATCATTTAGACAGGTGTTGTGAACTGGATCAATGATTCATTGGCATATTTGAATCAAAAGAATGATTCATTCATGCATCAGATATTTCTACCTCTCTCTTGAACACACCAAGGAGACATGGGATGGATGTTAAGATTTTCAAAGACTTTAAAGTCATCATGGAATCAAAATGTACTTGTGGCAAGCAGGGCAGGGCAGGGCCGAGAGCTATGGGAATGGTCTCGAGTCCCACGAAGGAGCTCCAGAAGGATTAAAGGAGGAGTGATGACAGTAAAAGATGAGAGAGGACCAGTCCTGGATTTTATGTTGATGTGTTTTATTATGTTTATATAATCTGTGAGGGGTTGCTGCTTTTATTCTTGTTTTGTTGTTTGTTTATTTGGTCATTAAAGTTACATTTACTGTATGCTGGTTCCCTCCTCCTTCTTCCCTTATCAATGAACTTTGCTACATTGGTGCCGAAACCCAGAAGAAGGAGGAACGTGCTCGTGCACTCACCGCTGTGGGGAATCCATGATGCCATTGAGCAGAGCTGAGCAGATTCTACTGCCAAAGATGCTCGAGGCGGTGGGCTGGAGTGATTTTCTGGGGGGATGGACAAACCCGCTGCTGTCCGCCTGGGTTGTGGAGGTGCAGCTGTCATCCAAGAGGGGACGGAGTAGTCACCCCCATTTGCCTAAGGCCGGAGCCTAAGACCATGTTGGAGAGCACCAGGAAACGGGGGACTCGCTGCCGGGTGCCCGAAGCCGGAGAACCTGTCGCCGTCCACCAAGTGGCAAAAGAATCAAAGGGCCATCCACCAAGGGGTATTCAGAGCCCCACAGAGGAACTCTGGCAGGATAAAAGGAGGAGTGACAACAGTGAAGGATGAGAGAAGACCAGGCCTTGACTTTATGTTGTTTTGTTTCAGTTTATGTGAGAGTTGTCCAGGCGGGCTGCAGCTATACTTTCGTTTTGTTGTTGTGTTTATTTTGTAATTAAAATTGCTTTAAACGTTCGCTGGTTCCCTCCTCCTTCTTCCATTATCAGTGAACTTTGCTACATTGGTGGTGAAACTCAGGAGGAAGGAGGAACGTGCTGTCAAAGAGCCCTTGCCGCTGTGGGAAATGTACGGTGCCATAGAGCAGAGCTGAGCAGAGTCTGCCGTCATGGATACCCGAGGTGGTGGGCCTGAGTGACTTTCTGGGGGGACGGACAAACTCGCTGCCATCCGTCTGGGTTGTGGAAGGGCAGCTGCCGTCCGAGAGTGGACGGAGGAGTCGTCCCCGTTTGCCTGAGGCTGGAGCCTTCTGCCGTCCACCATGATGGAGAGGATCAGGGAATGGGGGACTCACTGCCAGCTGCTTGAAGCTGGAGGAGTCGTTGCTGTCTACCAGGGGGTGGAGGAGTCATAGGGCCGTCTACCAAGGGGTATCCAGAGTCCCACGGAGGAGCTCTGGCAGGATAAAAGGAGGACTGACAACAGTGAAGGACGAGTGAGGACCAGGCCTGGACTTTATGTTGTTTTTAGTTCATTTATTTATCTATCATTTCCCTCTAATTTTTGGGATAACTTATGGGTAGGGTTAGGTTTAGGGGTAGGAATAGGGTTAAGACTAAATTTTCAGACTAGAATGTTGTTCCAGGATCAACGAAATATGTTGACCCAGGAATGCATCTAACTCAGCAATAGCAGGACGTGCTTCACTGGTTCCCTCCTCCTTCTTCCTTTATCAACAAACTTTGCTACATTGGTGCCGGAACCAAGGAGGAAGAAGGAATGCGCTGTCAAAGGAATGCGCTGTCAAAAATCCGTAGTGCCATTGAGCAGAGCTGAGTAGAGTCTGCCACCATGGACACTTAAGGTAGAGAGCTGGAGTGACTTTCTGGGGGTACAGACGAACTTGCTGCCATCTGCCTGGGGTGTGGAGAGGCGGCTGCCGGAGTTTCCGCCGTTTGCCTGAGGCTGAAGCCTGCTGCCATCCGCCATGGTGGAGAGGAGCAGGGAACAGGGAACAGGGAACAGGGGATTCATGCCCAAAGCCGGAGAAGTGGTCGCTGTCCACGAGGGGGCGGAGGAGTCAGAGGGCCGTCCACCAAAGGGTAATCAGAGTCCCATGGAGGAGCTCTGGCAGGAGTTACAACAGTGAAGGAAGAGAGAGGACCAGACCTGAACTTCATGTTATTTTGTTTTAGTTTATGCTGCAGTCGTCCGTGAGGGGCTGATGCTTTATTCGGTTTTGTTGTTGTGATGCTTTACTTCGGTTTTGTTGTTGTGCTTATTTTGTCATTAAAATTGTGTTAAAAGTTTGCCGGTTCCCGCCTCCTTCTTCCCTTAACAATGAACTTTGCTACACGACTATTTCTTTTTTTTTTTTAAGGACTATTGCAGTGACATCTCTTCTCTTCTTGTTTATGTGTTTAATGGTGCAAGGACGGGACAACCTGTAACTCACATGAGATCCACCAACAACAAAACCACCATCCAACAATCCAATCATTTTCTGTTGTTCAAAATGCCTTTTCACTCAGATATATGTCATAAAGATATATATAAACTTCTGTTTCATGCCTACTTTAAAAGACATGGAACATAATAGACTACTGCTTTTGTGCTTTAGAATGGCACAAGTGTGTATTTTGGGTCTATTTTCAGTCTATTTTCCACTCTGTGCCACACATGGCTAGTCTGCCACTCGTTAACCAAGGGCTGGAAACAGGTGTGCAAGAAAGCTTTGGTATTCACAGTCTTAATATCTCTGTTTCATACGCACATACACATGCATCCTCGCTGACTAACACAGCCGACGAGAGTCGCTGTCAGAACAGATTGGGAGCCAGCGCTGGGCCATTCATCACCCTGCTCTGGTGTTCCTGTCTACTTTACTAACAGCCGCACACAAGGGCCTGTCTCCGACTACTTGAGTTTCCATAGAAAGCATGCACTGGAGACTGCACCATTAATCCTAAACAATCACTTGGGCTAGAACCACTTGATACGTCTGAGTGAGCCAGCAATTCACAGCTGCTTTCTCTTTTATATATAAACCACATCTTTGCTTATCTGCTGCATAATGCTACTATTTTACACCTCACAAATTACTTTGACATTTTTAAAAATGCTTCCAGAGTAGATTTGGGGATTAGTGTCACAAAATGTATTTTTACATTATAAGACATTACTCTGTGAAGTTAAAGAGCTTTTCTCCGTGGTCTGACTCTTGAAAAATTACTCATTGCTGTAAACTTATGTAGTTAGGTTTGTTCAGAATAGAATAGAATAGAATAGAATAGAATAGAAAAGTCACCCCTCACCAAAAGTATGAGCAATAGTAAGTCTAGCAACATTAATTACTTAGATTTAAATGACAGTTAGATGTTACAATGAAAATATTTTGTACAATGTAGTGAAATATTACAGTCTCCAAATACCCCATCAGTTGTATATACACATGATTAAGGATCTGACTGCAGAGCGTATCCTCATTACTCTTTCTGGTGCTCATTCATTCACTCTTGGGTTCCTCTGTTCATCTAGGCTAACCAATGACTGACAGCAACTTTGTCATTGAGGCACAATGGTGGCATCGTGGGACAACATCACACACTAGTACTGTCACATAGAGAGGAGAGAGAGTGAAACTGTTTAATGGCTTCCCCATCCAAATCTGACCGACCCTTTAAAAGGCTTCAAACCTCTGTGGACGAAAAAAAAAAAAAAAAGGCCGGACAAAGAAAGGATGCTTTATAAGGGCAAGAACGAGGAAAAAAAGAAAAAAAAAATCTGATGAAAATGAAAAGAAATAGACATATAACCGCAGGGTTTGGCAGAGGTTTTCTGAAGCTGGGGACCTTGAAAGGACTGCAATGTTGATGCAAGTGCAGCATCATATTATAGGAAAATTTGTCAGAACAAGTTATGGTTTGTATAATTTAGTCGGGACACTATGTCCCCACCTATATCCAGTGACTACTGAATTGTCCCTAGCAATAATTTTGGTCAAACAATTAAAATATATTTATATGCACTGCATCTGAAATGGGATTTACCACTGACATTACCTAAGAAGTCAAAGTAAATACGTTAGAAAAATGCAAGTGCTCTTTCAAGTACGTGCATTTAATGCATGAATGGAGAACATAAGGTAAGTGTTAAAACTTGTACAGTTCAGTTGAATGATAAAACTGACCCTTCTTAACTTTAATGTTGTTAAATTGAATGTATGAAGCAAATCTTTAGCTGAAATATCTACATAATTAAAACGTGTGAAATTTGTGTTCGTTACTTTAGGAACAGACTCCTGGTCTCATTTTCTTTCAGAATCATCATTGGTTCATGTCATTTTTAATATTAACTCTTTCCCTGCCATTGATAGAATTTTTCCAGCTTTCCGTGTTTTCACTGTTATATGTTAGGGGCGCTATAACGCCTCTTCTGAAAGAGTACAGAATATGAGGATCAAAACACAGGCAAAAAAGAAGGAGAAATAGGCGATAAAAGCATTGCTTATGCACGTTGTAGTCTTTGGAAAAAAACACATGATTTTCTCAGGTTTTTTTACCCCAAAATGTTGCTTTTTTATGAAACTTACCCACATTCAAGTTTTGATAAAAAAAGAATGCATGAAGCTAGAATAAAACTGGCTCGCAAGTTTAAAAAAAAAAAAAAAAAAAGTTAAAATAAAGCAATGAGTCAGAGCCGACAACCTCAGGGGCAGTGTTATCCTTCATTGCAAAAAAACTCAAAATTTTAAGGCAACAAGGTAACTTACTTTTTTAAGTAAAACCAACAATTCTTTTTTACAGTGAGTGTTGTAACTGGATTTGAGCTTGATTTTAATAAAATGTTAATAATATAATGACACATGCAAGTATCCGACCATATATAAAGCCACAATATCAACTTTTATTCCCCATTTCCTGAAAATTGGCGGTTTTGGAGATACAGGGTTTCTGCTCGAGAGTGATGATATGTACACTGTAATTGACATGGAGGGATCTTTAAGGTCAAGTGCCTTAAGGACACATTGGGGACATTTATAGATCACCCGCAACTTTGTGGCGACCATAAAACCAAAACACACCATCCACTTTTTTTTCCCAACCATGTTAATTGGCCTATTAGCATTTCATCACAGAAGTTTATTCTAGTAAGTTTGTAAAGAGTAAGCAACATAGTTGCCCAGTTTCCCACTGACGTTTCTTTGTCCCTTGACAGTCTATTAATTTCTCGTGTCATTATAACATAAGGAAACTGGCTTGTTCGCGTCTCAATTTTTCCTCTTTAAAGATTTACCTTAAGTGGTACGAATAAAAACAGCTTCTTTCAATTATGTTTTCCAGGTAAAGTCAGCAAGAAAGAATAATTGCACTGGGTGTTGTGGCTCCCAGAGATGGATTACAAGCTCAAGGCAGAGCTGTCAGATGCTCCATAGGGGATTTGAGGGGAAAAGCGGGTGTCTCTGGGTGAGTGTGTGTACTTGTTTATGTGCAGTGGAGTGGTGGTAGCAGAGTTGGTTTCTGCTGATTAAAGGCTTGACAGCTGTCCACACATTTTGTGTGGCCATGCTACTGAATCTAGGGACTATGACACCTGTCAGTATGTACTCACATGTAACCTAGTTCTGAGCACAGCAATAGCAATAGTCAAGCAAATAGTTTAGCATCTGTCCAAAGCACGCTTATCACAGCATACATAAAGTTATAAAACATGTTTAACTGGCACTCGTATATAAAGGTATTTGGGGAATGCAGATGGTCTTCTTCTTTCTGCATGTTTCATCACACTAAAATGTAAAGACCTCATAAAATGGTTTGAAGCAAATTCATTTCCTGTGTTGACATATTTCAAAAATCAACTGAAATTCAAATACATTTTTAAATTTTTACAAAATATTTAACTAGACAAAGACAAACTTTAATATTGGCTTGATAAAACCTTTTTAAAAAGCTTTGATTAAAAAAAACAAACAAAAAAAAAAAACTTACGGACAGAGAGAATGATGGATGGATGGATGGATGGATGGATGGATGGATGGATGGATGGATGGATTAGACAGATGGATGATACAGTGGACAGACTGCAGAATGATTGATTGATTGATTGATTGATTGATTGATTGATTGATTGATTGATTGATTGATTGATTGATTGATTGATTGATTGATTGATTGATTGATTGATCGATCGATCGATCGATCGATCGATCGATCGATCGACTGACTGACGGACCGACAGACCAACAGACAGACCAACAGATAGACAGATTTGTACTGTATATATTTGTATTTCAGTCCATTGTCCTAGAAGTAAATATTTTAAAAACTATAAAACTGCTAAAGGAGGATTTTGTGAATTGAGCACTAGCATAAAGATGGTCTCGAAGCTAACAGAAAAGGAGTTAAAAAATCTGATTCTGATTTCATGGAGACTTTAAAGGTCATGCTCAGAATAAAAGATGTCTAAATTACTTCGCAGTTTGGGTTTGAGAAGGTCTGGCTAGAATAGAACAGATTATGCCTATATTATCTAAGCTGATACATTTTTAAAAAAAAAGGGCCACATTGCTTTCCAGTAAATAAATAAATAACTCTGAACTTTGTCCTGGGTAATGCCACCTGTTCCAGATGTGGCACTGACAGATGTTTGCATGCATTAAACTGTCATAAGAATTATTTCTGCACTTCCTCTCGAGACTTCGTGTCATCATGTGTTTGTATTTCCCTTCGTGCCATATGTGGGTAATTTCATTGCACATCTGTAATCTCTTCTTTTTTTTTTTTTTTATAATAGCATATGACTAGAATCCAAGATCTTCTCACAAACACAAATACGTTGAGTATAAAAGGATCATACATTGCATTTCATAGAGTCTTGTCAGTCCCTTACAGAAAGGAAACATCCCATCTAAAACTTTCCACAGTCAGAATCAATTACAAATTGTGTCACAAAACACATTATCATTCAGTTCTGATCAAACTTTCCCTGTCTCTCTATGCTTGAGGAGCCAGGGAACTGGATGGATATTGCATAATGGATATTCTGAGGGCCATCATCCATTATGTTGTGATGGGGAATGGAGGTGATGCCTGAAGTGTGAGTTCAGATGAGTTATTCTTGCCAGTTCAATTTTGAGAGTCAAAGAACATCTTTTTTTTTTCTATCTATTTTTTTTTTTTTTTTCCTATCTAATATTTCTCTGAGCACATTTGCAAACCCAAAATATTTATTTTTGTTTAGCCAAATTTAAGCTAAAGGTCAAATATGCTGTCATATTTAATTAGTGATTTGCTTTGGGGTATTTCAGTCTGTCCCCATTTAAATAGAAAGGAGCAGCACTTGCATGTCTAGAAAATAGCTGCCTGAGGGTGTTACTAAGATGAAATCTCAGCGACTACAGTTTTAAACAGGCACAAAATGTGCCCTTTATTGAACTTTCCAAGATTCTAAATCTGGCGGATTTCCATACTGAACCCTGTGGAACCATTATACTGAATATACCAGTTATTTTATAGGCAAAGGTTTGTTACTCTACTTCCTGCAGTAAAACACAAAGCACAAAGCAGTAGTGATGCACCTATCATGATTTTCATTTCATTGCGATTCCGTCGCTGATCCCCCGTTTAAGCAAATGTATTTGTTGTTTATTTGCTCTAATACATTGATTCAAATTAGACTGTATAATTTCAAGATTTAAAGCAAAAACAGAACAGTCTGACTATGGCTTTGTAAAATTATGCTAAATAAAACAAACCTGCACAAAAGACGGACTGAATGAAAATGCAAGTTCACTCTCTGTCAGTAGGTGGCGCTTATGGAACAGCAGCGATATAGCATTTTCTTGGTTAGTGCTGTACACTAAGCAGTGCTGCACTTATAAACACCATGGCTAGCGTATTTTCCAATTGTTTTCAATGGGACCACAGCTTCTTTTTTTTTTTTTTTTTAATCCAGGAGTGTAACGTGGCGCTGAGCGCTCAACGTTTTTTACCGATCGCATCGAGTTGAAGAACGTTCAACTTTGAGTAAAACGCGGTGCTCATCACTGTCACTTTTTAGCCAGTCCAATCAGAGTGGAGGAGGGGCGGGACAAATACAACACCGGCCAACTGTCATCAACAAGCAGAGAACGGAACAAAACGGATGAGAAATTAATACTGCTGGTCTCCGAAAATACATAGCAAGTACTCTACGTTGTGTCGACATTTTTAGTCCGAAACAAATTATCTGCGAAATCAGTTTCAAGTAACAGTGCCGCGAATATTTTGTTTCATAGCAACAAGGTGTCTCAAATGAAAAATTCAAACAAACAAACAAACAAACAAATAACGAAGAGCTCTTGAGCGCTCACAGCTGGGCATTTTCAGCTGACTAAAACCACTTTGGTGGACACATGGCCTAATGGTTAGAGAGTCAGACTTATAATCCAAAGGTTGTGGGTTTGAGTCCCTGTACTGTCAGGAAATGTCACTTTAATGCGCATTTATAAGGCCAATTCACACTATGCAGACCAACGCAGACAGTCACCAGCTTACAGCACGTCACTTCTCAGGCATTCTAATGCTTATTCAGCATGTTCAATCAGAGAAAAAACAAGCTCCGACAGACACCGAAATGGGTAAAGGCCAATTCAAAGTAAATGTATGCTCACATTTAGTCTACAGCTAGTCTACAATAGCCATCATGTTCAGAGAGCGCACACAACACCTCTGCACCTACTCCCGATTTCTCTCAACATGAGGACAGGAGAGCTGAGAATAAATGGGTAAAAAAAAGTAACTTGCGTTATTTGAAAAAGTAACTCACAAAAAAAAAAAAAAAAAAACTCTTTGAAGGAACATAAAAAAATCATGGAAAGGATTTCCACATGATTAAGTTGCTTTATTTCAGCATTATGCAATTATGTTATTCCAATTTAATGTACTTACGTTGGGTCAACTTAATTTATTAAGGTTGATTCAACTTATTTACTATGGTTGGGCACAGCTTAATTTAATAATGCCAGCCCAACTAATTTGCAATGTTTTGGAAAATAAATAAATAAATAAATAAATAAATAAATGTTTTCATATACATTAATTTTTACAATTAATTCTTCTTGTTTAATTTTGTGATTTATATAACTTTTGTGATGTTCTGTGTTAGAAATCTAGATGTGATACTGGATTCATCCTAAATTGATCATAAGTCATTGGTGGCAGTGGTTTTACAATCAACATAGGCTTACAATGCTTTTGGGAAATGCAACCCAGAGCACTACCACAGTGATTACTTTCTTATTAAAGTAATTTGAAAGTTTGTTAGCAGGTCCTCAACCCAAGCACAAGTGCAACAATTCACCACAATGGTAACCCTAAAACTATTAATTAACAGAAACTTTTAAATACCAACATAATAGAACAGTAAACATTAAAAAGTCTTTCCATTTTCTCATCTTCCTAAAAACTGCTTAAAATAACACTTTATTTCAACATTTACACTCCTAGTTCAGCCCCTTTGCAAAGCATGATGGGAAGTGAAAATCCTGTTTGATTGAGTCCTGGTTGGGTTTACTTGATTTAAACATGTTATTTTAATATGAAAACATCAAGTTAAGTCAAAGAGTAATCGTTTCAAGTCAATTTAACATGAATCAATCACATTTAAACCAGAAACTTGATACAATGGTGTTGAATCAAAATAAATTGTTTAAATAAACTGAACAGCATCAAAAAATCTTTTTTTTTTTTGAGTGCAGATACTTTTTTTTTTTTTTGTAAATTTAAAAGTAATGCATTACTTTACTAGTTACTTGAAAACTTGAAAAAAGTAATCTGATTACATAACTCGTGTTACTTCTCTGTGTCCCGTCTCTGGCCTGTGTTGACGTTCTGTTTAGAGACTTCGTAATATTGCCACACTAATGACATTTTGTGAAATGATTGGAATACAGTTTGCGTGCAAGTTTAGAACAGATATCGGATGTAATAAAAAATAAAATCTCTAAAAAGCAGATTTTTTTTGATTGCACATCTCTGGTTTGTTTGCTCAGGTGCATGAATTAAGCTCGCATGATAAACTGGGTAAAACACAACGTTGGATCATCTGACAAAATTTAATCCTGTTGTGTTTTACACTTTGTCATTCTAAATTTACCTTTCATTCTGAAAGACACACTCTCCAAAAACATCACTCATCTCTCAGATAAATGGCAGCTGTGATGAAAATAGAAGGGTAATCATTTATATGAATAACAGAAGTGTAGTGACCAGTCTTTGCCACCCACAGTCTGACTCCATGGCAGCTCATCACTCTTCTTGTCTTCCAAAGCCATAATCCTCCTGCTCGCAGTAATGAAGGGCTAACAGAATGAAGAAACACTTATGCTCTTGTGCTTAAGCTTTCTGTAACCTATAAACTATAACCCAGCTAACAGGAAACGTTCTTAGAACTTTGGCCAGGTTCTCTCAAAGTATGTATATCGTGGCCATGAATTAACAATTTGTTCCCATGAATTACAGCATGTTTTACTAATTTGTTCCCTTCATTCCCTTGATTTACTAAATCACAGCCATGTAAATCAAAATGAGGGAACAAATTAGTTCTATATGGCCACAATTTACTAAAATGAGGGGAAAAATTAATCAAATGTGGGAACAAATTCTTAAACGTGAGAACGAATTAGTACATTTTGGCCACAATTTACAAGAAAGAGTGAACAAATTCTTAATTTGTGGTCACAATATATATATATTTTTTTGTCCACATATCATTTGAGTTTCATAACTTAATGGGAATGTTAGCAGAACATTTTTAGAGCATATGTACATGCAACGTGTAACAGGGACACTGTAAAATAAAGAGAAACCGAACGTTTTACTCAAGCAAGTTTCTTCCATCCAGGAACTCAACTTGCAGTGCAAGTCACAGTGCCTGGAGTGCCAATTATAACTATATTTTCACCTGAGAAGAAGTGATGTAGAAATCGTCTGGAAAAACCTGCCACCATCCCATGTGCAATTCCTGAAAAGGCTGTATAAACAAAAGGGAGCCGTAAGGGAGATATGCGTTGAGAAACACAGATGAGCGCTGATAGAGAGGGCCTTGATGTGGCGGTGATGAAGCCGAGGCTGAGTACACTGAGCACAGCTCCATTCATCTTGCCCCCACAGCAGACAGGCTGCAGTAATGACTCCCTGGAGAACACGGCTCTGCCTCTGACCTTGGATACACATCTTCTGCCAAAGCGGTACGGCACTCCCTTGGGGACTACCTACCTAGCGTGTGTGGGCTTGGCGAAAAAAGGAAATCTTCGGAAACAGAAATAAAGTTGTTGTTGTTGTTGCTGCAGTTGTTGTTGTTTTGCTCTTTCTGAGAAACCTCTGCCAATAACCAACACATCCAAAAATTGTTAATAATAATGATATAGCAGAGTGAATCATTAAACAGGGTTGGGGCTGAGAGAATATCCATGTCAAGGCTGTTGTTACCATGCTCCTGTGAGTGAGGGAAATGTGTACTTCTCAAGTTTTACAGTCCTTGGGTGGAACGATCACATAAAAAAAATTTGAAAAAAATTAAAAAAAAAAGCTGCTGATTCAGCATTATCAATGTCATGACGCACAGTCAGCTTTTTGTCGTTTGTGCATGAAAATCAACACATAAAACAGATTATACACTACCTTTGTAGTGAAAAACAAAAACTGTTCACAATGCAATTAAGCGAAAGAATTAACAGTGTGTAACGGAAGCAAGTTAGTAAGCTCTGTGCGTGTAAACCCCTGGCCTCAAGAGGCACGCTAGCAACTGACGCTAATGGCTGTGGTCTTTAGCTTCCTTGTTAGCGTGCCTGCCTCCCATGCCACTGGTTCCAATCCTGCTCGGAGCAGGTTGAATAGGGCCGGTTACATTTGGTGCCGTGACCCGGATAGGAATAAGGTTTAGGAGAGGAGTGTAACGGAAGCAAGCTAGGAAGAGCTGTGTGTGTAAACCTCAAGAGGCAGGCTAGAGGCTGTGGTCTTTAACGTCCTTGTTAGCGTGCCCACTCGGAGCAGGTCGAGTAGGACCGGTTACGTTTGGTGCCGTGACCCGGATGGGAGTGAGGTTTAGGAGGGGAGTGTAATGGAAGCAAGCTAGTAAGAGCTGTGTTTAAACCTCACTCCCCTGGCCTCAAGAGGCAAGTTAGCAACTGACGCTATAGAGGCTGCGGTCTTTGCGGCATCCTTGTTAGCGCGTCAGTCCGCCTGCCATGCCTTAGACGCTACTCGGAGCGGGTTGAGTAGGATCAGTTACAAGTGCAGGAAGCAATTTCTGAGAAACGCTGTTGATATGCTGTTCACTCACTCTCCTCCCTCATCATGAGTGGACACGCCTCCTTCTGCTGACTGGCTCACTCTCCTCCCCCATCATGAATGGACACACCCCCTGCTGCTGACTGGCTCACTTTCTCTCCTCCCTCATCATGAGTGGACACGCCCCCTGCTGCTGATTGGCTCACTCTCTCTCCTCCGTCATTATGAGTGGACACGCCCCCTGCTGCTGACTGGCTCACTCTCTCCTCCCCCATGATGAGTGGGCACACCCCCTGCTGCTGACTGGCTCACTTTCTCTCCTCCCTCATCATAAGTGGACACGCCCCCTGCTGCTGATTGGCTCACTCTCTCTCCTCCGTCATCATGAGTGGACACGCCCCCTGCTGCTGACTGGCTCACTCTCTCCTCCCCCATCTTGAGTGGACACACCCCCTGCTGCTGACTGGCTCACTTTCTCTCCTCCCTCATCATGAGTGGACACGCCCCCTGCTGCTGATTGGCTCACTCTCCTCCCTCATCATGAGTGGACACATCCCCTGCTGCTGACTGGCTCACTCTCCTCCCCCATCATGAGTGGACACACCCCCTGCTGCTGACTGGCTCACTCTCTCTCCTCCCTCATCATGAGTGGACACGCCCCCTGCTGCTGATTGGCTCACTCTCTCTCCTCCGTCATCATGAGTGGACACGCCCCCTGCTGCTGATTGGCTCACTCTCTCTCCTCCGTCATCATGAGTGGACACACCCCCTGCTGCTGACTGGCTCACTCTCTCCTCCCCCATCATGAGTGGACACATCCCCTGCTGCTACTGTCTCACTCACTCTCCTCCCTCATCATGAGTGGACACGCCCCCTGCTGCTGATTGGCTCACTCTCTCTCCTCCGTCATCATGAGTGGACACGCCCCCTGCTGCTGACTGGCTCACTCTCTCCTCCCCCATCATGAGTGGACACATCCCCTGCTGCTACTGTCTCACTCACTCTCCTCCCTCATCATGAGTGGACATGCCCCCTTCTGCTGACTGGCTCACTCTCCTCCCCCATCATGAGTGGACACACCCCCTGCTGCTGATTGGCTCACTCTCTCTCCTCCCTCATCATGAGTGGACACGCCCCCTGCTGCTGATTGGCTCACTCTCTCTCCTCCCTCATCATGAGTGGACACACCCCCTTCCACTGACTGGCTCACTCTCCTCCCCCATCATGAATGGACACACCCCCTACTGCTGACTATCTCACTCTCTCTCCTCCATCGTGAGTGGACACACCCCTACAGCTGACTGGCTACAAGTGTCCAAACCACTCTCAACAGCGTTTCTCAGAAATTGCTTACTGCACCTTTAAGAGCAATTGTAATTATATATGCAAATACCTGTAAGAATCAAGACCAATTGCAATTCATGATGCAAATATTATGTTAATGCCATCACTAATAAACAGTCAGTGGGTAAAATAAAAATACTTACTAAAACTGTAAGTATTTATAAATACTATAATAATATATAAATAATACAAAATATAGTATATGAATACTATGCAAATAAGTCTGATAAAAATAAGACAGCACACTGATGCAATCAAAAACCACAGAGGAAACTTAAATTTCTCTTTGACAGTGGCAGAAAAAAAAAGCTGCTTCCAAATCAGCGCACGTAGAGTGTGTGGCACCAGCTTACAGACTTAATTTCTCATTTAATTTATCAGACTGTGTTTGATTTAAATCTTCAAATGTTCCGACTGTCAAGAAAGAAGAAACACTTGTTTTGATAGCTGCTACAAAGACTAGCGTTTGAAAAATGAGGCTTAAAAATGTGAAGTTTTGTAAAGTGGCTAAGAACCAGCTAGTGGTTGTTGACATAGCAACCCTCCCCTTATCTGTAGAGAAATCCCTGACAGAATACTCGACAAACAAGATCAAGGCTGGGTCCGATACTCAGGAACTATTTGATGCGGCCCCTTTTTTCCAGTGAGGAAGAGCAAACATCAAAGAGGAGCTGTGAGGTCTACAAATGTGAGACATTACCTTGAAAGCGTCTTCAAAGACAGCATCCTTAAATAATCTGTTTAATGGAATAAAAATGGCTAATTGACTACTTGAAGGTAGTAATTTCCCACCTAAGGTCTCTTTTGTGCAAAGGGGAACGATAATAATTAGCAGAAGTCAAAAAAGTTCAGAAAACAGTCGCAAATATGTGGAATAGTGATGTTTTTGTTTTGTTTTTTATTCAAGAGGTGTCTGTGCATGTGCTAGTCTAGTGGAATATTGTTATATTGTAGTATCTGTCTGTCTGTCTATCTATCTATCTATCTATCTATCTATCTATTGTTCTATCTATCATTCTATCTATCGTTCTCTCTATCATTTTATCTATCATTCTATCGTTCTTTCTATCGTTCTAGCTATAATTCTATTGTTCTTTCTATCATTCTATCATTCTTTCTATCGTTCTATCTATCGTTCTCCATTAGATCCTCAAACTGTCAGTCAAACTTCATAACTCCGCCCGGCACTATCAAGAATGAAGTTCTGCACACAGTTTGGACCGTCTTTGCTTGTTTGTAATGCAAGGGTAAATAAAGAACTGGTTACAGCGTTTTCTTTACTTAAGAAACACTATATATGTAAAGGCTAATTTAGGAGCGGAGAAGACTGTGCAAAGGCCATTAAAGTGTCATTTTGACCTTTGTGACCTTTAACCTGGGTTTTGTTTTTGATGCATGTTGGGTTCAATAACAAACTTGGCACAGTTCAAGCCCCATATGCCGCATGTGGCAGCCACAATTGAGAGGCTGGCAAAGCAAGACTGGCACAAACACCAGGCCAACCAACTGAACACACCTGTCAACACAGATTAGGATTAACAGACAGATTCATCTTGGATTCACCCCACCAGGCTGCTGACCAGCCAGCATGAATGAATGGAGGATGAATCCAACAGTGTGATCCAGACTGTGGCCCTTTCCTAAAAAAATTAGTTTATTGCATCATATGTGTGTGTGTGTGTGTGTGTGTGTGTGTGTGTGTGTGTGTGTGTGACACATCAGGACACAAATTTGTATAATGACATGGGTATGACATAGGTATTACAAGAAGGGTGACTTATGAGGACATTACCCCCATGTCCCCCCATTTTTCCAAAGGCTTATAAATCATACAGAATGATTTTTTGTGAGAAAGTAAAAATGTGCACAGTTTTCTGTGATGGGTAGGTTTAGGTGTAGGGTTGGTGTAACAAACAGGACAAAGATGTCATCGTCTGAAACAGAAGAGAGTAGTCATTCAAGCAAAGTAGCAAACACGCTCTGTAGAGTAGTTTGTCCGTTTAGGGCTACTGTAGAAACATGGCGGTGCAAAATGGCGATTTAACATGTAAGGAGACCTGCGGTGTATGTAGATAGAAATGGCTCATCCTAAGGTAATAAAATCATTATTAATAAAATCATAATCATTACAATGGTTCATTATGTAAGATCTTTATACACCACTGAAAACATAGTTATGTATATTATATTGCATTTCTGTCAATAGATCCTCGTAAAATTTACACATAGCACCTTTAAAAAAATTCTATTTAAAATAAATGCTGTTCTTTTGGACTTCCTATTCATGAAAGAACAAATGTGCCGAAACATATGAAGCAGCACAACCTTTTTCAGCACTAATAACAATCAGAAATGTTTCTTGTCAGCAAATCAGCATAAAGGATAGGACACTGAAGACTGGAGTAATGATGCTGAAAATTCAGCTTTGCATCATGAAGAAATTACATTAATAAATTACAAGATCCAACCCAAATCCAGCGTCATGGAGCACAGCCCATCATTGTGAAGTCCTGCCTACTATAGAGGAAGTGAACAGCCATTCCCAGATGACTCTGAGAAGGTGAGCCATGCATTTTGTTGCCAGAACCTGTCAAAAGATTTTCCTGTGTCCTTCTCCCTTCTGGCTCAAGATGCATCCATGCATTAATGATTTAAATTAGGACACACATCATGCGTTGTGTCATCCCATATCACACCATTTTACTTTCCTCTCCTGATTCCATTATTAACTGAACTAATGGCAGTTTGGCTCTTGGGCCAAAGCCGAGACTAAAACAATGACATTGAAGTCTGATCACGTCAAACTAATGCTCAATGTCATACAAAAACATGTCAAGTTCTATTAAAAGTTTTTGCAAAGTAGGGTAGAGTTAACATAAATCAAAAAAATGATAAATTAAGTAACAAATCAATATATTAACACAACTGTGACATATCAAGTCACAATTGCAAGAAATAAAGTCACAATAACTTATTTGTAATTATTCTTCTGAGGTAGATTCAGGTTTAC